>NC_090948.1:27915441-28215441 GCF_040807025.1 Struthio camelus | reverse complement strand
GCCTAGCTGCCTGAAAAGACAAAGTAGTCCTGGCAGCAATCTTGGGGCAGCCCCGCAGTGCCTTGCGCAAGTCCTCCACAGCCCCACTGCACCTGGGCCTCCAGCCTTTCCCACTCTCCTAACCCTAACCCTAACCCTAAGGCTAAGGCTAAGGCTAATGTGAGGGGTGGCCTCAGTGTCACCCCATCAGCGGCCTAGCTGCCTGAAAAGACAAAGTAGTCCTGGCAGCAATCTTGGGGCAGCCCCGCAGTGCCTTGCGCAAGTCCTCCACAGCCCCACTGCACCTGCGCCTCCAGCCTTTCCCACTCTCCTAACCCTAACCCTAACCCTAACCCTAATCCTAAGGCTAAGGCTAAGGCTAATGGGAGGGGTGGCCTCAGTGTCACCCCATCAGCGGCCTAGCTGCCTGAAAAGACAAAGTAGTCCTGGCAGCAATCTTGGGGCAGCCCCGCAGTGCCTTGCGCAAGTCCTCCACAGCCCCACTGCACCTGGGCCTCCAGCCTTTCCCACTCTCCTAACCCTAACCCTAAGGCTAAGGCTAAGGCTAAGGCTAATGTGAGGGGTGGCCCCAGTGTCACCCCATCAGCGGCCTAGCTGCCTGAAAAGACAAAGTAGTCCTGGCAGCAATCTTGGGGCAGCCCCGCAGTGCCTTGCGCAAGTCCTCCACAGCCCCACTGCACCTGGGCCTCCAGCCTTTCCCACTCTCCTAACCCTAACCCTAACCCTAACCCTAACCGTAAGGCTAAGGCTAAGGCTAATGTGAGGGGTGGCCTCAGTGTCACCCCATCAGCGGCCTAGCTGCCTGAAAAGACAAAGTAGTCCTGGCAGCAATCTTGGGGCAGCCCCGCAGTGCCTTGCGCAAGTCCTCCACAGCCCCACTGCACCTGGGCCTCCAGCCTTTCCCACTCTCCTAACCCTAAACCTAAGGCTAAGGCTAAGGCTAAGGCTAATGTGAGGGGTGGCCCCAGTGTCACCCCATCAGCGGCCTAGCTGCCTGAAAAGACAAAGTAGTCCTGGCAGCAATCTTGGGGCAGCCCCGCAGTGCCTTGCGCAAGTCCTCCACAGCCCCACTGCACCTGCGCCTCCAGCCTTTCCCACTCTCCTAACCCTAACCCTAACCCTAACCCTAACCCTAACCCTAAGGCTAAGGCTAACGTGAGGGGTGGCCCCAGTGTCACCCCATCAGCGGCCTAGCTGCCTGAAAAGACAAAGTAGTCCTGGCAGCAATCTTGGGGCAGCCCCGCAGTGCCTTGCGCAAGTCCTCCACAGCCCCACTGCACCTGCGCCTCCAGCCTTTCCCACTCTCCTAACCCTAACCCTAACCCTAACCCTAACCCTAAGGCTAAGGCTAAGGCTAATGTGAGGGGTGGCCTCAGTGTCACCCCATCAGCGGCCTAGCTGCCTGAAAAGACAAAGTAGTCCTGGCAGCAATCTTGGGGCAGCCCCGCAGTGCCTTGCGCAAGTCCTCCACAGCCCCACTGCACCTGGGCCTCCAGCCTTTCCCACTCTCCTAACCCTAACCCTAACCCTAACCCTAACCCTAACCCTAACCCTAACCCTAACCCTAACCCTAACCCTAAGGCTAATGTGAGGGGTGGCCTCAGTGTCACCCCATCAGCGGCCTAGCTGCCTGAAAAGACAAAGTAGTCCTGGCAGCAATCTTGGGGCAGCCCCGCAGTGCCTTGCGCAAGTCCTCCACAGCCCCACTGCACCTGCGCCTCCAGCCTTTCCCACTCTCCTAACCCTAACCCTAACCCTAACCCTAACCCTAAGGCTAAGGCTAATGTGAGGGGTGGCCTCAGTGTCACCCCATCAGCGGCCTAGCTGCCTGAAAAGACAAAGTAGTCCTGGCAGCAATCTTGGGGCAGCCCCGCAGTGCCTTGCGCAAGTCCTCCACAGCCCCACTGCACCTGCGCCTCCAGCCTTTCCCACTCTCCTAACCCTAACCCTAACCCTAACCCTAACCCTAACCCTAAGGCTAAGGCTAACGTGAGGGGTGGCCCCAGTGTCACCCCATCAGCGGCCTAGCTGCCTGAAAAGACAAAGTAGTCCTGGCAGCAATCTTGGGGCAGCCCCGCAGTGCCTTGCGCAAGTCCTCCACAGCCCCACTGCACCTGGGCCTCCAGCCTTTCCCACTCTCCTAACCCTAACCCTAACCCTAACCCTAACCCTAAGGCTAAGGCTAAGGCTAATGTGAGGGGTGGCCTCAGTGTCACCCCATCAGCGGCCTAGCTGCCTGAAAAGACAAAGTAGTCCTGGCAGCAATCTTGGGGCAGCCCCGCAGTGCCTTGCGCAAGTCCTCCACAGCCCCACTGCACCTGCGCCTCCAGCCTTTCCCACTCTCCTAACCCTAACCCTAACCCTAACCCTAAGGCTAAGGCTAAGGCTAATGTGAGGGGTGGCCTCAGTGTCACCCCATCAGCGGCCTAGCTGCCTGAAAAGACAAAGTAGTCCTGGCAGCAATCTTGGGGCAGCCCCGCAGTGCCTTGCGCAAGTCCTCCACAGCCCCACTGCACCTGGGCCTCCAGCCTTTCCCACTCTCCTAACCCTAACCCTAACCCTAACCCTAACCCTAACCCTAACCCTAACCCTAACCCTAACCCTAACCCTAAGGCTAATGTGAGGGGTGGCCCCAGTGTCACCCCATCAGCGGCCTAGCTGCCTGAAAAGACAAAGTAGTCCTGGCAGCAATCTTGGGGCAGCCCCGCAGTGCCTTGCGCAAGTCCTCCACAGCCCCACTGCACCTGCGCCTCCAGCCTTTCCCACTCTCCTAACCCTAACCCTAACCCTAACCCTAAGGCTAAGGCTAAGGCTAATGGGAGGGGTGGCCCCAGTGTCACCCCATCAGCGGCCTAGCTGCCTGAAAAGACAAAGTAGTCCTGGCAGCAATCTTGGGGCAGCCCCGCAGTGCCTTGCGCAAGTCCTCCACAGCCCCACTGCACCTGCGCCTCCAGCCTTTCCCACTCTCCTAACCCTAACCCTAACCCTAAGGCTAAGGCTAAGGCTAATGTGAGGGGTGGCCCCAGTGTCACCCCATCAGCGGCCTAGCTGCCTGAAAAGACAAAGTAGTCCTGGCAGCAATCTTGGGGCAGCCCCGCAGTGCCTTGCGCAAGTCCTCCACAGCCCCACTGCACCTGCGCCTCCAGCCTTTCACACTCTCCTAACCCTAACCCTAACCCTAACCCTAAGGCTAAGGCTAAGGCTAATGGGAGGGGTGGCCCCAGTGTCACCCCATCAGCGGCCTAGCTGCCTGAAAAGACAAAGTAGTCCTGGCAGCAATCTTGGGGCAGCCCCGCAGTGCCTTGCGCAAGTCCTCCACAGCCCCACTGCACCTGGGCCTCCAGCCTTTCCCACTCTCCTAACCCTAACCCTAACCCTAACCCTAAGGCTAAGGCTAATGTGAGGGGTGGCCTCAGTGTCACCCCATCAGCGGCCTAGCTGCCTGAAAAGACAAAGTAGTCCTGGCAGCAATCTTGGGGCAGCCCCGCAGTGCCTTGCGCAAGTCCTCCACAGCCCCACTGCACCTGCGCCTCCAGCCTTTCCCACTCTCCTAACCCTAACCCTAACCCTAAGGCTAAGGCTAAGGCTAATGTGAGGGGTGGCCCCAGTGTCACCCCATCAGCGGCCTAGCTGCCTGAAAAGACAAAGTAGTCCTGGCAGCAATCTTGGGGCAGCCCCGCAGTGCCTTGCGCAAGTCCTCCACAGCCCCACTGCACCTGCGCCTCCAGCCTTTCCCACTCTCCTAACCCTAACCCTAACCCTAACCCTAACCCTAAGGCTAAGGCTAAGGCTAATGTGAGGGGTGGCCTCAGTGTCACCCCATCAGCGGCCTAGCTGCCTGAAAAGACAAAGTAGTCCTGGCAGCAATCTTGGGGCAGCCCCGCAGTGCCTTGCGCAAGTCCTCCACAGCCCCACTGCACCTGCGCCTCCAGCCTTTCCCACTCTCCTAACCCTAACCCTAACCCTAAGGCTAAGGCTAAGGCTAATGTGAGGGGTGGCCTCAGTGTCACCCCATCAGCGGCCTAGCTGCCTGAAAAGACAAAGTAGTCCTGGCAGCAATCTTGGGGCAGCCCCGCAGTGCCTTGCGCAAGTCCTCCACAGCCCCACTGCACCTGGGCCTCCAGCCTTTCCCACTCTCCTAACCCTAACCCTAACCCTAAGGCTAAGGCTAAGGCTAATGTGAGGGGTGGCCTCAGTGTCACCCCATCAGCGGCCTAGCTGCCTGAAAAGACAAAGTAGTCCTGGCAGCAATCTTGGGGCAGCCCCGCAGTGCCTTGCGCAAGTCCTCCACAGCCCCACTGCACCTGCGCCTCCAGCCTTTCCCACTCTCCTAACCCTAACCCTAACCCTAACCCTAACCCTAACCCTAATCCTAAGGCTAAGGCTAAGGCTAATGGGAGGGGTGGCCTCAGTGTCACCCCATCAGCGGCCTAGCTGCCTGAAAAGACAAAGTAGTCCTGGCAGCAATCTTGGGGCAGCCCCGCAGTGCCTTGCGCAAGTCCTCCACAGCCCCACTGCACCTGGGCCTCCAGCCTTTCCCACTCTCCTAACCCTAACCCTAAGGCTAAGGCTAAGGCTAAGGCTAATGTGAGGGGTGGCCCCAGTGTCACCCCATCAGCGGCCTAGCTGCCTGAAAAGACAAAGTAGTCCTGGCAGCAATCTTGGGGCAGCCCCGCAGTGCCTTGCGCAAGTCCTCCACAGCCCCACTGCACCTGCGCCTCCAGCCTTTCCCACTCTCCTAACCCTAACCCTAACCCTAACCCTAACCCTAACCCTAAGGCTAAGGCTAACGTGAGGGGTGGCCCCAGTGTCACCCCATCAGCGGCCTAGCTGCCTGAAAAGACAAAGTAGTCCTGGCAGCAATCTTGGGGCAGCCCCGCAGTGCCTTGCGCAAGTCCTCCACAGCCCCACTGCACCTGGGCCTCCAGCCTTTCCCACTCTCCTAACCCTAACCCTAACCCTAACCCTAACCGTAAGGCTAAGGCTAAGGCTAATGTGAGGGGTGGCCTCAGTGTCACCCCATCAGCGGCCTAGCTGCCTGAAAAGACAAAGTAGTCCTGGCAGCAATCTTGGGGCAGCCCCGCAGTGCCTTGCGCAAGTCCTCCACAGCCCCACTGCACCTGGGCCTCCAGCCTTTCCCACTCTCCTAACCCTAACCCTAACCCTAACCCTAAGGCTAAGGCTAAGGCTAATGTGAGGGGTGGCCTCAGTGTCACCCCATCAGCGGCCTAGCTGCCTGAAAAGACAAAGTAGTCCTGGCAGCAATCTTGGGGCAGCCCCGCAGTGCCTTGCGCAAGTCCTCCACAGCCCCACTGCACCTGCGCCTCCAGCCTTTCCCACTCTCCTAACCCTAACCCTAACCCTAACCCTAACCCTAACCCTAACCCTAACCCTAAGGCTAAGGCTAAGGCTAATGTGAGGGGTGGCCTCAGTGTCACCCCATCAGCGGCCTAGCTGCCTGAAAAGACAAAGTAGTCCTGGCAGCAATCTTGGGGCAGCCCCGCAGTGCCTTGCGCAAGTCCTCCACAGCCCCACTGCACCTGCGCCTCCAGCCTTTCCCACTCTCCTAACCCTAACCCTAACCCTAACCCTAAGGCTAAGGCTAAGGCTAATGTGAGGGGTGGCCTCAGTGTCACCCCATCAGCGGCCTAGCTGCCTGAAAAGACAAAGTAGTCCTGGCAGCAATCTTGGGGCAGCCCCGCAGTGCCTTGCGCAAGTCCTCCACAGCCCCACTGCACCTGGGCCTCCAGCCTTTCCCACTCTCCTAACCCTAACCCTAACCCTAACCCTAACTCTAACCTTAACCCTAACCCTAACCCTAACCCTGAGGCTAATGTGAGGGGTGGCCTCAGTGTCACCCCATCAGCGGCCTAGCTGCCTGAAAAGACAAAGTAGTCCTGGCAGCAATCTTGGGGCAGCCCCGCAGTGCCTTGCGCAAGTCCTCCACAGCCCCACTGCACCTGCGCCTCCAGCCTTTCCCACTCTCCTAACCCTAACCCTAACCCTAACCCTAAGGCTAAGGCTAAGGCTAATGTGAGGGGTGGCCTCAGTGTCACCCCATCAGCGGCCTAGCTGCCTGAAAAGACAAAGTAGTCCTGGCAGCAATCTTGGGGCAGCCCCGCAGTGCCTTGCGCAAGTCCTCCACAGCCCCACTGCACCTGCGCCTCCAGCCTTTCCCACTCTCCTAACCCTAACCCTAACCCTAACCCTAACCCTAAGGCTAAGGCTAAGGCTAATGTGAGGGGTGGCCTCAGTGTCACCCCATCAGCGGCCTAGCTGCCTGAAAAGACAAAGTAGTCCTGGCAGCAATCTTGGGGCAGCCCCGCAGTGCCTTGCGCAAGTCCTCCACAGCCCCACTGCACCTGCGCCTCCAGCCTTTCCCACTCTCCTAACCCTAACCCTAACCCTAAGGCTAAGGCTAAGGCTAATGTGAGGGGTGGCCCCAGTGTCACCCCATCAGCGGCCTAGCTGCCTGAAAAGACAAAGTAGTCCTGGCAGCAATCTTGGGGCAGCCCCGCAGTGCCTTGCGCAAGTCCTCCACAGCCCCACTGCACCTGCGCCTCCAGCCTTTCCCACTCTCCTAACCCTAACCCTAACCCTAACCCTAACCCTAAGGCTAAGGCTAAGGCTAATGGGAGGGGTGGCCTCAGTGTCACCCCATCAGCGGCCTAGCTGCCTGAAAAGACAAAGTAGTCCTGGCAGCAATCTTGGGGCAGCCCCGCAGTGCCTTGCGCAAGTCCTCCACAGCCCCACTGCACTTGGGCCTCCAGCCTTTCCCACTCTCCTAACCCTAACCCTAACCCTAACCCTAACCCTAACCCTAACCCTAAGGCTAAGGCTAATGTGAGGGGTGGCCCCAGTGTCACCCCATCAGCGGCCTAGCTGCCTGAAAAGACAAAGTAGTCCTGGCAGCAATCTTGGGGCAGCCCCGCAGTGCCTTGCGCAAGTCCTCCACAGCCCCACTGCACCTGGGCCTCCAGCCTTTCCCACTCTCCTAACCCTAACCCTAACCCTAACCCTAACCCTAAGGCTAAGGCTAAGGCTAATGTGAGGGGTGGCCTCAGTGTCACCCCATCAGCGGCCTAGCTGCCTGAAAAGACAAAGTAGTCCTGGCAGCAATCTTGGGGCAGCCCCGCAGTGCCTTGCGCAAGTCCTCCACAGCCCCACTGCACCTGCGCCTCCAGCCTTTCCCACTCTCCTAACCCTAACCCTAACCCTAACCCTAACCCTAACCCTAAGGCTAAGGCTAATGTGAGGGGTGGCCTCAGTGTCACCCCATCAGCGGCCTAGCTGCCTGAAAAGACAAAGTAGTCCTGGCAACAATCTTGGGGCAGCCCCGCAGTGCCTTGCGCAAGTCCTCCACAGCCCCACTGCACCTGCGCCTCCAGCCTTTCCCACTCTCCTAACCCTAACCCTAACCCTAACCCTAACCCTAACCCTAACCCTAAGGCTAATGTGAGGGGTGGCCTCAGTGTCACCCCATCAGCGGCCTAGCTGCCTGAAAAGACAAAGTAGTCCTGGCAGCAATCTTGGGGCAGCCCCGCAGTGCCTTGCGCAAGTCCTCCACAGCCCCACTGCACCTGCGCCTCCAGCCTTTCCCACTCTCCTAACCCTAACCCTAACCCTAACCCTAACCCTAACCCTAAGGCTAAGGCTAAGGCTAATGGGAGGGGTGGCCCCAGTGTCACCCCATCAGCGGCCTAGCTGCCTGAAAAGACAAAGTAGTCCTGGCAGCAATCTTGGGGCAGCCCCGCAGTGCCTTGCGCAAGTCCTCCACAGCCCCACTGCACCTGGGCCTCCAGCCTTTCCCACTCTCCTAACCCTAACCCTAACCCTAACCCTAAGGCTAAGGCTAATGTGAGGGGTGGCCCCAGTGTCACCCCATCAGCGGCCTAGCTGCCTGAAAAGACAAAGTAGTCCTGGCAGCAATCTTGGGGCAGCCCCGCAGTGCCTTGAGCAAGTCCTCCACAGCCCCACTGCACCTGCGCCTCCAGCCTTTCCCACTCTCCTAACCCTAACCCTAACCCTAACCCTAAGGCTAAGGCTAAGGCTAATGTGAGGGGTGGCCCCAGTGTCACCCCATCAGCGGCCTAGCTGCCTGAAAAGACAAAGTAGTCCTGGCAGCAATCTTGGGGCAGCCCCGCAGTGCCTTGCGCAAGTCCTCCACAGCCCCACTGCACCTGCGCCTCCAGCCTTTCCCACTCTCCTAACCCTAACCCTAACCCTAACCCTAAGGCTAAGGCTAAGGCTAACGTGAGGGGTGGCCCCAGTGTCACCCCATCAGCGGCCTAGCTGCCTGAAAAGACAAAGTAGTCCTGGCAGCAATCTTGGGGCAGCCCCGCAGTGCCTTGCGCAAGTCCTCCACAGCCCCACTGCACCTGCGCCTCCAGCCTTTCCCACTCTCCTAACCCTAACCCTAACCCTAACCCTAACCCTAAGGCTAATGTGAGGGGTGGCCCCAGTGTCACCCCATCAGCGGCCTAGCTGCCTGAAAAGACAAAGTAGTCCTGGCAGCAATCTTGGGGCAGCCCCGCAGTGCCTTGCGCAAGTCCTCCACAGCCCCACTGCACCTGGGCCTCCAGCCTTTCCCACTCTCCTAACCCTAACCCTAACCCTAACCCTAAGGCTAAGGCTAAGGCTAAGGCTAATGTGAGGGGTGGCCTCAGTGTCACCCCATCAGCGGCCTAGCTGCCTGAAAAGACAAAGTAGTCCTGGCAGCAATCTTGGGGCAGCCCCGCAGTGCCTTGCGCAAGTCCTCCACAGCCCCACTGCACTTGGGCCTCCAGCCTTTCCCACTCTCCTAACCCTAACCCTAACCCTAACCCTAAGGCTAAGGCTAAGGCTAATGTGAGGGGTGGCCCCAGTGTCACCCCATCAGCGGCCTAGCTGCCTGAAAAGACAAAGTAGTCCTGGCAGCAATCTTGGGGCAGCCCCGCAGTGCCTTGCGCAAGTCCTCCACAGCCCCACTGCACCTGGGCCTCCAGCCTTTCCCACTCTCCTAACCCTAACCCTAACCCTAACCCTAAGGCTAAGGCTAAGGCTAATGTGAGGGGTGGCCTCAGTGTCACCCCATCAGCGGCCTAGCTGCCTGAAAAGACAAAGTAGTCCTGGCAGCAATCTTGGGGCAGCCCCGCAGTGCCTTGCGCAAGTCCTCCACAGCCCCACTGCACCTGCGCCTCCAGCCTTTCCCACTCTCCTAACCCTAACCCTAACCCTAACCCTAACCCTAAGGCTAAGGCTAACGTGAGGGGTGGCCCCAGTGTCACCCCATCAGCGGCCTAGCTGCCTGAAAAGACAAAGTAGTCCTGGCAGCAATCTTGGGGCAGCCCCGCAGTGCCTTGCGCAAGTCCTCCACAGCCCCACTGCACCTGGGCCTCCAGCCTTTCCCACTCTCCTAACCCTAACCCTAACCCTAAGGCTAAGGCTAAGGCTAATGGGAGGGGTGGCCTCAGTGTCACCCCATCAGCGGCCTAGCTGCCTGAAAAGACAAAGTAGTCCTGGCAGCAATCTTGGGGCAGCCCCGCAGTGCCTTGCGCAAGTCCTCCACAGCCCCACTGCACCTGGGCCTCCAGCCTTTCCCACTCTCCTAACCCTAACCCTAACCCTAAGGCTAAGGCTAAGGCTAAGGCTAATGTGAGGGGTGGCCTCAGTGTCACCCCATCAGCGGCCTAGCTGCCTGAAAAGACAAAGTAGTCCTGGCAGCAATCTTGGGGCAGCCCCGCAGTGCCTTGCGCAAGTCCTCCACAGCCCCACTGCACCTGCGCCTCCAGCCTTTCCCACTCTCCTAACCCTAACCCTAAGGCTAAGGCTAAGGCTAAGGCTAATGTGAGGGGTGGCCCCAGTGTCACCCCATCAGCGGCCTAGCTGCCTGAAAAGACAAAGTAGTCCTGGCAGCAATCTTGGGGCAGCCCCGCAGTGCCTTGCGCAAGTCCTCCACAGCCCCACTGCACCTGGGCCTCCAGCCTTTCCCACTCTCCTAACCCTAACCCTAACCCTAACCCTAACCCTAAGGCTAAGGCTAAGGCTAATGGGAGGGGTGGCCCCAGTGTCACCCCATCAGCGGCCTAGCTGCCTGAAAAGACAAAGTAGTCCTGGCAGCAATCTTGGGGCAGCCCCGCAGTGCCTTGCGCAAGTCCTCCACAGCCCCACTGCACCTGCGCCTCCAGCCTTTCCCACTCTCCTAACCCTAACCCTAACCCTAACCCTAACCCTAAGGCTAAGGCTAAGGCTAATGTGAGGGGTGGCCTCAGTGTCACCCCATCAGCGGCCTAGCTGCCTGAAAAGACAAAGTAGTCCTGGCAGCAATCTTGGGGCAGCCCCGCAGTGCCTTGCGCAAGTCCTCCACAGCCCCACTGCACCTGCGCCTCCAGCCTTTCCCACTCTCCTAACCCTAACCCTAACCCTAACCCTAACACTAACCCTAACCCTAACCCTAACCCTAACCCTAAGGCTAAGGCTAAGGCTAATGTGAGGGGTGGCCTCAGTGTCACCCCATCAGCGGCCTAGCTGCCTGAAAAGACAAAGTAGTCCTGGCAGCAATCTTGGGGCAGCCCCGCAGTGCCTTGCGCAAGTCCTCCACAGCCCCACTGCACCTGGGCCTCCAGCCTTTCCCACTCTCCTAACCCTAACCCTAACCCTAACCCTAACCCTAAGCCTAACCCTAAGGCTAAGGCTAATGTGAGGGGTGGCCTCAGTGTCACCCCATCAGCGGCCTAGCTGCCTGAAAAGACAAAGTAGTCCTGGCAGCAATCTTGGGGTAGCCCCGCAGTGCCTTGCGCAAGTCCTCCACAGCCCCACTGCACCTGCGCCTCCAGCCTTTCCCACTCTCCTAACCCTAACCCTAACCCTAACCCTAAGGCTAAGGCTAAGGCTAATGTGAGGGGTGGCCTCAGTGTCACCCCATCAGCGGCCTAGCTGCCTGAAAAGACAAAGTAGTCCTGGCAGCAATCTTGGGGCAGCCCCGCAGTGCCTTGCGCAAGTCCTCCACAGCCCCACTGCACCTGCGCCTCCAGCCTTTCCCACTCTCCTAACCCTAACCCTAACCCTAACCCTAAGGCTAAGGCTAATGTGAGGGGTGGCCCCAGTGTCACCCCATCAGCGGCCTAGCTGCCTGAAAAGACAAAGTAGTCCTGGCAGCAATCTTGGGGCAGCCCCGCAGTGCCTTGAGCAAGTCCTCCACAGCCCCACTGCACTTGCGCCTCCAGCCTTTCCCACTCTCCTAACCCTAACCCTAACCCTAAGGCTAAGGCTAAGGCTAATGTGAGGGGTGGCCTCAGTGTCACCCCATCAGCGGCCTAGCTGCCTGAAAAGACAAAGTAGTCCTGGCAGCAATCTTGGGGCAGCCCCGCAGTGCCTTGCGCAAGTCCTCCACAGCCCCACTGCACCTGCGCCTCCAGCCTTTCCCACTCTCCTAACCCTAACCCTAACCCTAAGGCTAAGGCTAAGGCTAATGTGAGGGGTGGCCCCAGTGTCACCCCATCAGCAGCCTAGCTGCCTGAAAAGACAAAGTAGTCCTGGCAGCAATCTTGGGGCAGCCCCGCAGTGCCTTGCGCAAGTCCTCCACAGCCCCACTGCACCTGGGCCTCCAGCCTTTCCCACTCTCCTAACCCTAACCCTAACCCTAACCCTAACCCTAAGGCTAAGGCTAAGGCTAATGGGAGGGGTGGCCCCAGTGTCACCCCATCAGCGGCCTAGCTGCCTGAAAAGACAAAGTAGTCCTGGCAGCAATCTTGGGGCAGCCCCGCAGTGCCTTGAGCAAGTCCTCCACAGCCCCACTGCACTTGCGCCTCCAGCCTTTCCCACTCTCCTAACCCTAACCCTAACCCTAAGGCTAAGGCTAAGGCTAATGTGAGGGGTGGCCTCAGTGTCACCCCATCAGCGGCCTAGCTGCCTGAAAAGACAAAGTAGTCCTGGCAGCAATCTTGGGGCAGCCCCGCAGTGCCTTGCGCAAGTCCTCCACAGCCCCACTGCACCTGCGCCTCCAGCCTTTCCCACTCTCCTAACCCTAACCCTAACCCTAAGGCTAAGGCTAAGGCTAATGTGAGGGGTGGCCCCAGTGTCACCCCATCAGCAGCCTAGCTGCCTGAAAAGACAAAGTAGTCCTGGCAGCAATCTTGGGGCAGCCCCGCAGTGCCTTGCGCAAGTCCTCCACAGCCCCACTGCACCTGGGCCTCCAGCCTTTCCCACTCTCCTAACCCTAACCCTAACCCTAACCCTAACCCTAAGGCTAAGGCTAAGGCTAATGGGAGGGGTGGCCCCAGTGTCACCCCATCAGCGGCCTAGCTGCCTGAAAAGACAAAGTAGTCCTGGCAGCAATCTTGGGGCAGCCCCGCAGTGCCTTGCGCAAGTCCTCCACAGCCCCACTGCACTTGGGCCTCCAGCCTTTCCCACTCTCCTAACCCTAACCCTAACCCTAACCCTAAGGCTAAGGCTAAGGCTAATGTGAGGGGTGGCCCCAGTGTCACCCCATCAGCGGCCTAGCTGCCTGAAAAGACAAAGTAGTCCTGGCAGCAATCTTGGGGCAGCCCCGCAGTGCCTTGCGCAAGTCCTCCACAGCCCCACTGCACCTGCGCCTCCAGCCTTTCCCACTCTCCTAACCCTAACCCTAACCCTAAGGCTAAGGCTAAGGCTAATGTGAGGGGTGGCCCCAGTGTCACCCCATCAGCGGCCTAGCTGCCTGAAAAGACAAAGTAGTCCTGGCAGCAATCTTGGGGCAGCCCCGCAGTGCCTTGCGCAAGTCCTCCACAGCCCCACTGCACCTGCGCCTCCAGCCTTTCCCACTCTCCTAACCCTAACCCTAACCCTAACCCTAACCCTAACCCTAAGGCTAATGTGAGGGGTGGCCTCAGTGTCACCCCATCAGCGGCCTAGCTGCCTGAAAAGACAAAGTAGTCCTGGCAGCAATCTTGGGGCAGCCCCGCAGTGCCTTGCGCAAGTCCTCCACAGCCCCACTGCACCTGCGCCTCCAGCCTTTCCCACTCTCCTAACCCTAACCCTAACCCTAACCCTAACCCTAAGGCTAATGTGAGGGGTGGCCCCAGTGTCACCCCATCAGCGGCCTAGCTGCCTGAAAAGACAAAGTAGTCCTGGCAGCAATCTTGGGGCAGCCCCGCAGTGCCTTGCGCAAGTCCTCCACAGCCCCACTGCACCTGCGCCTCCAGCCTTTCCCACTCTCCTAACCCTAACCCTAACCCTAACCCTAACCCTAACCCTAAGGCTAAGGCTAAGGCTAATGTGAGGGGTGGCCTCAGTGTCACCCCATCAGCGGCCTAGCTGCCTGAAAAGACAAAGTAGTCCTGGCAGCAATCTTGGGGCAGCCCCGCAGTGCCTTGCGCAAGTCCTCCACAGCCCCACTGCACTTGGGCCTCCAGCCTTTCCCACTCTCCTAACCCTAACCCTAACCCTAACCCTAACCCTAACCCTAACCCTAAGGCTAAGGCTAATGTGAGGGGTGGCCCCAGTGTCACCCCATCAGCGGCCTAGCTGCCTGAAAAGACAAAGTAGTCCTGGCAGCAATCTTGGGGCAGCCCCGCAGTGCCTTGCACAAGTCCTCCACAGCCCCACTGCACCTGGGCCTCCAGCCTTTCCCACTCTCCTAACCCTAACCCTAACCCTAACCCTAAGGCTAAGGCTAATGTGAGGGGTGGCCCCAGTGTCACCCCATCAGCGGCCTAGCTGCCTGAAAAGACAAAGTAGTCCTGGCAGCAATCTTGGGGCAGCCCCGCAGTGCCTTGCGCAAGTCCTCCACAGCCCCACTGCACCTGCGCCTCCAGCCTTTCCCACTCTCCTAACCCTAACCCTAACCCTAACCCTAACCCTAACCCTAACCCTAAGGCTAAGGCTAAGGCTAAGGCTAATGTGAGGGGTGGCCTCAGTGTCACCCCATCAGCGGCCTAGCTGCCTGAAAAGACAAAGTAGTCCTGGCAGCAATCTTGGGGCAGCCCCGCAGTGCCTTGCGCAAGTCCTCCACAGCCCCACTGCACCTGCGCCTCCAGCCTTTCCCACTCTCATAACCCTAACCCTAACCCTAAGGCTAAGGCTAATGTGAGGGGTGGCCTCAGTGTCACCCCATCAGCGGCCTAGCTGCCTGAAAAGACAAAGTAGTCCTGGCAGCAATCTTGGGGCAGCCCCGCAGTGCCTTGCGCAAGTCCTCCACAGCCCCACTGCACCTGCGCCTCCAGCCTTTCCCACTCTCCTAACCCTAACCCTAACCCTAACCCTAAGGCTAAGGCTAATGTGAGGGGTGGCCCCAGTGTCACCCCATCAGCGGCCTAGCTGCCTGAAAAGACAAAGTAGTCCTGGCAGCAATCTTGGGGTAGCCCCGCAGTGCCTTGCGCAAGTCCTCCACAGCCCCACTGCACTTGCGCCTCCAGCCTTTCCCACTCTCCTAACCCTAACCCTAACCCTAACCCTAACCCTAACCCTAAGGCTAATGTGAGGGGTGGCCTCAGTGTCACCCCATCAGCGGCCTAGCTGCCTGAAAAGACAAAGTAGTCCTGGCAGCAATCTTGGGGCAGCCCCGCAGTGCCTTGCGCAAGTCCTCCACAGCCCCACTGCACCTGCGCCTCCAGCCTTTCCCACTCTCCTAACCCTAACCCTAACCCTAACCCTAAGGCTAAGGCTAAGGCTAATGTGAGGGGTGGCCCCAGTGTCACCCCATCAGCGGCCTAGCTGCCTGAAAAGACAAAGTAGTCCTGGCAGCAATCTTGGGGCAGCCCCGCAGTGCCTTGCGCAAGTCCTCCACAGCCCCACTGCACCTGCGCCTCCAGCCTTTCCCACTCTCCTAACCCTAACCCTAACCCTAACCCTAACCCTAAGGCTAAGGCTAATGTGAGGGGTGGCCCCAGTGTCACCCCATCAGCGGCCTAGCTGCCTGAAAAGACAAAGTAGTCCTGGCAGCAATCTTGGGGCAGCCCCGCAGTGCCTTGCGCAAGTCCTCCACAGCCCCACTGCACCTGGGCCTCCAGCCTTTCCCACTCTCCTAACCCTAACCCTAACCCTAACCCTAAGGCTAAGGCTAATGGGAGGGGTGGCCTCAGTGTCACCCCATCAGCGGCCTAGCTGCCTGAAAAGACAAAGTAGTCCTGGCAGCAATCTTGGGGCAGACCCGCAGTGCCTTGCGCAAGTCCTCCACAGCCCCACTGCACCTGGGCCTCCAGCCTTTCCCACTCTCCTAACCCTAACCCTAACCCTAACCCTAACCCTAACCCTAAGGCTAAGGCTAAGGCTAATGTGAGGGGTGGCCTCAGTGTCACCCCATCAGCGGCCTAGCTGCCTGAAAAGACAAAGTAGTCCTGGCAGCAATCTTGGGGCAGCCCCGCAGTGCCTTGCGCAAGTCCTCCACAGCCCCACTGCACTTGGGCCTCCAGCCTTTCCCACTCTCCTAACCCTAACCCTAACCCTAACCCTAACCCTAAGGCTAAGGCTAATGTGAGGGGTGGCCCCAGTGTCACCCCATCAGCGGCCTAGCTGCCTGAAAAGACAAAGTAGTCCTGGCAGCAATCTTGGGGCAGCCCCGCAGTGCCTTGCGCAAGTCCTCCACAGCCCCACTGCACCTGCGCCTCCAGCCTTTCCCACTCTCCTAACCCTAACCCTAACCCTAAGGCTAAGGCTAAGGCTAATGTGAGGGGTGGCCTCAGTGTCACCCCATCAGCGGCCTAGCTGCCTGAAAAGACAAAGTAGTCCTGGCAGCAATCTTGGGGCAGCCCCGCAGTGCCTTGCGCAAGTCCTCCACAGCCCCACTGCACCTGCGCCTCCAGCCTTTCCCACTCTCCTAACCCTAACCCTAACCCTAACCCTAAGGCTAAGGCTAAGGCTAATGTGAGGGGTGGCCTCAGTGTCACCCCATCAGCGGCCTAGCTGCCTGAAAAGACAAAGTAGTCCTGGCAGCAATCTTGGGGCAGCCCCGCAGTGCCTTGCGCAAGTCCTCCACAGCCCCACTGCACCTGCGCCTCCAGCCTTTCCCACTCTCCTAACCCTAACCCTAACCCTAACCCTAACCCTAAGGCTAATGTGAGGGGTGGCCTCAGTGTCACCCCATCAGCGGCCTAGCTGCCTGAAAAGACAAAGTAGTCCTGGCAGCAATCTTGGGGCAGCCCCGCAGTGCCTTGCGCAAGTCCTCCACAGCCCCACTGCACCTGCGCCTCCAGCCTTTCCCACTCTCCTAACCCTAACCCTAACCCTAACCCTAACCCTAACCCTAAGGCTAAGGCTAAGGCTAATGTGAGGGGTGGCCTCAGTGTCACCCCATCAGCGGCCTAGCTGCCTGAAAAGACAAAGTAGTCCTGGCAGCAATCTTGGGGCAGCCCCGCAGTGCCTTGCGCAAGTCCTCCACAGCCCCACTGCACTTGCGCCTCCAGCCTTTCCCACTCTCCTAACCCTAACCCTAACCCTAACCCTAACCCTAACCCTAAGGCTAAGGCTAATGTGAGGGGTGGCCCCAGTGTCACCCCATCAGCGGCCTAGCTGCCTGAAAAGACAAAGTAGTCCTGGCAGCAATCCTGGGGCAGCCCCGCAGTGCCTTGCGCAAGTCCTCCACAGCCCCACTGCACCTGCGCCTCCAGCCTTTCCCACTCTCCTAACCCTAACCCTAACCCTAAGGCTAAGGCTAAGGCTAATGTGAGGGGTGGCCCCAGTGTCACCCCATCAGCGGCCTAGCTGCCTGAAAAGACAAAGTAGTCCTGGCAGCAATCTTGGGGCAGCCCCGCAGTGCCTTGCGCAAGTCCTCCACAGCCCCACTGCACCTGGGCCTCCAGCCTTTCCCACTCTCCTAACCCTAACCCTAACCCTAACCCTAACCCTAAGGCTAAGGCTAAGGCTAATGTGAGGGGTGGCCCCAGTGTCACCCCATCAGCGGCCTAGCTGCCTGAAAAGACAAAGTAGTCCTGGCAGCAATCTTGGGGCAGCCCCGCAGTGCCTTGCGCAAGTCCTCCACAGCCCCACTGCACCTGCGCCTCCAGCCTTTCCCACTCTCCTAACCCTAACCCTAACCCTAAGGCTAAGGCTAAGGCTAATGTGAGGGGTGGCCTCAGTGTCACCCCATCAGCGGCCTAGCTGCCTGAAAAGACAAAGTAGTCCTGGCAGCAATCTTGGGGCAGCCCCGCAGTGCCTTGCGCAAGTCCTCCACAGCCCCACTGCACCTGCGCCTCCAGCCTTTCCCACTCTCCTAACCCTAACCCTAACCCTAACCCTAACCCTAAGGCTAAGGCTAAGGCTAATGTGAGGGGTGGCCTCAGTGTCACCCCATCAGCGGCCTAGCTGCCTGAAAAGACAAAGTAGTCCTGGCAGCAATCTTGGGGCAGCCCCGCAGTGCCTTGCGCAAGTCCTCCACAGCCCCACTGCACTTGGGCCTCCAGCCTTTCCCACTCTCCTAACCCTAACCCTAACCCTAACCCTAACCCTAAGGCTAAGGCTAATGGGAGGGGTGGCCCCAGTGTCACCCCATCAGCGGCCTAGCTGCCTGAAAAGACAAAGTAGTCCTGGCAGCAATCTTGGGGCAGCCCCGCAGTGCCTTGCGCAAGTCCTCCACAGCCCCACTGCACCTGCGCCTCCAGCCTTTCCCACTCTCCTAACCCTAACCCTAACCCTAACCCTAAGGCTAAGGCTAATGTGAGGGGTGGCCCCAGTGTCACCCCATCAGCGGCCTAGCTGCCTGAAAAGACAAAGTAGTCCTGGCAGCAATCTTGGGGCAGCCCCGCAGTGCCTTGCGCAAGTCCTCCACAGCCCCACTGCACCTGCGCCTCCAGCCTTTCCCACTCTCCTAACCCTAACCCTAACCCTAACCCTAAGGCTAAGGCTAAGGCTAATGTGAGGGGTGGCCCCAGTGTCACCCCATCAGCGGCCTAGCTGCCTGAAAAGACAAAGTAGTCCTGGCAGCAATCTTGGGGCAGCCCCGCAGTGCCTTGCGCAAGTCCTCCACAGCCCCACTGCACCTGCGCCTCCAGCCTTTCCCACTCTCCTAACCCTAACCCTAACCCTAACCCTAACCCTAACCCTAACCCTAAGGCTAATGTGAGGGGTGGCCTCAGTGTCACCCCATCAGCGGCCTAGCTGCCTGAAAAGACAAAGTAGTCCTGGCAGCAATCTTGGGGCAGCCCCGCAGTGCCTTGCGCAAGTCCTCCACAGCCCCACTGCACCTGCGCCTCCAGCCTTTCCCACTCTCCTAACCCTAACCCTAACCCTAACCCTAAGGCTAAGGCTAAGGCTAATGTGAGGGGTGGCCTCAGTGTCACCCCATCAGCGGCCTAGCTGCCTGAAAAGACAAAGTAGTCCTGGCAGCAATCTTGGGGCAGCCCCGCAGTGCCTTGCGCAAGTCCTCCACAGTCCCACTGCACCTGGGCCTCCAGCCTTTCCCACTCTCCTAACCCTAACCCTAACCCTAAGGCTAAGGCTAATGTGAGGGGTGGCCCCAGTGTCACCCCATCAGCGGCCTAGCTGCCTGAAAAGACAAAGTAGTCCTGGCAGCAATCTTGGGGCAGCCCCGCAGTGCCTTGCGCAAGTCCTCCACAGCCCCACTGCACTTGGGCCTCCAGCCTTTCCCACTCTCCTAACCCTAACCCTAACCCTAACCCTAAGGCTAAGGCTAATGTGAGGGGTGGCCTCAGTGTCACCCCATCAGCGGCCTAGCTGCCTGAAAAGACAAAGTAGTCCTGGCAGCAATCTTGGGGCAGCCCCGCAGTGCCTTGCGCAAGTCCTCCACAGCCCCACTGCACCTGCGCCTCCAGCCTTTCCCACTCTCCTAACCCTAACCCTAACCCTAAGGCTAAGGCTAAGGCTAATGTGAGGGGTGGCCCCAGTGTCACCCCATCAGCGGCCTAGCTGCCTGAAAAGACAAAGTAGTCCTGGCAGCAATCTTGGGGAAGCCCCGCAGTGCCTTGCGCAAGTCCTCCACAGCCCCACTGCACCTGCGCCTCCAGCCTTTCCCACTCTCCTAACCCTAACCCTAACCCTAACCCTAACCCTAAGGCTAAGGCTAAGGCTAATGGGAGGGGTGGCCTCAGTGTCACCCCATCAGCGGCCTAGCTGCCTGAAAAGACAAAGTAGTCCTGGCAGCAATCTTGGGGCAGCCCCGCAGTGCCTTGCGCAAGTCCTCCACAGCCCCACTGCACCTGGGCCTCCAGCCTTTCCCACTCTCCTAACCCTAACCCTAACCCTAACCCTAACCCTAACCCTAACCCTAACCCTAACCCTAACCCTAAGGCTAATGTGAGGGGTGGCCTCAGTGTCACCCCATCAGCGGCCTAGCTGCCTGAAAAGACAAAGTAGTCCTGGCAGCAATCTTGGGGCAGCCCCGCAGTGCCTTGCGCAAGTCCTCCACAGCCCCACTGCACCTGGGCCTCCAGCCTTTCCCACTCTCCTAACCCTAACCCTAACCCTAACCCTAAGGCTAAGGCTAAGGCTAATGGGAGGGGTGGCCTCAGTGTCACCCCATCAGCGGCCTAGCTGCCTGAAAAGACAAAGTAGTCCTGGCAGCAATCTTGGGGCAGCCCCGCAGTGCCTTGCGCAAGTCCTCCACAGCCCCACTGCACCTGCGCCTCCAGCCTTTCCCACTCTCCTAACCCTAACCCTAACCCTAACCCTAACCCTAACCCTAACCCTAAGGCTAAGGCTAAGGCTAATGTGAGGGGTGGCCCCAGTGTCACCCCATCAGCGGCCTAGCTGCCTGAAAAGACAAAGTAGTCCTGGCAGCAATCTTGGGGCAGCCCCGCAGTGCCTTGCGCAAGTCCTCCACAGCCCCACTGCACCTGGGCCTCCAGCCTTTCCCACTCTCCTAACCCTAACCCTAACCCTAAGGCTAAGGCTAAGGCTAAGGCTAATGTGAGGGGTGGCCTCAGTGTCACCCCATCAGCGGCCTAGCTGCCTGAAAAGACAAAGTAGTCCTGGCAGCAATCTTGGGGCAGCCCCGCAGTGCCTTGCGCAAGTCCTCCACAGCCCCACTGCACCTGCGCCTCCAGCCTTTCCCACTCTCCTAACCCTAACCCTAACCCTAAGGCTAAGGCTAAGGCTAATGTGAGGGGTGGCCCCAGTGTCACCCCATCAGCGGCCTAGCTGCCTGAAAAGACAAAGTAGTCCTGGCAGCAATCTTGGGGCAGCCCCGCAGTGCCTTGCGCAAGTCCTCCACAGCCCCACTGCACCTGGGCCTCCAGCCTTTCCCACTCTCCTAACCCTAACCCTAACCCTAACTCTAACCCTAAGGCTAAGGCTAAGGCTAATGTGAGGGGTGGCCCCAGTGTCACCCCATCAGCGGCCTAGCTGCCTGAAAAGACAAAGTAGTCCTGGCAGCAATCTTGGGGCAGCCCCGCAGTGCCTTGCGCAAGTCCTCCACAGCCCCACTGCACCTGCGCCTCCAGCCTTTCCCACTCTCCTAACCCTAACCCTAACCCTAAGGCTAAGGCTAAGGCTAATGTGAGGGGTGGCCTCAGTGTCACCCCATCAGCGGCCTAGCTGCCTGAAAAGACAAAGTAGTCCTGGCAGCAATCTTGGGGCAGCCCCGCAGTGCCTTGCGCAAGTCCTCCACAGCCCCACTGCACCTGCGCCTCCAGCCTTTCCCACTCTCCTAACCCTAACCCTAACCCTAACCCTAAGGCTAAGGCTAATGGGAGGGGTGGCCTCAGTGTCACCCCATCAGCGGCCTAGCTGCCTGAAAAGACAAAGTAGTCCTGGCAGCAATCTTGGGGCAGCCCCGCAGTGCCTTGCGCAAGTCCTCCACAGCCCCACTGCACCTGCGCCTCCAGCCTTTCCCACTCTCCTAACCCTAACCCTAACCCTAACCCTAAGGCTAAGGCTAAGGCTAATGTGAGGGGTGGCCCCAGTGTCACCCCATCAGCGGCCTAGCTGCCTGAAAAGACAAAGTAGTCCTGGCAGCAATCTTGGGGCAGCCCCGCAGTGCCTTGCGCAAGTCCTCCACAGCCCCACTGCACCTGCGCCTCCAGCCTTTCCCACTCTCCTAACCCTAACCCTAACCCTAACCCTAACCCTAAGGCTAAGGCTAAGGCTAATGTGAGGGGTGGCCTCAGTGTCACCCCATCAGCGGCCTAGCTGCCTGAAAAGACAAAGTAGTCCTGGCAGCAATCTTGGGGCAGCCCCGCAGTGCCTTGCGCAAGTCCTCCACAGCCCCACTGCACCTGCGCCTCCAGCCTTTCCCACTCTCCTAACCCTAACCCTAACCCTAACCCTAACCCTAAGGCTAAGGCTAATGTGAGGGGTGGCCCCAGTGTCACCCCATCAGCGGCCTAGCTGCCTGAAAAGACAAAGTAGTCCTGGCAGCAATCTTGGGGCAGCCCCGCAGTGCCTTGCGCAAGTCCTCCACAGCCCCACTGCACCTGCGCCTCCAGCCTTTCCCACTCTCCTAACCCTAACCCTAACCCTAACCCTAAGGCTAAGGCTAATGTGAGGGGTGGCCCCAGTGTCACCCCATCAGCGGCCTAGCTGCCTGAAAAGACAAAGTAGTCCTGGCAGCAATCTTGGGGCAGCCCCGCAGTGCCTTGCGCAAGTCCTCCACAGCCCCACTGCACCTGCGCCTCCAGCCTTTCCCACTCTCCTAACCCTAACCCTAACCCTAACCCTAACCCTAAGGCTAAGGCTAACGTGAGGGGTGGCCCCAGTGTCACCCCATCAGCGGCCTAGCTGCCTGAAAAGACAAAGTAGTCCTGGCAGCAATCTTGGGGCAGCCCCGCAGTGCCTTGCGCAAGTCCTCCACAGCCCCACTGCACCTGCGCCTCCAGCCTTTCCCACTCTCCTAACCCTAACCCTAACCCTAACCCTAACCCTAAGGCTAAGGCTAAGGCTAATGTGAGGGGTGGCCTCAGTGTCACCCCATCAGCGGCCTAGCTGCCTGAAAAGACAAAGTAGTCCTGGCAGCAATCTTGGGGCAGCCCCGCAGTGCCTTGCGCAAGTCCTCCACAGCCCCACTGCACCTGCGCCTCCAGCCTTTCCCACTCTCCTAACCCTAACCCTAACCCTAACCCTAACCCTAAGGCTAAGGCTAATGTGAGGGGTGGCCCCAGTGTCACCCCATCAGCGGCCTAGCTGCCTGAAAAGACAAAGTAGTCCTGGCAGCAATCTTGGGGCAGCCCCGCAGTGCCTTGCGCAAGTCCTCCACAGCCCCACTGCACCTGGGCCTCCAGCCTTTCCCACTCTCCTAACCCTAACCCTAACCCTAACCCTAACCCTAACCCTAACCCTAAGGCTAATGTGAGGGGTGGCCTCAGTGTCACCCCATCAGCGGCCTAGCTGCCTGAAAAGACAAAGTAGTCCTGGCAGCAATCTTGGGGCAGCCCCGCAGTGCCTTGCGCAAGTCCTCCACAGCCCCACTGCACCTGGGCCTCCAGCCTTTCCCACTCTCCTAACCCTAACCCTAACCCTAACCCTAAGGCTAAGGCTAAGGCTAATGTGAGGGGTGGCCCCAGTGTCACCCCATCAGCGGCCTAGCTGCCTGAAAAGACAAAGTAGTCCTGGCAGCAATCTTGGGGCAGCCCCGCAGTGCCTTGCGCAAGTCCTCCACAGCCCCACTGCACCTGCGCCTCCAGCCTTTCCCACTCTCCTAACCCTAACCCTAACCCTAACCCTAACCCTAACCCTAACCCTAACCCTAAGGCTAATGTGAGGGGTGGCCCCAGTGTCACCCCATCAGCGGCCTAGCTGCCTGAAAAGACAAAGTAGTCCTGGCAGCAATCTTGGGGCAGCCCCGCAGTGCCTTGCGCAAGTCCTCCACAGCCCCACTGCACCTGGGCCTCCAGCCTTTCCCACTCTCCTAACCCTAACCCTAACCCTAACCCTAAGGCTAAGGCTAAGGCTAATGTGAGGGGTGGCCTCAGTGTCACCCCATCAGCGGCCTAGCTGCCTGAAAAGACAAAGTAGTCCTGGCAGCAATCTTGGGGCAGCCCCGCAGTGCCTTGCGCAAGTCCTCCACAGCCCCACTGCACCTGCGCCTCCAGCCTTTCCCACTCTCCTAACCCTAACCCTAACCCTAAGGCTAAGGCTAAGGCTAATGTGAGGGGTGGCCCCAGTGTCACCCCATCAGCGGCCTAGCTGCCTGAAAAGACAAAGTAGTCCTGGCAGCAATCTTGGGGCAGCCCCGCAGTGCCTTGCGCAAGTCCTCCACAGCCCCACTGCACCTGCGCCTCCAGCCTTTCCCACTCTCCTAACCCTAACCCTAACCCTAACCCTAACCCTAAGGCTAAGGCTAAGGCTAAGGCTAATGTGAGGGGTGGCCTCAGTGTCACCCCATCAGCGGCCTAGCTGCCTGAAAAGACAAAGTAGTCCTGGCAGCAATCTTGGGGCAGCCCCGCAGTGCCTTGCGCAAGTCCTCCACAGCCCCACTGCACCTGCGCCTCCAGCCTTTCCCACTCTCCTAACCCTAACCCTAACCCTAACCCTAACCCTAAGGCTAAGGCTAAGGCTAATGGGAGGGGTGGCCTCAGTGTCACCCCATCAGCGGCCTAGCTGCCTGAAAAGACAAAGTAGTCCTGGCAGCAATCTTGGGGCAGCCCCGCAGTGCCTTGCGCAAGTCCTCCACAGCCCCACTGCACCTGCGCCTCCAGCCTTTCCCACTCTCCTAACCCTAACCCTAACCCTAACCCTAACCCTAAGGCTAAGGCTAATGGGAGGGGTGGCCTCAGTGTCACCCCATCAGCGGCCTAGCTGCCTGAAAAGACAAAGTAGTCCTGGCAGCAATCTTGGGGCAGCCCCGCAGTGCCTTGCGCAAGTCCTCCACAGCCCCACTGCACCTGCGCCTCCAGCCTTTCCCACTCTCCTAACCCTAACCCTAACCCTAACCCTAACCCTAAGGCTAAGGCTAATGTGAGGGGTGGCCCCAGTGTCACCCCATCAGCGGCCTAGCTGCCTGAAAAGACAAAGTAGTCCTGGCAGCAATCTTGGGGCAGCCCCGCAGTGCCTTGCGCAAGTCCTCCACAGCCCCACTGCACCTGGGCCTCCAGCCTTTCCCACTCTCCTAACCCTAACCCTAACCCTAAGGCTAAGGCTAAGGCTAATGTGAGGGGTGGCCCCAGTGTCACCCCATCAGCGGCCTAGCTGCCTGAAAAGACAAAGTAGTCCTGGCAGCAATCTTGGGGCAGCCCCGCAGTGCCTTGCGCAAGTCCTCCACAGCCCCACTGCACCTGGGCCTCCAGCCTTTCCCACTCTCCTAACCCTAACCCTAACCCTAACCCTAACCCTAAGGCTAAGGCTAAGGCTAATGTGAGGGGTGGCCCCAGTGTCACCCCATCAGCGGCCTAGCTGCCTGAAAAGACAAAGTAGTCCTGGCAGCAATCTTGGGGCAGCCCCGCAGTGCCTTGCGCAAGTCCTCCACAGCCCCACTGCACCTGGGCCTCCAGCCTTTCCCACTCTCCTAACCCTAACCCTAACCCTAAGGCTAAGGCTAAGGCTAATGTGAGGGGTGGCCTCAGTGTCACCCCATCAGCGGCCTAGCTGCCTGAAAAGACAAAGTAGTCCTGGCAGCAATCTTGGGGCAGCCCCGCAGTGCCTTGCGCAAGTCCTCCACAGCCCCACTGCACCTGCGCCTCCAGCCTTTCCCACTCTCCTAACCCTAACCCTAACCCTAACCCTAAGGCTAAGGCTAATGGGAGGGGTGGCCTCAGTGTCACCCCATCAGCGGCCTAGCTGCCTGAAAAGACAAAGTAGTCCTGGCAGCAATCTTGGGGCAGCCCCGCAGTGCCTTGCGCAAGTCCTCCACAGCCCCACTGCACCTGGGCCTCCAGCCTTTCCCACTCTCCTAACCCTAACCCTAACCCTAAGGCTAAGGCTAAGGCTAATGTGAGGGGTGGCCCCAGTGTCACCCCATCAGCGGCCTAGCTGCCTGAAAAGACAAAGTAGTCCTGGCAGCAATCTTGGGGCAGCCCCGCAGTGCCTTGCGCAAGTCCTCCACAGCCCCACTGCACTTGGGCCTCCAGCCTTTCCCACTCTCCTAACCCTAACCCTAACCCTAACCCTAACCCTAAGGCTAAGGCTAATGTGAGGGGTGGCCCCAGTGTCACCCCATCAGCGGCCTAGCTGCCTGAAAAGACAAAGTAGTCCTGGCAGCAATCTTGGGGCAGCCCCGCAGTGCCTTGCGCAAGTCCTCCACAGCCCCACTGCACCTGCGCCTCCAGCCTTTCCCACTCTCCTAACCCTAACCCTAACCCTAAGGCTAAGGCTAAGGCTAATGGGAGGGGTGGCCTCAGTGTCACCCCATCAGCGGCCTAGCTGCCTGAAAAGACAAAGTAGTCCTGGCAGCAATCTTGGGGCAGCCCCGCAGTGCCTTGCGCAAGTCCTCCACAGCCCCACTGCACCTGCGCCTCCAGCCTTTCCCACTCTCCTAACCCTAACCCTAACCCTAACCCTAACCCTAAGGCTAATGTGAGGGGTGGCCTCAGTGTCACCCCATCAGCGGCCTAGCTGCCTGAAAAGACAAAGTAGTCCTGGCAGCAATCTTGGGGCAGCCCCGCAGTGCCTTGCGCAAGTCCTCCACAGCCCCACTGCACCTGCGCCTCCAGCCTTTCCCACTCTCCTAACCCTAACCCTAACCCTAAGGCTAAGGCTAAGGCTAATGTGAGGGGTGGCCCCAGTGTCACCCCATCAGCGGCCTAGCTGCCTGAAAAGACAAAGTAGTCCTGGCAGCAATCTTGGGGCAGCCCCGCAGTGCCTTGCGCAAGTCCTCCACAGCCCCACTGCACCTGCGCCTCCAGCCTTTCCCACTCTCCTAACCCTAACCCTAACCCTAACCCTAAGGCTAAGGCTAAGGCTAATGGGAGGGGTGGCCTCAGTGTCACCCCATCAGCGGCCTAGCTGCCTGAAAAGACAAAGTAGTCCTGGCAGCAATCTTGGGGCAGCCCCGCAGTGCCTTGCGCAAGTCCTCCACAGCCCCACTGCACCTGCGCCTCCAGCCTTTCCCACTCTCCTAACCCTAACCCTAACCCTAAGGCTAAGGCTAAGGCTAAGGCTAAGGCTAATGGGAGGGGTGGCCTCAGTGTCACCCCATCAGCGGCCTAGCTGCCTGAAAAGACAAAGTAGTCCTGGCAGCAATCTTGGGGCAGCCCCGCAGTGCCTTGCGCAAGTCCTCCACAGCCCCACTGCACCTGGGCCTCCAGCCTTTCCCACTCTCCTAACCCTAACCCCAACCCTAACCCTAACCCTAAGGCTAAGGCTAATGTGAGGGGTGGCCCCAGTGTCACCCCATCAGCGGCCTAGCTGCCTGAAAAGACAAAGTAGTCCTGGCAGCAATCTTGGGGCAGCCCCGCAGTGCCTTGCGCAAGTCCTCCACAGCCCCACTGCACCTGGGCCTCCAGCCTTTCCCACTCTCCTAACCCTAACCCTAACCCTAACCCTAACCCTAACCCTAACCCTAAGGCTAATGTGAGGGGTGGCCTCAGTGTCACCCCATCAGCGGCCTAGCTGCCTGAAAAGACAAAGTAGTCCTGGCAGCAATCTTGGGGCAGCCCAGCAGTGCCTTGCGCAAGTCCTCCACAGCCCCACTGCACCTGGGCCTCCAGCCTTTCCCACTCTCCTAACCCTAACCCTAACCCTAACCCTAAGGCTAAGGCTAAGGCTAATGGGAGGGGTGGCCTCAGTGTCACCCCATCAGCGGCCTAGCTGCCTGAAAAGACAAAGTAGTCCTGGCAGCAATCTTGGGGCAGCCCCGCAGTGCCTTGCGCAAGTCCTCCACAGCCCCACTGCACCTGGGCCTCCAGCCTTTCCCACTCTCCTAACCCTAACCCTAACCCTAACCCTAACCCTAACCCTAACCCTAAGGCTAATGTGAGGGGTGGCCTCAGTGTCACCCCATCAGCGGCCTAGCTGCCTGAAAAGACAAAGTAGTCCTGGCAGCAATCTTGGGGCAGCCCCGCAGTGCCTTGCGCAAGTCCTCCACAGCCCCACTGCACCTGCGCCTCCAGCCTTTCCCACTCTCCTAACCCTAACCCTAACCCTAACCCTAACCCTAAGGCTAAGGCTAATGTGAGGGGTGGCCTCAGTGTCACCCCATCAGCGGCCTAGCTGCCTGAAAAGACAAAGTAGTCCTGGCAGCAATCTTGGGGCAGCCCCGCAGTGCCTTGCGCAAGTCCTCCACAGCCCCACTGCACCTGCGCCTCCAGCCTTTCCCACTCTCCTAACCCTAACCCTAACCCTAACCCTAAGGCTAAGGCTAAGGCTAATGTGAGGGGTGGCCCCAGTGTCACCCCATCAGCGGCCTAGCTGCCTGAAAAGACAAAGTAGTCCTGGCAGCAATCTTGGGGCAGCCCCGCAGTGCCTTGCGCAAGTCCTCCACAGCCCCACTGCACCTGCGCCTCCAGCCTTTCCCACTCTCCTAACCCTAACCCTAACCCTAAGGCTAAGGCTAAGGCTAAGGCTAATGTGAGGGGTGGCCTCAGTGTCACCCCATCAGCGGCCTAGCTGCCTGAAAAGACAAAGTAGTCCTGGCAGCAATCTTGGGGCAGCCCCGCAGTGCCTTGCGCAAGTCCTCCACAGCCCCACTGCACCTGGGCCTCCAGCCTTTCCCACTCTCCTAACCCTAACCCTAACCCTAAGGCTAAGGCTAAGGCTAATGTGAGGGGTGGCCCCAGTGTCACCCCATCAGCGGCCTAGCTGCCTGAAAAGACAAAGTAGTCCTGGCAGCAATCTTGGGGCAGCCCCGCAGTGCCTTGCGCAAGTCCTCCACAGCCCCACTGCACCTGGGCCTCCAGCCTTTCCCACTCTCCTAACCCTAACCCTAACCCTAACCCTAAGGCTAAGGCTAAGGCTAAGGCTAATGTGAGGGGTGGCCCCAGTGTCACCCCATCAGCGGCCTAGCTGCCTGAAAAGACAAAGTAGTCCTGGCAGCAATCTTGGGGCAGCCCCGCAGTGCCTTGCGCAAGTCCTCCACAGCCCCACTGCACCTGCGCCTCCAGCCTTTCCCACTCTCCTAACCCTAACCCTAACCCTAAGGCTAAGGCTAAGGCTAATGTGAGGGGTGGCCTCAGTGTCACCCCATCAGCGGCCTAGCTGCCTGAAAAGACAAAGTAGTCCTGGCAGCAATCTTGGGGCAGCCCCGCAGTGCCTTGCGCAAGTCCTCCACAGCCCCACTGCACCTGCGCCTCCAGCCTTTCCCACTCTCCTAACCCTAACCCTAACCCTAAGGCTAAGGCTAAGGCTAATGGGAGGGGTGGCCTCAGTGTCACCCCATCAGCGGCCTAGCTGCCTGAAAAGACAAAGTAGTCCTGGCAGCAATCTTGGGGCAGCCCCGCAGTGCCTTGCGCAAGTCCTCCACAGCCCCACTGCACCTGGGCCTCCAGCCTTTCCCACTCTCCTAACCCTAACCCTAACCCTAACCCTAAGGCTAAGGCTAAGGCTAATGTGAGGGGTGGCCCCAGTGTCACCCCATCAGCGGCCTAGCTGCCTGAAAAGACAAAGTAGTCCTGGCAGCAATCTTGGGGCAGCCCCGCAGTGCCTTGCGCAAGTCCTCCACAGCCCCACTGCACTTGGGCCTCCAGCCTTTCCCACTCTCCTAACCCTAACCCTAACCCTAACCCTAACCCTAACCCTAACCCTAAGGCTAAGGCTAATGTGAGGGGTGGCCCCAGTGTCACCCCATCAGCGGCCTAGCTGCCTGAAAAGACAAAGTAGTCCTGGCAGCAATCTTGGGGCAGCCCCGCAGTGCCTTGCGCAAGTCCTCCACAGCCCCACTGCACCTGCGCCTCCAGCCTTTCCCACTCTCCTAACCCTAACCCTAACCCTAAGGCTAAGGCTAAGGCTAATGTGAGGGGTGGCCTCAGTGTCACCCCATCAGCGGCCTAGCTGCCTGAAAAGACAAAGTAATCCTGGCAGCAATCTTGGGGCAGCCCCGCAGTGCCTTGCGCAAGTCCTCCACAGCCCCACTGCACCTGCGCCTCCAGCCTTTCCCACTCTCCTAACCCTAACCCTAACCCTAACCCTAACCCTAAGGCTAATGGGAGGGGTGGCCCCAGTGTCACCCCATCAGCGGCCTAGCTGCCTGAAAAGACAAAGTAGTCCTGGCAGCAATCTTGGGGCAGCCCCGCAGTGCCTTGCGCAAGTCCTCCACAGCCCCACTGCACCTGCGCCTCCAGCCTTTCCCACTCTCCTAACCCTAACCCTAACCCTAACCCTAAGGCTAAGGCTAAGGCTAATGTGAGGGGTGGCCTCAGTGTCACCCCATCAGCGGCCTAGCTGCCTGAAAAGACAAAGTAGTCCTGGCAGCAATCTTGGGGCAGCCCCGCAGTGCCTTGTGCAAGTCCTCCACAGCCCCACTGCACCTGCGCCTCCAGCCTTTCCCACTCTCCTAACCCTAACCCTAACCCTAACCCTAACCCTAAGGCTAAGGCTAAGGCTAATGTGAGGGGTGGCCTCAGTGTCACCCCATCAGCGGCCTAGCTGCCTGAAAAGACAAAGTAGTCCTGGCAGCAATCTTGGGGCAGCCCCGCAGTGCCTTGCGCAAGTCCTCCACAGCCCCACTGCACCTGCGCCTCCAGCCTTTCCCACTCTCCTAACCCTAACCCTAACCCTAACCCTAACCCTAAGGCTAAGGCTAATGTGAGGGGTGGCCCCAGTGTCACCCCATCAGCGGCCTAGCTGCCTGAAAAGACAAAGTAGTCCTGGCAGCAATCTTGGGGCAGCCCCGCAGTGCCTTGCGCAAGTCCTCCACAGCCCCACTGCACCTGGGCCTCCAGCCTTTCCCACTCTCCTAACCCTAACCCTAACCCTAAGGCTAAGGTTAAGGCTAATGGGAGGGGTGGCCCCAGTGTCACCCCATCAGCGGCCTAGCTGCCTGAAAAGACAAAGTAGTCCTGGCAGCAATCTTGGGGCAGCCCCGCAGTGCCTTGCGCAAGTCCTCCACAGCCCCACTGCACCTGCGCCTCCAGCCTTTCCCACTCTCCTAACCCTAACCCTAACCCTAACCCTAACCCTAACCCTAAGGCTAAGGCTAACGTGAGGGGTGGCCCCAGTGTCACCCCATCAGCGGCCTAGCTGCCTGAAAAGACAAAGTAGTCCTGGCAGCAATCTTGGGGCAGCCCCGCAGTGCCTTGCGCAAGTCCTCCACAGCCCCACTGCACCTGGGCCTCCAGCCTTTCCCACTCTCCTAACCCTAACCCTAACCCTAACCCTAACCCTAACCCTAAGGCTAAGGCTAAGGCTAATGTGAGGGGTGGCCCCAGTGTCACCCCATCAGCGGCCTAGCTGCCTGAAAAGACAAAGTAGTCCTGGCAGCAATCTTGGGGCAGCCCCGCAGTGCCTTGCGCAAGTCCTCCACAGCCCCACTGCACCTGCGCCTCCAGCCTTTCCCACTCTCCTAACCCTAACCCTAACCCTAACCCTAAGGCTAAGGCTAATGTGAGGGGTGGCCCCAGTGTCACCCCATCAGCGGCCTAGCTGCCTGAAAAGACAAAGTAGTCCTGGCAGCAATCTTGGGGCAGCCCCGCAGTGCCTTGCGCAAGTCCTCCACAGCCCCACTGCACCTGGGCCTCCAGCCTTTCCCACTCTCCTAACCCTAACCCTAACCCTAACCCTAACCCTAACCCTAACCCTAAGGCTAAGGCTAAGGCTAATGTGAGGGGTGGCCTCAGTGTCACCCCATCAGCGGCCTAGCTGCCTGAAAAGACAAAGTAGTCCTGGCAGCAATCTTGGGGCAGCCCCGCAGTGCCTTGCGCAAGTCCTCCACAGCCCCACTGCACCTGCGCCTCCAGCCTTTCCCACTCTCCTAACCCTAACCCTAACCCTAACCCTAAGGCTAAGGCTAAGGCTAATGTGAGGGGTGGCCTCAGTGTCACCCCATCAGCGGCCTAGCTGCCTGAAAAGACAAAGTAGTCCTGGCAGCAATCTTGGGGCAGCCCCGCAGTGCCTTGCGCAAGTCCTCCACAGCCCCACTGCACCTGGGCCTCCAGCCTTTCCCACTCTCCTAACCCTAACCCTAACCCTAACCCTAACCCTAATCCTAAGGCTAATGTGAGGGGTGGCCTCAGTGTCACCCCATCAGCGGCCTAGCTGCCTGAAAAGACAAAGTAGTCCTGGCAGCAATCTTGGGGCAGCCCCGCAGTGCCTTGCGCAAGTCCTCCACAGCCCCACTGCACCTGGGCCTCCAGCCTTTCCCACTCTCCTAACCCTAACCCTAACCCTAACCCTAAGGCTAAGGCTAACGTGAGGGGTGGCCCCAGTGTCACCCCATCAGCGGCCTAGCTGCCTGAAAAGACAAAGTAGTCCTGGCAGCAATCTTGGGGCAGCCCCGCAGTGCCTTGCGCAAGTCCTCCACAGCCCCACTGCACCTGGGCCTCCAGCCTTTCCCACTCTCCTAACCCTAACCCTAACCCTAACCCTAACCCTAAGGCTAAGGCTAAGGCTAATGTGAGGGGTGGCCCCAGTGTCACCCCATCAGCGGCCTAGCTGCCTGAAAAGACAAAGTAGTCCTGGCAGCAATCTTGGGGCAGCCCCGCAGTGCCTTGCGCAAGTCCTCCACAGCCCCACTGCACCTGGGCCTCCAGCCTTTCCCACTCTCCTAACCCTAACCCTAACCCTAAGGCTAAGGCTAAGGCTAATGTGAGGGGTGGCCTCAGTGTCACCCCATCAGCGGCCTAGCTGCCTGAAAAGACAAAGTAGTCCTGGCAGCAATCTTGGGGCAGCCCCGCAGTGCCTTGCGCAAGTCCTCCACAGCCCCACTGCACCTGCGCCTCCAGCCTTTCCCACTCTCCTAACCCTAACCCTAACCCTAAGGCTAAGGCTAAGGCTAATGGGAGGGGTGGCCTCAGTGTCACCCCATCAGCGGCCTAGCTGCCTGAAAAGACAAAGTAGTCCTGGCAGCAATCTTGGGGCAGCCCCGCAGTGCCTTGCGCAAGTCCTCCACAGCCCCACTGCACCTGGGCCTCCAGCCTTTCCCACTCTCCTAACCCTAACCCTAACCCTAACCCTAAGGCTAAGGCTAAGGCTAATGTGAGGGGTGGCCCCAGTGTCACCCCATCAGCGGCCTAGCTGCCTGAAAAGACAAAGTAGTCCTGGCAGCAATCTTGGGGCAGCCCCGCAGTGCCTTGCGCAAGTCCTCCACAGCCCCACTGCACTTGGGCCTCCAGCCTTTCCCACTCTCCTAACCCTAACCCTAACCCTAACCCTAACCCTAAGGCTAAGGCTAAGGCTAATGTGAGGGGTGGCCTCAGTGTCACCCCATCAGCGGCCTAGCTGCCTGAAAAGACAAAGTAGTCCTGGCAGCAATCTTGGGGCAGCCCCGCAGTGCCTTGCGCAAGTCCTCCACAGCCCCACTGCACCTGCGCCTCCAGCCTTTCCCACTCTCCTAACCCTAACCCTAACCCTAACCCTAAGGCTAAGGCTAATGTGAGGGGTGGCCTCAGTGTCACCCCATCAGCGGCCTAGCTGCCTGAAAAGACAAAGTAGTCCTGGCAGCAATCTTGGGGCAGCCCCGCAGTGCCTTGCGCAAGTCCTCCACAGCCCCACTGCACCTGGGCCTCCAGCCTTTCCCACTCTCCTAACCCTAACCCTAACCCTAACCCTAACCCTAAGGCTAATGTGAGGGGTGGCCTCAGTGTCACCCCATCAGCGGCCTAGCTGCCTGAAAAGACAAAGTAGTCCTGGCAGCAATCTTGGGGCAGCCCCGCAGTGCCTTGCGCAAGTCCTCCACAGCCCCACTGCACCTGCGCCTCCAGCCTTTCCCACTCTCCTAACCCTAACCCTAACCCTAACCCTAACCCTAAGGCTAAGGCTAAGGCTAATGTGAGGGGTGGCCTCAGTGTCACCCCATCAGCGGCCTAGCTGCCTGAAAAGACAAAGTAGTCCTGGCAGCAATCTTGGGGCAGCCCCGCAGTGCCTTGCGCAAGTCCTCCACAGCCCCACTGCACCTGGGCCTCCAGCCTTTCCCACTCTCCTAACCCTAACCCTAACCCTAACCCTAAGGCTAAGGCTAAGGCTAATGTGAGGGGTGGCCCCAGTGTCACCCCATCAGCGGCCTAGCTGCCTGAAAAGACAAAGTAGTCCTGGCAGCAATCTTGGGGCAGCCCCGCAGTGCCTTGCGCAAGTCCTCCACAGCCCCACTGCACCTGGGCCTCCAGCCTTTCCCACTCTCCTAACCCTAACCCTAACCCTAAGGCTAAGGCTAAGGCTAATGTGAGGGGTGGCCCCAGTGTCACCCCATCAGCGGCCTAGCTGCCTGAAAAGACAAAGTAGTCCTGGCAGCAATCTTGGGGCAGCCCCGCAGTGCCTTGCGCAAGTCCTCCACAGCCCCACTGCACCTGCGCCTCCAGCCTTTCCCACTCTCCTAACCCTAACCCTAACCCTAACCCTAAGGCTAAGGCTAAGGCTAATGGGAGGGGTGGCCTCAGTGTCACCCCATCAGCGGCCTAGCTGCCTGAAAAGACAAAGTAGTCCTGGCAGCAATCTTGGGGCAGCCCCGCAGTGCCTTGCGCAAGTCCTCCACAGCCCCACTGCACCTGCGCCTCCAGCCTTTCCCACTCTCCTAACCCTAACCCTAACCCTAACCCTAACCCTAAGGCTAAGGCTAAGGCTAATGTGAGGGGTGGCCCCAGTGTCACCCCATCAGCGGCCTAGCTGCCTGAAAAGACAAAGTAGTCCTGGCAGCAATCTTGGGGCAGCCCCGCAGTGCCTTGCGCAAGTCCTCCACAGCCCCACTGCACCTGGGCCTCCAGCCTTTCCCACTCTCCTAACCCTAACCCTAACCCTAACCCTAACCCTAACCCTAACCCTAACCCTAACCCTAACCCTAACCCTAAGGCTAATGTGAGGGGTGGCCTCAGTGTCACCCCATCAGCGGCCTAGCTGCCTGAAAAGACAAAGTAGTCCTGGCAGCAATCTTGGGGCAGCCCCGCAGTGCCTTGCGCAAGTCCTCCACAGCCCCACTGCACCTGCGCCTCCAGCCTTTCCCACTCTCCTAACCCTAACCCTAACCCTAAGGCTAAGGCTAAGGCTAATGTGAGGGGTGGCCCCAGTGTCACCCCATCAGCGGCCTAGCTGCCTGAAAAGACAAAGTAGTCCTGGCAGCAATCTTGGGGCAGCCCCGCAGTGCCTTGCGCAAGTCCTCCACAGCCCCACTGCACCTGCGCCTCCAGCCTTTCCCACTCTCCTAACCCTAACCCTAACCCTAACCCTAACCCTAAGGCTAAGGCTAAGGCTAATGGGAGGGGTGGCCTCAGTGTCACCCCATCAGCGGCCTAGCTGCCTGAAAAGACAAAGTAGTCCTGGCAGCAATCTTGGGGCAGCCCCGCAGTGCCTTGCGCAAGTCCTCCACAGCCCCACTGCACCTGGGCCTCCAGCCTTTCCCACTCTCCTAACCCTAACCCTAACCCTAACCCTAAGGCTAAGGCTAAGGCTAATGTGAGGGGTGGCCCCAGTGTCAACCCATCAGCGGCCTAGCTGCCTGAAAAGACAAAGTAGTCCTGGCAGCAATCTTGGGGCAGCCCCGCAGTGCCTTGCGCAAGTCCTCCACAGCCCCACTGCACCTGGGCCTCCAGCCTTTCCCACTCTCCTAACCCTAACCCTAACCCTAAGGCTAAGGCTAAGGCTAATGTGAGGGGTGGCCCCAGTGTCACCCCATCAGCGGCCTAGCTGCCTGAAAAGACAAAGTAGTCCTGGCAGCAATCTTGGGGCAGCCCCGCAGTGCCTTGCGCAAGTCCTCCACAGCCCCACTGCACCTGGGCCTCCAGCCTTTCCCACTCTCCTAACCCTAACCCTAACCCTAACCCTAAGGCTAAGGCTAAGGCTAATGGGAGGGGTGGCCTCAGTGTCACCCCATCAGCGGCCTAGCTGCCTGAAAAGACAAAGTAGTCCTGGCAGCAATCTTGGGGCAGCCCCGCAGTGCCTTGAGCAAGTCCTCCACAGCCCCACTGCACCTGCGCCTCCAGCCTTTCCCACTCTCCTAACCCTAACCCTAACCCTAACCCTAACCCTAACCCTAACCCTAACCCTAACCCTAAGGCTAAGGCTAATGTGAGGGGTGGCCCCAGTGTCACCCCATCAGCGGCCTAGCTGCCTGAAAAGACAAAGTAGTCCTGGCAGCAATCTTGGGGCAGCCCCGCAGTGCCTTGCGCAAGTCCTCCACAGCCCCACTGCACCTGGGCCTCCAGCCTTTCCCACTCTCCTAACCCTAACCCTAACCCTAAGGCTAAGGCTAAGGCTAAGGCTAATGTGAGGGGTGGCCTCAGTGTCACCCCATCAGCGGCCTAGCTGCCTGAAAAGACAAAGTAGTCCTGGCAGCAATCTTGGGGCAGCCCCGCAGTGCCTTGCGCAAGTCCTCCACAGCCCCACTGCACCTGGGCCTCCAGCCTTTCCCACTCTCCTAACCCTAACCCTAACCCTAAGGCTAAGGCTAAGGCTAATGTGAGGGGTGGCCCCAGTGTCACCCCATCAGCGGCCTAGCTGCCTGAAAAGACAAAGTAGTCCTGGCAGCAATCTTGGGGCAGCCCCGCAGTGCCTTGCGCAAGTCCTCCACAGCCCCACTGCACCTGCGCCTCCAGCCTTTCCCACTCTCCTAACCCTAACCCTAACCCTAACCCTAACCCTAAGGCTAAGGCTAATGTGAGGGGTGGCCCCAGTGTCACCCCATCAGCGGCCTAGCTGCCTGAAAAGACAAAGTAGTCCTGGCAGCAATCTTGGGGCAGCCCCGCAGTGCCTTGCGCAAGTCCTCCACAGCCCCACTGCACCTGCGCCTCCAGCCTTTCCCACTCTCCTAACCCTAACCCTAACCCTAAGGCTAAGGCTAAGGCTAATGTGAGGGGTGGCCTCAGTGTCACCCCATCAGCGGCCTAGCTGCCTGAAAAGACAAAGTAGTCCTGGCAGCAATCTTGGGGCAGCCCCGCAGTGCCTTGCGCAAGTCCTCCACAGCCCCACTGCACCTGCGCCTCCAGCCTTTCCCACTCTCCTAACCCTAACCCTAACCCTAAGGCTAAGGCTAAGGCTAATGGGAGGGGTGGCCTCAGTGTCACCCCATCAGCGGCCTAGCTGCCTGAAAAGACAAAGTAGTCCTGGCAGCAATCTTGGGGCAGCCCCGCAGTGCCTTGCGCAAGTCCTCCACAGCCCCACTGCACCTGCGCCTCCAGCCTTTCCCACTCTCCTAACCCTAACCCTAACCCTAACCCTAACCCTAAGGCTAAGGCTAATGTGAGGGGTGGCCTCAGTGTCACCCCATCAGCGGCCTAGCTGCCTGAAAAGACAAAGTAGTCCTGGCAGCAATCTTGGGGCAGCCCCGCAGTGCCTTGCGCAAGTCCTCCACAGCCCCACTGCACTTGGGCCTCCAGCCTTTCCCACTCTCCTAACCCTAACCCTAACCCTAACCCTAACCCTAACCCTAAGGCTAAGGCTAATGTGAGGGGTGGCCCCAGTGTCACCCCATCAGCGGCCTAGCTGCCTGAAAAGACAAAGTAGTCCTGGCAGCAATCTTGGGGCAGCCCCGCAGTGCCTTGCGCAAGTCCTCCACAGCCCCACTGCACCTGCGCCTCCAGCCTTTCCCACTCTCCTAACCCTAACCCTAACCCTAAGGCTAAGGCTAAGGCTAATGTGAGGGGTGGCCTCAGTGTCACCCCATCAGCGGCCTAGCTGCCTGAAAAGACAAAGTAGTCCTGGCAGCAATCTTGGGGCAGCCCCGCAGTGCCTTGCGCAAGTCCTCCACAGCCCCACTGCACCTGGGCCTCCAGCCTTTCCCACTCTCCTAACCCTAACCCTAACCCTAACCCTAACCCTAAGGCTAATGGGAGGGGTGGCCTCAGTGTCACCCCATCAGCGGCCTAGCTGCCTGAAAAGACAAAGTAGTCCTGGCAGCAATCTTGGGGCAGCCCCGCAGTGCCTTGCGCAAGTCCTCCACAGCCCCACTGCACCTGCGCCTCCAGCCTTTCCCACTCTCCTAACCCTAACCCTAACCCTAACCCTAACCCTAAGGCTAAGGCTAAGGCTAATGTGAGGGGTGGCCCCAGTGTCACCCCATCAGCGGCCTAGCTGCCTGAAAAGACAAAGTAGTCCTGGCAGCAATCTTGGGGCAGCCCCGCAGTGCCTTGCGCAAGTCCTCCACAGCCCCACTGCACCTGCGCCTCCAGCCTTTCCCACTCTCCTAACCCTAACCCTAACCCTAACCCTAACCCTAAGGCTAAGGCTAAGGCTAATGTGAGGGGTGGCCTCAGTGTCACCCCATCAGCGGCCTAGCTGCCTGAAAAGACAAAGTAGTCCTGGCAGCAATCTTGGGGCAGCCCCGCAGTGCCTTGCGCAAGTCCTCCACAGCCCCACTGCACTTGGGCCTCCAGCCTTTCCCACTCTCCTAACCCTAACTCTAACCCTAACCCTAACCCTAAGGCTAAGGCTAATGTGAGGGGTGGCCTCAGTGTCACCCCATCAGCGGCCTAGCTGCCTGAAAAGACAAAGTAGTCCTGGCAGCAATCTTGGGGCAGCCCCGCAGTGCCTTGCGCAAGTCCTCCACAGCCCCACTGCACCTGCGCCTCCAGCCTTTCCCACTCTCCTAACCCTAACCCTAACCCTAACCCTAAGGCTAAGGCTAATGGGAGGGGTGGCCCCAGTGTCACCCCATCAGCGGCCTAGCTGCCTGAAAAGACAAAGTAGTCCTGGCAGCAATCTTGGGGCAGCCCCGCAGTGCCTTGCGCAAGTCCTCCACAGCCCCACTGCACCTGCGCCTCCAGCCTTTCCCACTCTCCTAACCCTAACCCTAACCCTAACCCTAACCCTAACCCTAAGGCTAATGGGAGGGGTGGCCTCAGTGTCACCCCATCAGCGGCCTAGCTGCCTGAAAAGACAAAGTAGTCCTGGCAGCAATCTTGGGGCAGCCCCGCAGTGCCTTGCGCAAGTCCTCCACAGCCCCACTGCACCTGCGCCTCCAGCCTTTCCCACTCTCCTAACCCTAACCCTAACCCTAACCCTAACCCTAAGGCTAAGGCTAACGCTAATGTGAGGGGTGGCCTCAGTGTCACCCCATCAGCGGCCTAGCTGCCTGAAAAGACAAAGTAGTCCTGGCAGCAATCTTGGGGCAGCCCCGCAGTGCCTTGCGCAAGTCCTCCACAGCCCCACTGCACCTGCGCCTCCAGCCTTTCCCACTCTCCTAACCCTAACCCTAACCCTAAGGCTAAGGCTAAGGCTAAGGCTAATGTGAGGGGTGGCCCCAGTGTCACCCCATCAGCGGCCTAGCTGCCTGAAAAGACAAAGTAGTCCTGGCAGCAATCTTGGGGCAGCCCCGCAGTGCCTTGCGCAAGTCCTCCACAGCCCCACTGCACCTGGGCCTCCAGCCTTTCCCACTCTCCTAACCCTAACCCTAACCCTAACCCTAACCCTAACCCTAACCCTAACCCTAAGGCTAATGTGAGGGGTGGCCTCAGTGTCACCCCATCAGCGGCCTAGCTGCCTGAAAAGACAAAGTAGTCCTGGCAGCAATCTTGGGGCAGCCCCGCAGTGCCTTGCGCAAGTCCTCCACAGCCCCACTGCACTTGCGCCTCCAGCCTTTCCCACTCTCCTAACCCTAACCCTAACCCTAACCCTAAGGCTAAGGCTAAGGCTAATGTGAGGGGTGGCCCCAGTGTCACCCCATCAGCGGCCTAGCTGCCTGAAAAGACAAAGTAGTCCTGGCAGCAATCTTGGGGCAGCCCCGCAGTGCCTTGCGCAAGTCCTCCACAGCCCCACTGCACCTGCGCCTCCAGCCTTTCCCACTCTCCTAACCCTAACCCTAACCCTAACCCTAACCCTAACCCTAACCCTAACCCTAACCCTAAGGCTAATGTGAGGGGTGGCCTCAGTGTCACCCCATCAGCGGCCTAGCTGCCTGAAAAGACAAAGTAGTCCTGGCAGCAATCTTGGGGCAGCCCCGCAGTGCCTTGCGCAAGTCCTCCACAGCCCCACTGCACCTGGGCCTCCAGCCTTTCCCACTCTCCTAACCCTAACCCTAACCCTAACCCTAATCCTAAGGCTAAGGCTAATGTGAGGGGTGGCCTCAGTGTCACCCCATCAGCGGCCTAGCTGCCTGAAAAGACAAAGTAGTCCTGGCAGCAATCTTGGGGCAGCCCCGCAGTGCCTTGCGCAAGTCCTCCACAGTCCCACTGCACCTGCGCCTCCAGCCTTTCCCACTCTCCTAACCCTAACCCTAACCCTAAGGCTAAGGCTAATGTGAGGGGTGGCCCCAGTGTCACCCCATCAGCGGCCTAGCTGCCTGAAAAGACAAAGTAGTCCTGGCAGCAATCTTGGGGCAGCCCCGCAGTGCCTTGCGCAAGTCCTCCACAGCCCCACTGCACTTGGGCCTCCAGCCTTTCCCACTCTCCTAACCCTAACCCTAACCCTAACCCTAAGGCTAAGGCTAATGGGAGGGGTGGCCTCAGTGTCACCCCATCAGCGGCCTAGCTGCCTGAAAAGACAAAGTAGTCCTGGCAGCAATCTTGGGGCAGCCCCGCAGTGCCTTGCGCAAGTCCTCCACAGCCCCACTGCACCTGGGCCTCCAGCCTTTCCCACTCTCCTAACCCTAACCCTAACCCTAAGGCTAAGGCTAAGGCTAATGTGAGGGGTGGCCCCAGTGTCACCCCATCAGCGGCCTAGCTGCCTGAAAAGACAAAGTAGTCCTGGCAGCAATCTTGGGGCAGCCCCGCAGTGCCTTGCGCAAGTCCTCCACAGCCCCACTGCACCTGCGCCTCCAGCCTTTCCCACTCTCCTAACCCTAACCCTAACCCTAACCCTAACCCTAAGGCTAAGGCTAAGGCTAATGGGAGGGGTGGCCTCAGTGTCACCCCATCAGCGGCCTAGCTGCCTGAAAAGACAAAGTAGTCCTGGCAGCAATCTTGGGGCAGCCCCGCAGTGCCTTGCGCAAGTCCTCCACAGCCCCACTGCACCTGGGCCTCCAGCCTTTCCCACTCTCCTAACCCTAACCCTAACCCTAACCCTAACCCTAAGGCTAAGGCTAACGCTAATGTGAGGGGTGGCCTCAGTGTCACCCCATCAGCGGCCTAGCTGCCTGAAAAGACAAAGTAGTCCTGGCAGCAATCTTGGGGCAGCCCCGCAGTGCCTTGCGCAAGTCCTCCACAGCCCCACTGCACCTGGGCCTCCAGCCTTTCCCACTCTCCTAACCCTAACCCTAACCCTAACCCTAACCCTAACCCTAACCCTAACCCTAAGGCTAATGTGAGGGGTGGCCTCAGTGTCACCCCATCAGCGGCCTAGCTGCCTGAAAAGACAAAGTAGTCCTGGCAGCAATCTTGGGGCAGCCCCGCAGTGCCTTGCGCAAGTCCTCCACAGCCCCACTGCACCTGGGCCTCCAGCCTTTCCCACTCTCCTAACCCTAACCCTAACCCTAACCCTAAGGCTAAGGCTAAGGCTAATGGGAGGGGTGGCCTCAGTGTCACCCCATCAGCGGCCTAGCTGCCTGAAAAGACAAAGTAGTCCTGGCAGCAATCTTGGGGCAGCCCCGCAGTGCCTTGCGCAAGTCCTCCACAGCCCCACTGCACCTGCGCCTCCAGCCTTTCCCACTCTCCTAACCCTAACCCTAACCCTAACCCTAACCCTAACCCTAAGGCTAAGGCTAAGGCTAATGTGAGGGGTGGCCCCAGTGTCACCCCATCAGCGGCCTAGCTGCCTGAAAAGACAAAGTAGTCCTGGCAGCAATCTTGGGGCAGCCCCGCAGTGCCTTGCGCAAGTCCTCCACAGCCCCACTGCACCTGGGCCTCCAGCCTTTCCCACTCTCCTAACCCTAACCCTAACCCTAACCCTAAGGCTAAGGCTAAGGCTAATGTGAGGGGTGGCCTCAGTGTCACCCCATCAGCGGCCTAGCTGCCTGAAAAGACAAAGTAGTCCTGGCAGCAATCTTGGGGCAGCCCCGCAGTGCCTTGCGCAAGTCCTCCACAGCCCCACTGCACCTGGGCCTCCAGCCTTTCCCACTCTCCTAACCCTAACCCTAACCCTAAGGCTAAGGCTAAGGCTAATGTGAGGGGTGGCCCCAGTGTCACCCCATCAGCGGCCTAGCTGCCTGAAAAGACAAAGTAGTCCTGGCAGCAATCTTGGGGCAGCCCCGCAGTGCCTTGCGCAAGTCCTCCACAGCCCCACTGCACCTGGGCCTCCAGCCTTTCCCACTCTCCTAACCCTAACCCTAACCCTAACCCTAACCCTAAGGCTAAGGCTAAGGCTAATGTGAGGGGTGGCCCCAGTGTCACCCCATCAGCGGCCTAGCTGCCTGAAAAGACAAAGTAGTCCTGGCAGCAATCTTGGGGCAGCCCCGCAGTGCCTTGCGCAAGTCCTCCACAGCCCCACTGCACCTGCGCCTCCAGCCTTTCCCACTCTCCTAACCCTAACCCTAACCCTAAGGCTAAGGCTAAGGCTAATGTGAGGGGTGGCCCCAGTGTCACCCCATCAGCGGCCTAGCTGCCTGAAAAGACAAAGTAGTCCTGGCAGCAATCTTGGGGCAGCCCCGCAGTGCCTTGCGCAAGTCCTCCACAGCCCCACTGCACCTGGGCCTCCAGCCTTTCCCACTCTCCTAACCCTAACCCTAACCCTAACCCTAACCCTAACCCTAAGGCTAAGGCTAATGTGAGGGGTGGCCCCAGTGTCACCCCATCAGCGGCCTAGCTGCCTGAAAAGACAAAGTAGTCCTGGCAGCAATCTTGGGGCAGCCCCGCAGTGCCTTGCGCAAGTCCTCCACAGCCCCACTGCACCTGCGCCTCCAGCCTTTCCCACTCTCCTAACCCTAACCCTAAGGCTAAGGCTAAGGCTAAGGCTAATGGGAGGGGTGGCCCCAGTGTCACCCCATCAGCGGCCTAGCTGCCTGAAAAGACAAAGTAGTCCTGGCAGCAATCTTGGGGCAGCCCCGCAGTGCCTTGCGCAAGTCCTCCACAGCCCCACTGCACCTGGGCCTCCAGCCTTTCCCACTCTCCTAACCCTAACCCTAACCCTAACCCTAACCCTAAGGCTAAGGCTAACGTGAGGGGTGGCCCCAGTGTCACCCCATCAGCGGCCTAGCTGCCTGAAAAGACAAAGTAGTCCTGGCAGCAATCTTGGGGCAGCCCCGCAGTGCCTTGCGCAAGTCCTCCACAGCCCCACTGCACCTGCGCCTCCAGCCTTTCCCACTCTCCTAACCCTAACCCTAACCCTAACCCTAACCCTAAGGCTAAGGCTAAGGCTAATGGGAGGGGTGGCCTCAGTGTCACCCCATCAGCGGCCTAGCTGCCTGAAAAGACAAAGTAGTCCTGGCAGCAATCTTGGGGCAGCCCCGCAGTGCCTTGCGCAAGTCCTCCACAGCCCCACTGCACCTGGGCCTCCAGCCTTTCCCACTCTCCTAACCCTAACCCTAACCCTAACCCTAACCCTAAGGCTAAGGCTAATGGGAGGGGTGGCCTCAGTGTCACCCCATCAGCGGCCTAGCTGCCTGAAAAGACAAAGTAGTCCTGGCAGCAATCTTGGGGCAGCCCCGCAGTGCCTTGCGCAAGTCCTCCACAGCCCCACTGCACCTGCGCCTCCAGCCTTTCCCACTCTCCTAACCCTAACCCTAACCCTAACCCTAACCCTAACCCTAACCCTATCCCTAACCCTAACCCTAACCCTAAGGCTAAGGCTAAGGCTAATGTGAGGGGTGGCCCCAGTGTCACCCCATCAGCGGCCTAGCTGCCTGAAAAGACAAAGTAGTCCTGGCAGCAATCTTGGGGCAGCCCCGCAGTGCCTTGCGCAAGTCCTCCACAGCCCCACTGCACCTGCGCCTCCAGCCTTTCCCACTCTCCTAACCCTAACCCTAACCCTAACCCTAAGGCTAAGGCTAAGGCTAATGGGAGGGGTGGCCTCAGTGTCACCCCATCAGCGGCCTAGCTGCCTGAAAAGACAAAGTAGTCCTGGCAGCAATCTTGGGGCAGCCCCGCAGTGCCTTGCGCAAGTCCTCCACAGCCCCACTGCACCTGCGCCTCCAGCCTTTCCCACTCTCCTAACCCTAACCCTAACCCTAACCCTAAGGCTAAGGCTAAGGCTAATGTGAGGGGTGGCCTCAGTGTCACCCCATCAGCGGCCTAGCTGCCTGAAAAGACAAAGTAGTCCTGGCAGCAATCTTGGGGCAGCCCCGCAGTGCCTTGCGCAAGTCCTCCACAGCCCCACTGCACCTGGGCCTCCAGCCTTTCCCACTCTCCTAACCCTAACCCTAACCCTAACCCTAACCCTAAGGCTAAGGCTAAGGCTAATGGGAGGGGTGGCCCCAGTGTCACCCCATCAGCGGCCTAGCTGCCTGAAAAGACAAAGTAGTCCTGGCAGCAATCTTGGGGCAGCCCCGCAGTGCCTTGCGCAAGTCCTCCACAGCCCCACTGCACCTGGGCCTCCAGCCTTTCCCACTCTCCTAACCCTAACCCTAACCCTAACCCTAACCCTAACCCTAAGGCTAATGTGAGGGGTGGCCTCAGTGTCACCCCATCAGCAGCCTAGCTGCCTGAAAAGACAAAGTAGTCCTGGCAGCAATCTTGGGGCAGCCCCGCAGTGCCTTGCGCAAGTCCTCCACAGCCCCACTGCACCTGCACCTCCAGCCTTTCCCACTCTCCTAACCCTAACCCTAACCCTAAGGCTAAGGCTAAGGCTAATGTGAGGGGTGGCCCCAGTGTCACCCCATCAGCGGCCTAGCTGCCTGAAAAGACAAAGTAGTCCTGGCAGCAATCTTGGGGCAGCCCCGCAGTGCCTTGCGCAAGTCCTCCACAGCCCCACTGCACCTGCGCCTCCAGCCTTTCCCACTCTCCTAACCCTAACCCTAACCCTAACCCTAAGGCTAAGGCTAATGTGAGGGGTGGCCCCAGTGTCACCCCATCAGCGGCCTAGCTGCCTGAAAAGACAAAGTAGTCCTGGCAGCAATCTTGGGGCAGCCCCGCAGTGCCTTGCGCAAGTCCTCCACAGCCCCACTGCACCTGCGCCTCCAGCCTTTCCCACTCTCCTAACCCTAACCCTAACCCTAACCCTAACCCTAAGGCTAATGTGAGGGGTGGCCCCGGTGTCACCCCATCAGCGGCCTAGCTGCCTGAAAAGACAAAGTAGTCCTGGCAGCAATCTTGGGGCAGCCCCGCAGTGCCTTGCGCAAGTCCTCCACAGCCCCACTGCACCTGCGCCTCCAGCCTTTCCCACTCTCCTAACCCTAACCCTAACCCTAACCCTAAGGCTAAGGCTAATGTGAGGGGTGGCCCCAGTGTCACCCCATCAGCGGCCTAGCTGCCTGAAAAGACAAAGTAGTCCTGGCAGCAATCTTGGGGCAGCCCCGCAGTGCCTTGCGCAAGTCCTCCACAGCCCCACTGCACCTGCGCCTCCAGCCTTTCCCACTCTCCTAACCCTAACCCTAACCCTAACCCTAACCCTAAGGCTAAGGCTAAGGCTAATGTGAGGGGTGGCCCCAGTGTCACCCCATCAGCGGCCTAGCTGCCTGAAAAGACAAAGTAGTCCTGGCAGCAATCTTGGGGCAGCCCCGCAGTGCCTTGCGCAAGTCCTCCACAGCCCCACTGCACCTGCGCCTCCAGCCTTTCCCACTCTCCTAACCCTAACCCTAACCCTAACCCTAACCCTAACCCTAACCCTAACCCTAACCCTAAGGCTAATGTGAGGGGTGGCCTCAGTGTCACCCCATCAGCGGCCTAGCTGCCTGAAAAGACAAAGTAGTCCTGGCAGCAATCTTGGGGCAGCCCCGCAGTGCCTTGCGCAAGTCCTCCACAGCCCCACTGCACCTGCGCCTCCAGCCTTTCCCACTCTCCTAACCCTAACCCTAACCCTAACCCTAACCCTAAGGCTAAGGCTAAGGCTAATGGGAGGGGTGGCCTCAGTGTCACCCCATCAGCGGCCTAGCTGCCTGAAAAGACAAAGTAGTCCTGGCAGCAATCTTGGGGCAGCCCCGCAGTGCCTTGCGCAAGTCCTCCACAGCCCCACTGCACCTGCGCCTCCAGCCTTTCCCACTCTACTAACCCTAACCCTAACCCTAACCCTAAGGCTAAGGCTAAGGCTAACGCTAATGTGAGGGGTGGCCTCAGTGTCACCCCATCAGCGGCCTAGCTGCCTGAAAAGACAAAGTAGTCCTGGCAGCAATCTTGGGGCAGCCCCGCAGTGCCTTGCGCAAGTCCTCCACAGCCCCACTGCACCTGGGCCTCCAGCCTTTCCCACTCTCCTAACCCTAACCCTAACCCTAACCCTAACCCTAACCCTAACCCTAAGGCTAATGTGAGGGGTGGCCTCAGTGTCACCCCATCAGCGGCCTAGCTGCCTGAAAAGACAAAGTAGTCCTGGCAGCAATCTTGGGGCAGCCCCGCAGTGCCTTGCGCAAGTCCTCCACAGCCCCACTGCACCTGGGCCTCCAGCCTTTCCCACTCTCCTAACCCTAACCCTAACCCTAACCCTAAGGCTAAGGCTAAGGCTAATGGGAGGGGTGGCCTCAGTGTCACCCCATCAGCGGCCTAGCTGCCTGAAAAGACAAAGTAGTCCTGGCAGCAATCTTGGGGCAGCCCCGCAGTGCCTTGCGCAAGTCCTCCACAGCCCCACTGCACCTGCGCCTCCAGCCTTTCCCACTCTCCTAACCCTAACCCTAACCCTAACCCTAACCCTAACCCTAACCCTAAGGCTAAGGCTAAGGCTAATGTGAGGGGTGGCCCCAGTGTCACCCCATCAGCGGCCTAGCTGCCTGAAAAGACAAAGTAGTCCTGGCAGCAATCTTGGGGCAGCCCCGCAGTGCCTTGCGCAAGTCCTCCACAGCCCCACTGCACCTGGGCCTCCAGCCTTTCCCACTCTCCTAACCCTAACCCTAACCCTAAGGCTAAGGCTAAGGCTAAGGCTAATGTGAGGGGTGGCCTCAGTGTCACCCCATCAGCGGCCTAGCTGCCTGAAAAGACAAAGTAGTCCTGGCAGCAATCTTGGGGCAGCCCCGCAGTGCCTTGCGCAAGTCCTCCACAGCCCCACTGCACCTGCGCCTCCAGCCTTTCCCACTCTCCTAACCCTAACCCTAACCCTAAGGCTAAGGCTAAGGCTAATGTGAGGGGTGGCCCCAGTGTCACCCCATCAGCGGCCTAGCTGCCTGAAAAGACAAAGTAGTCCTGGCAGCAATCTTGGGGCAGCCCCGCAGTGCCTTGCGCAAGTCCTCCACAGCCCCACTGCACCTGCGCCTCCAGCCTTTCCCACTCTCCTAACCCTAACCCTAACCCTAACCCTAACCCTAACCCTAAGGCTAAGGCTAACGTGAGGGGTGGCCCCAGTGTCACCCCATCAGCGGCCTAGCTGCCTGAAAAGACAAAGTAGTCCTGGCAGCAATCTTGGGGCAGCCCCGCAGTGCCTTGCGCAAGTCCTCCACAGCCCCACTGCACCTGCGCCTCCAGCCTTTCCCACTCTCCTAACCCTAACCCTAACCCTAAGGCTAAGGCTAAGGCTAATGTGAGGGGTGGCCTCAGTGTCACCCCATCAGCGGCCTAGCTGCCTGAAAAGACAAAGTAGTCCTGGCAGCAATCTTGGGGCAGCCCCGCAGTGCCTTGCGCAAGTCCTCCACAGCCCCACTGCACCTGGGCCTCCAGCCTTTCCCACTCTCCTAACCCTAACCCTAACCCTAAGGCTAAGGCTAAGGCTAATGGGAGGGGTGGCCTCAGTGTCACCCCATCAGCGGCCTAGCTGCCTGAAAAGACAAAGTAGTCCTGGCAGCAATCTTGGGGCAGCCCCGCAGTGCCTTGCGCAAGTCCTCCACAGCCCCACTGCACCTGGGCCTCCAGCCTTTCCCACTCTCCTAACCCTAACCCTAACCCTAACCCTAAGGCTAAGGCTAAGGCTAATGTGAGGGGTGGCCCCAGTGTCACCCCATCAGCGGCCTAGCTGCCTGAAAAGACAAAGTAGTCCTGGCAGCAATCTTGGGGCAGCCCCGCAGTGCCTTGCGCAAGTCCTCCACAGCCCCACTGCACCTGCGCCTCCAGCCTTTCCCACTCTCCTAACCCTAACCCTAACCCTAACCCTAACCCTAAGGCTAAGGCTAAGGCTAATGTGAGGGGTGGCCCCAGTGTCACCCCATCAGCGGCCTAGCTGCCTGAAAAGACAAAGTAGTCCTGGCAGCAATCTTGGGGCAGCCCCGCAGTGCCTTGCGCAAGTCCTCCACAGCCCCACTGCACCTGCGCCTCCAGCCTTTCCCACTCTCCTAACCCTAACCCTAAGGCTAAGGCTAAGGCTAAGGCTAATGGGAGGGGTGGCCCCAGTGTCACCCCATCAGCGGCCTAGCTGCCTGAAAAGACAAAGTAGTCCTGGCAGCAATCTTGGGGCAGCCCCGCAGTGCCTTGCGCAAGTCCTCCACAGCCCCACTGCACCTGCGCCTCCAGCCTTTCCCACTCTCCTAACCCTAACCCTAACCCTAACCCTAACCCTAACCCTAAGGCTAAGGCTAATGTGAGGGGTGGCCTCAGTGTCACCCCATCAGCGGCCTAGCTGCCTGAAAAGACAAAGTAGTCCTGGCAGCAATCTTGGGGCAGCCCCGCAGTGCCTTGCGCAAGTCCTCCACAGCCCCACTGCACCTGGGCCTCCAGCCTTTCCCACTCTCCTAACCCTAACCCTAACCCTAACCCTAACCCTAAGGCTAAGGCTAAGGCTAATGTGAGGGGTGGCCTCAGTGTCACCCCATCAGCGGCCTAGCTGCCTGAAAAGACAAAGTAGTCCTGGCAGCAATCTTGGGGCAGCCCCGCAGTGCCTTGCGCAAGTCCTCCACAGCCCCACTGCACCTGGGCCTCCAGCCTTTCCCACTCTCCTAACCCTAACCCTAACCCTAACCCTAACCCTAAGGCTAAGGCTAATGGGAGGGGTGGCCTCAGTGTCACCCCATCAGCGGCCTAGCTGCCTGAAAAGACAAAGTAGTCCTGGCAGCAATCTTGGGGCAGCCCCGCAGTGCCTTGCGCAAGTCCTCCACAGCCCCACTGCACCTGCGCCTCCAGCCTTTCCCACTCTCCTAACCCTAACCCTAAGGCTAAGGCTAAGGCTAAGGCTAATGTGAGGGGTGGCCCCAGTGTCACCCCATCAGCGGCCTAGCTGCCTGAAAAGACAAAGTAGTCCTGGCAGCAATCTTGGGGCAGCCCCGCAGTGCCTTGCGCAAGTCCTCCACAGCCCCACTGCACCTGGGCCTCCAGCCTTTCCCACTCTCCTAACCCTAACCCTAACCCTAAGGCTAAGGCTAAGGCTAATGTGAGGGGTGGCCCCAGTGTCACCCCATCAGCGGCCTAGCTGCCTGAAAAGACAAAGTAGTCCTGGCAGCAATCTTGGGGCAGCCCCGCAGTGCCTTGCGCAAGTCCTCCACAGCCCCACTGCACCTGCGCCTCCAGCCTTTCCCACTCTCCTAACCCTAACCCTAACCCTAACCCTAACCCTAAGGCTAAGGCTAAGGCTAATGGGAGGGGTGGCCCCAGTGTCACCCCATCAGCGGCCTAGCTGCCTGAAAAGACAAAGTAGTCCTGGCAGCAATCTTGGGGCAGCCCCGCAGTGCCTTGCGCAAGTCCTCCACAGCCCCACTGCACCTGGGCCTCCAGCCTTTCCCACTCTCCTAACCCTAACCCTAACCCTAACCCTAACCCTAACCCTAACCCTAAGGCTAATGTGAGGGGTGGCCCCAGTGTCACCCCATCAGCGGCCTAGCTGCCTGAAAAGACAAAGTAGTCCTGGCAGCAATCTTGGGGCAGCCCCGCAGTGCCTTGCGCAAGTCCTCCACAGCCCCACTGCACCTGCGCCTCCAGCCTTTCCCACTCTCCTAACCCTAACCCTAACCCTAACCCTAACCCTAAGGCTAATGTGAGGGGTGGCCCCAGTGTCACCCCATCAGCGGCCTAGCTGCCTGAAAAGACAAAGTAGTCCTGGCAGCAATCTTGGGGCAGCCCCGCAGTGCCTTGCGCAAGTCCTCCACAGCCCCACTGCACCTGCGCCTCCAGCCTTTCCCACTCTCCTAACCCTAACCCTAACCCTAACCCTAAGGCTAAGGCTAATGGGAGGGGTGGCCCCGGTGTCACCCCATCAGCGGCCTAGCTGCCTGAAAAGACAAAGTAGTCCTGGCAGCAATCTTGGGGCAGCCCCGCAGTGCCTTGCGCAAGTCCTCCACAGCCCCACTGCACCTGCGCCTCCAGCCTTTCCCACTCTCCTAACCCTAACCCTAACCCTAAGGCTAAGGCTAAGGCTAATGTGAGGGGTGGCCTCAGTGTCACCCCATCAGCGGCCTAGCTGCCTGAAAAGACAAAGTAGTCCTGGCAGCAATCTTGGGGCAGCCCCGCAGTGCCTTGCGCAAGTCCTCCACAGCCCCACTGCACTTGGGCCTCCAGCCTTTCCCACTCTCCTAACCCTAACCCTAACCCTAACCCTAAGGCTAAGGCTAATGTGAGGGGTGGCCTCAGTGTCACCCCATCAGCGGCCTAGCTGCCTGAAAAGACAAAGTAGTCCTGGCAGCAATCTTGGGGCAGCCCCGCAGTGCCTTGCGCAAGTCCTCCACAGCCCCACTGCACCTGGGCCTCCAGCCTTTCCCACTCTCCTAACCCTAACCCTAACCCTAAGGCTAAGGCTAATGTGAGGGGTGGCCCCAGTGTCACCCCATCAGCGGCCTAGCTGCCTGAAAAGACAAAGTAGTCCTGGCAGCAATCTTGGGGCAGCCCCGCAGTGCCTTGCGCAAGTCCTCCACAGCCCCACTGCACCTGGGCCTCCAGCCTTTCCCACTCTCCTAACCCTAACCCTAACCCTAACCCTAACCCTAAGGCTAAGGCTAAGGCTAATGGGAGGGGTGGCCTCAGTGTCACCCCATCAGCGGCCTAGCTGCCTGAAAAGACAAAGTAGTCCTGGCAGCAATCTTGGGGCAGCCCCGCAGTGCCTTGCGCAAGTCCTCCACAGCCCCACTGCACCTGGGCCTCCAGCCTTTCCCACTCTCCTAACCCTAACCCTAACCCTAACCCTAACCCTAAGGCTAAGGCTAAGGTTAATGTGAGGGGTGGCCCCAGTGTCACCCCATCAGCGGCCTAGCTGCCTGAAAAGACAAAGTAGTCCTGGCAGCAATCTTGGGGCAGCCCCGCAGTGCCTTGCGCAAGTCCTCCACAGCCCCACTGCACCTGCGCCTCCAGCCTTTCCCACTCTCCTAACCCTAACCCTAACCCTAACCCTAACCCTAACCCTAAGGCTAAGGCTAAGGCTAATGTGAGGGGTGGCCTCAGTGTCACCCCATCAGCGGCCTAGCTGCCTGAAAAGACAAAGTAGTCCTGGCAGCAATCTTGGGGCAGCCCCGCAGTGCCTTGCGCAAGTCCTCCACAGCCCCACTGCACCTGGGCCTCCAGCCTTTCCCACTCTCCTAACCCTAACCCTAACCCTAAGGCTAAGGCTAAGGCTAATGTGAGGGGTGGCCCCAGTGTCACCCCATCAGCGGCCTAGCTGCCTGAAAAGACAAAGTAGTCCTGGCAGCAATCTTGGGGCAGCCCCGCAGTGCCTTGCGCAAGTCCTCCACAGCCCCACTGCACCTGCGCCTCCAGCCTTTCCCACTCTCCTAACCCTAACCCTAAGCCTAAGGCTAAGGCTAAGGCTAATGTGAGGGGTGGCCCCAGTGTCACCCCATCAGCGGCCTAGCTGCCTGAAAAGACAAAGTAGTCCTGGCAGCAATCTTGGGGCAGCCCCGCAGTGCCTTGCGCAAGTCCTCCACAGCCCCACTGCACCTGCGCCTCCAGCCTTTCCCACTCTCCTAACCCTAACCCTAACCCTAAGGCTAAGGCTAAGGCTAATGGGAGGGGTGGCCTCAGTGTCACCCCATCAGCGGCCTAGCTGCCTGAAAAGACAAAGTAGTCCTGGCAGCAATCTTGGGGCAGCCCCGCAGTGCCTTGCGCAAGTCCTCCACAGCCCCACTGCACCTGCGCCTCCAGCCTTTCCCACTCTCCTAACCCTAACCCTAACCCTAAGGCTAAGGCTAAGGCTAAGGCTAATGTGAGGGGTGGCCCCAGTGTCACCCCATCAGCGGCCTAGCTGCCTGAAAAGACAAAGTAGTCCTGGCAGCAATCTTGGGGCAGCCCCGCAGTGCCTTGCGCAAGTCCTCCACAGCCCCACTGCACTTGGGCCTCCAGCCTTTCCCACTCTCCTAACCCTAACCCTAACCCTAACCCTAACCCTAAGGCTAAGGCTAAGGCTAATGGGAGGGGTGGCCTCAGTGTCACCCCATCAGCGGCCTAGCTGCCTGAAAAGACAAAGTAGTCCTGGCAGCAATCTTGGGGCAGCCCCGCAGTGCCTTGCGCAAGTCCTCCACAGCCCCACTGCACCTGCGCCTCCAGCCTTTCCCACTCTCCTAACCCTAACCCTAACCCTAACCCTAACCCTAAGGCTAAGGCTAACGTGAGGGGTGGCCCCAGTGTCACCCCATCAGCGGCCTAGCTGCCTGAAAAGACAAAGTAGTCCTGGCAGCAATCTTGGGGCAGCCCCGCAGTGCCTTGCGCAAGTCCTCCACAGCCCCACTGCACCTGCGCCTCCAGCCTTTCCCACTCTCCTAACCCTAACCCTAACCCTAACCCTAACCCTAAGGCTAAGGCTAAGGCTAATGGGAGGGGTGGCCTCAGTGTCACCCCATCAGCGGCCTAGCTGCCTGAAAAGACAAAGTAGTCCTGGCAGCAATCTTGGGGCAGCCCCGCAGTGCCTTGCGCAAGTCCTCCACAGCCCCACTGCACCTGCGCCTCCAGCCTTTCCCACTCTCCTAACCCTAACCCTAACCCTAACCCTAACCCTAAGGCTAAGGCTAAGGCTAATGTGAGGGGTGGCCTCAGTGTCACCCCATCAGCGGCCTAGCTGCCTGAAAAGACAAAGTAGTCCTGGCAGCAATCTTGGGGCAGCCCCGCAGTGCCTTGAGCAAGTCCTCCACAGCCCCACTGCACCTGCGCCTCCAGCCTTTCCCACTCTCCTAACCCTAACCCTAACCCTAAGGCTAAGGCTAAGGCTAATGTGAGGGGTGGCCTCAGTGTCACCCCATCAGCGGCCTAGCTGCCTGAAAAGACAAAGTAGTCCTGGCAGCAATCTTGGGGCAGCCCCGCAGTGCCTTGCGCAAGTCCTCCACAGCCCCACTGCACCTGGGCCTCCAGCCTTTCCCACTCTCCTAACCCTAACCCTAACCCTAACCCTAACCCTAAGGCTAAGGCTAAGGCTAATGTGAGGGGTGGCCCCAGTGTCACCCCATCAGCGGCCTAGCTGCCTGAAAAGACAAAGTAGTCCTGGCAGCAATCTTGGGGCAGCCCCGCAGTGCCTTGCGCAAGTCCTCCACAGCCCCACTGCACCTGCGCCTCCAGCCTTTCCCACTCTCCTAACCCTAACCCTAACCCTAACCCTAACCCTAACCCTAACCCTAAGGCTAATGTGAGGGGTGGCCTCAGTGTCACCCCATCAGCAGCCTAGCTGCCTGAAAAGACAAAGTAGTCCTGGCAGCAATCTTGGGGCAGCCCCGCAGTGCCTTGCGCAAGTCCTCCACAGCCCCACTGCAACTGCACCTCCAGCCTTTCCCACTCTCCTAACCCTAACCCTAACCCTAAGGCTAAGGCTAAGGCTAATGTGAGGGGTGGCCCCAGTGTCACCCCATCAGCGGCCTAGCTGCCTGAAAAGACAAAGTAGTCCTGGCAGCAATCTTGGGGCAGCCCCGCAGTGCCTTGCGCAAGTCCTCCACAGCCCCACTGCACCTGCGCCTCCAGCCTTTCCCACTCTCCTAACCCTAACCCTAACCCTAACCCTAACCCTAAGGCTAATGTGAGGGGTGGCCTCAGTGTCACCCCATCAGCGGCCTAGCTGCCTGAAAAGACAAAGTAGTCCTGGCAGCAATCTTGGGGCAGCCCCGCAGTGCCTTGCGCAAGTCCTCCACAGCCCCACTGCACCTGCGCCTCCAGCCTTTCCCACTCTCCTAACCCTAACCCTAACCCTAACCCTAAGGCTAAGGCTAATGGGAGGGGTGGCCCCGGTGTCACCCCATCAGCGGCCTAGCTGCCTGAAAAGACAAAGTAGTCCTGGCAGCAATCTTGGGGCAGCCCCGCAGTGCCTTGCGCAAGTCCTCCACAGCCCCACTGCACCTGCGCCTCCAGCCTTTCCCACTCTCCTAACCCTAACCCTAACCCTAACCCTAAGGCTAAGGCTAATGTGAGGGGTGGCCTCAGTGTCACCCCATCAGCGGCCTAGCTGCCTGAAAAGACAAAGTAGTCCTGGCAGCAATCTTGGGGCAGCCCCGCAGTGCCTTGCGCAAGTCCTCCACAGCCCCACTGCACCTGGGCCTCCAGCCTTTCCCACTCTCCTAACCCTAACCCTAACCCTAAGGCTAAGGCTAAGGCTAATGTGAGGGGTGGCCTCAGTGTCACCCCATCAGCGGCCTAGCTGCCTGAAAAGACAAAGTAGTCCTGGCAGCAATCTTGGGGCAGCCCCGCAGTGCCTTGCGCAAGTCCTCCACAGCCCCACTGCACCTGCGCCTCCAGCCTTTCCCACTCTCCTAACCCTAACCCTAACCCTAACCCTAAGGCTAAGGCTAATGTGAGGGGTGGCCCCAGTGTCACCCCATCAGCGGCCTAGCTGCCTGAAAAGACAAAGTAGTCCTGGCAGCAATCTTGGGGCAGCCCCGCAGTGCCTTGCGCAAGTCCTCCACAGCCCCACTGCACCTGCGCCTCCAGCCTTTCCCACTCTCCTAACCCTAACCCTAACCCTAACCCTAATCCTAAGGCTAAGGCTAAGGCTAATGTGAGGGGTGGCCTCAGTGTCACCCCATCAGCGGCCTAGCTGCCTGAAAAGACAAAGTAGTCCTGGCAGCAATCTTGGGGCAGCCCCGCAGTGCCTTGCGCAAGTCCTCCACAGCCCCACTGCACCTGCGCCTCCAGCCTTTCCCACTCTCCTAACCCTAACCCTAACCCTAAGGCTAAGGCTAAGGCTAATGTGAGGGGTGGCCCCAGTGTCACCCCATCAGCGGCCTAGCTGCCTGAAAAGACAAAGTAGTCCTGGCAGCAATCTTGGGGCAGCCCCGCAGTGCCTTGCGCAAGTCCTCCACAGCCCCACTGCACCTGCGCCTCCAGCCTTTCCCACTCTCCTAACCCTAACCCTAACCCTAACCCTAACCCTAAGGCTAAGGCTAAGGCTAATGTGAGGGGTGGCCCCAGTGTCACCCCATCAGCGGCCTAGCTGCCTGAAAAGACAAAGTAGTCCTGGCAGCAATCTTGGGGCAGCCCCGCAGTGCCTTGCGCAAGTCCTCCACAGCCCCACTGCACCTGGGCCTCCAGCCTTTCCCACTCTCCTAACCCTAACCCTAACCCTAACCCTAAGGCTAAGGCTAATGTGAGGGGTGGCCCCAGTGTCACCCCATCAGCGGCCTAGCTGCCTGAAAAGACAAAGTAGTCCTGGCAGCAATCTTGGGGCAGCCCCGCAGTGCCTTGCGCAAGTCCTCCACAGCCCCACTGCACCTGGGCCTCCAGCCTTTCCCACTCTCCTAACCCTAACCCTAACCCTAACCCTAAGGCTAAGGCTAATGTGAGGGGTGGCCTCAGTGTCACCCCATCAGCGGCCTAGCTGCCTGAAAAGACAAAGTAGTCCTGGCAGCAATCTTGGGGCAGCCCCGCAGTGCCTTGCGCAAGTCCTCCACAGCCCCACTGCACCTGCGCCTCCAGCCTTTCCCACTCTCCTAACCCTAACCCTAACCCTAACCCTAACCCTAAGGCTAAGGCTAAGGCTAATGTGAGGGGTGGCCTCAGTGTCACCCCATCAGCGGCCTAGCTGCCTGAAAAGACAAAGTAGTCCTGGCAGCAATCTTGGGGCAGCCCCGCAGTGCCTTGCGCAAGTCCTCCACAGCCCCACTGCACCTGCGCCTCCAGCCTTTCCCACTCTCCTAACCCTAACCCTAACCCTAACCCTAAGGCTAAGGCTAATGTGAGGGGTGGCCCCAGTGTCACCCCATCAGCGGCCTAGCTGCCTGAAAAGACAAAGTAGTCCTGGCAGCAATCTTGGGGCAGCCCCGCAGTGCCTTGCGCAAGTCCTCCACAGCCCCACTGCACCTGCGCCTCCAGCCTTTCCCACTCTCCTAACCCTAACCCTAACCCTAACCCTAACCCTAACCCTAACCCTAAGGCTAAGGCTAACGTGAGGGGTGGCCCCAGTGTCACCCCATCAGCGGCCTAGCTGCCTGAAAAGACAAAGTAGTCCTGGCAGCAATCTTGGGGCAGCCCCGCAGTGCCTTGCGCAAGTCCTCCACAGCCCCACTGCACCTGGGCCTCCAGCCTTTCCCACTCTCCTAACCCTAACCCTAACCCTAACCCTAACCCTAACCCTAAGGCTAAGGCTAATGGGAGGGGTGGCCTCAGTGTCACCCCATCAGCGGCCTAGCTGCCTGAAAAGACAAAGTAGTCCTGGCAGCAATCTTGGGGCAGCCCCGCAGTGCCTTGCGCAAGTCCTCCACAGCCCCACTGCACCTGCGCCTCCAGCCTTTCCCACTCTCCTAACCCTAACCCTAACCCTAACCCTAACCCTAACCCTAACCCTAACCCTAACCCTAACCCTAACCCTAAGGCTAATGTGAGGGGTGGCCTCAGTGTCACCCCATCAGCGGCCTAGCTGCCTGAAAAGACAAAGTAGTCCTGGCAGCAATCTTGGGGCAGCCCCGCAGTGCCTTGCGCAAGTCCTCCACAGCCCCACTGCACCTGGGCCTCCAGCCTTTCCCACTCTCCTAACCCTAACCCTAACCCTAACCCTAAGGCTAAGGCTAAGGCTAATGTGAGGGGTGGCCTCAGTGTCACCCCATCAGCGGCCTAGCTGCCTGAAAAGACAAAGTAGTCCTGGCAGCAATCTTGGGGCAGCCCCGCAGTGCCTTGCGCAAGTCCTCCACAGCCCCACTGCACCTGGGCCTCCAGCCTTTCCCACTCTCCTAACCCTAACCCTAACCCTAACCCTAACCCTAACCCTAAGGCTAAGGCTAAGGCTAACGTGAGGGGTGGCCCCAGTGTCACCCCATCAGCGGCCTAGCTGCCTGAAAAGACAAAGTAGTCCTGGCAGCAATCTTGGGGCAGCCCCGCAGTGCCTTGCGCAAGTCCTCCACAGCCCCACTGCACCTGGGCCTCCAGCCTTTCCCACTCTCCTAACCCTAACCCTAACCCTAACCCTAACCCTAAGGCTAAGGCTAAGGCTAATGTGAGGGGTGGCCTCAGTGTCACCCCATCAGCGGCCTAGCTGCCTGAAAAGACAAAGTAGTCCTGGCAGCAATCTTGGGGCAGCCCCGCAGTGCCTTGCGCAAGTCCTCCACAGCCCCACTGCACCTGGGCCTCCAGCCTTTCCCACTCTCCTAACCCTAACCCTAACCCTAACCCTAACCCTAACCCTAAGGCTAAGGCTAATGGGAGGGGTGGCCTCAGTGTCACCCCATCAGCGGCCTAGCTGCCTGAAAAGACAAAGTAGTCCTGGCAGCAATCTTGGGGCAGCCCCGCAGTGCCTTGCGCAAGTCCTCCACAGCCCCACTGCACCTGGGCCTCCAGCCTTTCCCACTCTCCTAACCCTAACCCTAACCCTAACCCTAACCCTAACCCTAACCCTAACGCTAACCCTAAGGCTAATGTGAGGGGTGGCCTCAGTGTCACCCCATCAGCGGCCTAGCTGCCTGAAAAGACAAAGTAGTCCTGGCAGCAATCTTGGGGCAGCCCCGCAGTGCCTTGCGCAAGTCCTCCACAGCCCCACTGCACCTGCGCCTCCAGCCTTTCCCACTCTCCTAACCCTAACCCTAACCCTAACCCTAACCCTAACCCTAAGGCTAATGTGAGGGGTGGCCTCAGTGTCACCCCATCAGCGGCCTAGCTGCCTGAAAAGACAAAGTAGTCCTGGCAGCAATCTTGGGGCAGCCCCGCAGTGCCTTGCGCAAGTCCTCCACAGCCCCACTGCACCTGCGCCTCCAGCCTTTCCCACTCTCCTAACCCTAACCCTAACCCTAACCCTAACCCTAACCCTAAGGCTAAGGCTAAGGCTAACGTGAGGGGTGGCCCCAGTGTCACCCCATCAGCGGCCTAGCTGCCTGAAAAGACAAAGTAGTCCTGGCAGCAATCTTGGGGCAGCCCCGCAGTGCCTTGCGCAAGTCCTCCACAGCCCCACTGCACCTGGGCCTCCAGCCTTTCCCACTCTCCTAACCCTAACCCTAACCCTAACCCTAACCCTAAGGCTAAGGCTAAGGCTAATGTGAGGGGTGGCCTCAGTGTCACCCCATCAGCGGCCTAGCTGCCTGAAAAGACAAAGTAGTCCTGGCAGCAATCTTGGGGCAGCCCCGCAGTGCCTTGCGCAAGTCCTCCACAGCCCCACTGCACCTGGGCCTCCAGCCTTTCCCACTCTCCTAACCCTAACCCTAACCCTAACCCTAACCCTAACCCTAAGGCTAAGGCTAATGGGAGGGGTGGCCTCAGTGTCACCCCATCAGCGGCCTAGCTGCCTGAAAAGACAAAGTAGTCCTGGCAGCAATCTTGGGGCAGCCCCGCAGTGCCTTGCGCAAGTCCTCCACAGCCCCACTGCACCTGGGCCTCCAGCCTTTCCCACTCTCCTAACCCTAACCCTAACCCTAACCCTAACCCTAACCCTAACCCTAACCCTAACCCTAAGGCTAAGGCTAATGTGAGGGGTGGCCTCAGTGTCACCCCATCAGCGGCCTAGCTGCCTGAAAAGACAAAGTAGTCCTGGCAGCAATCTTGGGGCAGCCCCGCAGTGCCTTGCGCAAGTCCTCCACAGCCCCACTGCACCTGCGCCTCCAGCCTTTCCCACTCTCCTAACCCTAACCCTAACCCTAACCCTAAGGCTAAGGCTAAGGCTAATGTGAGGGGTGGCCCCAGTGTCACCCCATCAGCGGCCTAGCTGCCTGAAAAGACAAAGTAGTCCTGGCAGCAATCTTGGGGCAGCCCCGCAGTGCCTTGCGCAAGTCCTCCACAGCCCCACTGCACCTGGGCCTCCAGCCTTTCCCACTCTCCTAACCCTAACCCTAACCCTAAGGCTAAGGCTAAGGCTAATGGGAGGGGTGGCCCCAGTGTCACCCCATCAGCGGCCTAGCTGCCTGAAAAGACAAAGTAGTCCTGGCAGCAATCTTGGGGCAGCCCCGCAGTGCCTTGCGCAAGTCCTCCACAGCCCCACTGCACCTGCGCCTCCAGCCTTTCCCACTCTCCTAACCCTAACCCTAAGCCTAACCCTAACCCTAAGGCTAATGTGAGGGGTGGCCTCAGTGTCACCCCATCAGCGGCCTAGCTGCCTGAAAAGACAAAGTAGTCCTGGCAGCAATCTTGGGGCAGCCCCGCAGTGCCTTGCGCAAGTCCTCCACAGCCCCACTGCACCTGGGCCTCCAGCCTTTCCCACTCTCCTAACCCTAACCCTAACCCTAAGGCTAAGGCTAAGGCTAATGTGAGGGGTGGCCCCAGTGTCACCCCATCAGCGGCCTAGCTGCCTGAAAAGACAAAGTAGTCCTGGCAGCAATCTTGGGGCAGCCCCGCAGTGCCTTGCGCAAGTCCTCCACAGCCCCACTGCACCTGCGCCTCCAGCCTTTCCCACTCTCCTAACCCTAACCCTAACCCTAACCCTAACCCTAACCCTAAGGCTAAGGCTAAGGCTAATGTGAGGGGTGGCCTCAGTGTCACCCCATCAGCGGCCTAGCTGCCTGAAAAGACAAAGTAGTCCTGGCAGCAATCTTGGGGCAGCCCCGCAGTGCCTTGCGCAAGTCCTCCACAGCCCCACTGCACCTGGGCCTCCAGCCTTTCCCACTCTCCTAACCCTAACCCTAACCCTAACCCTAAGGCTAAGGCTAAGGCTAATGGGAGGGGTGGCCCCAGTGTCACCCCATCAGCGGCCTAGCTGCCTGAAAAGACAAAGTAGTCCTGGCAGCAATCTTGGGGCAGCCCCGCAGTGCCTTGCGCAAGTCCTCCACAGCCCCACTGCACCTGGGCCTCCAGCCTTTCCCACTCTCCTAACCCTAACCCTAACCCTAAGGCTAAGGCTAAGGCTAATGTGAGGGGTGGCCCCAGTGTCACCCCATCAGCGGCCTAGCTGCCTGAAAAGACAAAGTAGTCCTGGCAGCAATCTTGGGGCAGCCCCGCAGTGCCTTGCGCAAGTCCTCCACAGCCCCACTGCACTTGCGCCTCCAGCCTTTCCCACTCTCCTAACCCTAACCCTAACCCTAACCCTAAGGCTAATGTGAGGGGTGGCCCCAGTGTCACCCCATCAGCGGCCTAGCTGCCTGAAAAGACAAAGTAGTCCTGGCAGCAATCTTGGGGCAGCCCCGCAGTGCCTTGCGCAAGTCCTCCACAGCCCCACTGCACCTGCGCCTCCAGCCTTTCCCACTCTCCTAACCCTAACCCTAACCCTAAGGCTAAGGCTAAGGCTAATGTGAGGGGTGGCCCCAGTGTCACCCCATCAGCGGCCTAGCTGCCTGAAAAGACAAAGTAGTCCTGGCAGCAATCTTGGGGCAGCCCCGCAGTGCCTTGCGCAAGTCCTCCACAGCCCCACTGCACCTGGGCCTCCAGCCTTTCCCACTCTCCTAACCCTAACCCTAACCCTAACCCTAACCCTAAGGCTAAGGCTAAGGCTAATGTGAGGGGTGGCCTCAGTGTCACCCCATCAGCGGCCTAGCTGCCTGAAAAGACAAAGTAGTCCTGGCAGCAATCTTGGGGCAGCCCCGCAGTGCCTTGCTCAAGTCCTCCACAGCCCCACTGCACCTGGGCCTCCAGCCTTTCCCACTCTCCTAACCCTAACCCTAACCCTAAGGCTAAGGCTAAGGCTAATGTGAGGGGTGGCCCCAGTGTCACCCCATCAGCGGCCTAGCTGCCTGAAAAGACAAAGTAGTCCTGGCAGCAATCTTGGGGCAGCCCCGCAGTGCCTTGCGCAAGTCCTCCACAGCCCCACTGCACCTGCGCCTCCAGCCTTTCCCACTCTCCTAACCCTAACCCTAACCCTAACCCTAACCCTAAGGCTAAGGCTAAGGCTAATGGGAGGGGTGGCCTCAGTGTCACCCCATCAGCGGCCTAGCTGCCTGAAAAGACAAAGTAGTCCTGGCAGCAATCTTGGGGCAGCCCCGCAGTGCCTTGCGCAAGTCCTCCACAGCCCCACTGCACCTGCGCCTCCAGCCTTTCCCACTCTCCTAACCCTAACCCTAACCCTAAGGCTAAGGCTAAGGCTAATGGGAGGGGTGGCCTCAGTGTCACCCCATCAGCGGCCTAGCTGCCTGAAAAGACAAAGTAGTCCTGGCAGCAATCTTGGGGCAGCCCCGCAGTGCCTTGCGCAAGTCCTCCACAGCCCCACTGCACCTGCGCCTCCAGCCTTTCCCACTCTCCTAACCCTAACCCTAACCCTAAGGCTAAGGCTAAGGCTAATGTGAGGGGTGGCCTCAGTGTCACCCCATCAGCGGCCTAGCTGCCTGAAAAGACAAAGTAGTCCTGGCAGCAATCTTGGGGCAGCCCCGCAGTGCCTTGCGCAAGTCCTCCACAGCCCCACTGCACCTGCGCCTCCAGCCTTTCCCACTCTCCTAACCCTAACCCTAACCCTAACCCTAACCCTAAGGCTAATGTGAGGGGTGGCCCCAGTGTCACCCCATCAGCGGCCTAGCTGCCTGAAAAGACAAAGTAGTCCTGGCAGCAATCTTGGGGCAGCCCCGCAGTGCCTTGCGCAAGTCCTCCACAGCCCCACTGCACCTGCGCCTCCAGCCTTTCCCACTCTCCTAACCCTAACCCTAACCCTAACCCTAAGGCTAAGGCTAAGGCTAACGTGAGGGGTGGCCCCAGTGTCACCCCATCAGCGGCCTAGCTGCCTGAAAAGACAAAGTAGTCCTGGCAGCAATCTTGGGGCAGCCCCGCAGTGCCTTGCGCAAGTCCTCCACAGCCCCACTGCACCTGCGCCTCCAGCCTTTCCCACTCTCCTAACCCTAACCCTAACCCTAACCCTAACCCTAAGGCTAAGGCTAAGGCTAATGTGAGGGGTGGCCTCAGTGTCACCCCATCAGCGGCCTAGCTGCCTGAAAAGACAAAGTAGTCCTGGCAGCAATCTTGGGGCAGCCCCGCAGTGCCTTGCGCAAGTCCTCCACAGCCCCACTGCACCTGGGCCTCCAGCCTTTCCCACTCTCCTAACCCTAACCCTAACCCTAACCCTAACCCTAAGGCTAAGGCTAATGTGAGGGGTGGCCTCAGTGTCACCCCATCAGCGGCCTAGCTGCCTGAAAAGACAAAGTAGTCCTGGCAGCAATCTTGGGGCAGCCCCGCAGTGCCTTGCGCAAGTCCTCCACAGCCCCACTGCACCTGGGCCTCCAGCCTTTCCCACTCTCCTAACCCTAACCCTAACCCTAACCCTAACCCTAACCCTAACCCTAACCCTAACCCTAACCCTAACCCTAACCCTAAGGCTAATGTGAGGGGTGGCCTCAGTGTCACCCCATCAGCGGCCTAGCTGCCTGAAAAGACAAAGTAGTCCTGGCAGCAATCTTGGGGCAGCCCCGCAGTGCCTTGTGCAAGTCCTCCACAGCCCCACTGCACCTGCGCCTCCAGCCTTTCCCACTCTCCTAACCCTAACCCTAACCCTAACCCTAAGGCTAAGGCTAAGGCTAATGGGAGGGGTGGCCCCAGTGTCACCCCATCAGCGGCCTAGCTGCCTGAAAAGACAAAGTAGTCCTGGCAGCAATCTTGGGGCAGCCCCGCAGTGCCTTGCGCAAGTCCTCCACAGCCCCACTGCACCTGGGCCTCCAGCCTTTCCCACTCTCCTAACCCTAACCCTAAGGCTAAGGCTAAGGCTAAGGCTAATGTGAGGGGTGGCCCCAGTGTCACCCCATCAGCGGCCTAGCTGCCTGAAAAGACAAAGTAGTCCTGGCAGCAATCTTGGGGCAGCCCCGCAGTGCCTTGCGCAAGTCCTCCACAGCCCCACTGCACTTGCGCCTCCAGCCTTTCCCACTCTCCTAACCCTAACCCTAACCCTAACCCTAAGGCTAAGGCTAAGGCTAATGGGAGGGGTGGCCCCAGTGTCACCCCATCAGCGGCCTAGCTGCCTGAAAAGACAAAGTAGTCCTGGCAGCAATCTTGGGGCAGCCCCGCAGTGCCTTGCGCAAGTCCTCCACAGCCCCACTGCACCTGCGCCTCCAGCCTTTCCCACTCTCCTAACCCTAACCCTAACCCTAACCCTAAGGCTAAGGCTAAGGCTAACGTGAGGGGTGGCCCCAGTGTCACCCCATCAGCGGCCTAGCTGCCTGAAAAGACAAAGTAGTCCTGGCAGCAATCTTGGGGCAGCCCCGCAGTGCCTTGAGCAAGTCCTCCACAGCCCCACTGTACTTGGGCCTCCAGCCTTTCCCACTCTCCTAACCCTAACCCTAACCCCAACCCTAACCCTAAGGCTAAGGCTAAGGCTAATGTGAGGGGTGGCCTCAGTGTCACCCCATCAGCGGCCTAGCTGCCTGAAAAGACAAAGTAGTCCTGGCAGCAATCTTGGGGCAGCCCCGCAGTGCCTTGCGCAAGTCCTCCACAGCCCCACTGCACCTGGGCCTCCAGCCTTTCCCACTCTCCTAACCCTAACCCTAACCCTAACCCTAACCCTAACCCTAACCCTAACCCTAACCCTAACCCTAACCCTAACCCTAAGGCTAATGTGAGGGGTGGCCTCAGTGTCACCCCATCAGCGGCCTAGCTGCCTGAAAAGACAAAGTAGTCCTGGCAGCAATCTTGGGGCAGCCCCGCAGTGCCTTGCGCAAGTCCTCCACAGCCCCACTGCACCTGCGCCTCCAGCCTTTCCCACTCTCCTAACCCTAACCCTAACCCTAACCCTAAGGCTAAGGCTAAGGCTAATGGGAGGGGTGGCCCCAGTGTCACCCCATCAGCGGCCTAGCTGCCTGAAAAGACAAAGTAGTCCTGGCAGCAATCTTGGGGCAGCCCCGCAGTGCCTTGCGCAAGTCCTCCACAGCCCCACTGCACCTGGGCCTCCAGCCTTTCCCACTCTCCTAACCCTAACCCTAACCCTAAGGCTAAGGCTAAGGCTAATGTGAGGGGTGGCCCCAGTGTCACCCCATCAGCGGCCTAGCTGCCTGAAAAGACAAAGTAGTCCTGGCAGCAATCTTGGGGCAGCCCCGCAGTGCCTTGCACAAGTCCTCCACAGCCCCACTGCACCTGCGCCTCCAGCCTTTCCCACTCTCCTAACCCTAACCCTAACCCTAAGGCTAAGGCTAAGGCTAATGTGAGGGGTGGCCCCAGTGTCACCCCATCAGCGGCCTAGCTGCCTGAAAAGACAAAGTAGTCCTGGCAGCAATCTTGGGGCAGCCCCGCAGTGCCTTGCACAAGTCCTCCACAGCCCCACTGCACCTGGGCCTCCAGCCTTTCCCACTCTCCTAACCCTAACCCTAACCCTAACCCTAAGGCTAAGGCTAATGTGAGGGGTGGCCCCAGTGTCACCCCATCAGCGGCCTAGCTGCCTGAAAAGACAAAGTAGTCCTGGCAGCAATCTTGGGGCAGCCCCGCAGTGCCTTGCGCAAGTCCTCCACAGCCCCACTGCACCTGCGCCTCCAGCCTTTCCCACTGTCCTAACCCTAAGGCTAAGGCTAAGGCTAAGGCTAAGGCTAATGGGAGGGGTGGCCTCAGTGTCACCCCATCAGCGGCCTAGCTGCCTGAAAAGACAAAGTAGTCCTGGCAGCAATCTTGGGGCAGCCCCGCAGTGCCTTGCGCAAGTCCTCCACAGCCCCACTGCACCTGCGCCTCCAGCCTTTCCCACTCTCCTAACCCTAACCCTAACCCTAAGGCTAAGGCTAAGGCTAATGGGAGGGGTGGCCTCAGTGTCACCCCATCAGCGGCCTAGCTGCCTGAAAAGACAAAGTAGTCCTGGCAGCAATCTTGGGGCAGCCCCGCAGTGCCTTGCGCAAGTCCTCCACAGCCCCACTGCACCTGCGCCTCCAGCCTTTCCCACTCTCCTAACCCTAACCCTAACCCTAACCCTAAGGCTAAGGCTAAGGCTAATGTGAGGGGTGGCCCCAGTGTCACCCCATCAGCGGCCTAGCTGCCTGAAAAGACAAAGTAGTCCTGGCAGCAATCTTGGGGCAGCCCCGCAGTGCCTTGCGCAAGTCCTCCACAGCCCCACTGCACCTGCGCCTCCAGCCTTTCCCACTCTCCTAACCCTAACCCTAACCCTAACCCTAAGGCTAAGGCTAAGGCTAACGTGAGGGGTGGCCCCAGTGTCACCCCATCAGCGGCCTAGCTGCCTGAAAAGACAAAGTAGTCCTGGCAGCAATCTTGGGGCAGCCCCGCAGTGCCTTGCGCAAGTCCTCCACAGCCCCACTGCACCTGGGCCTCCAGCCTTTCCCACTCTCCTAACCCTAACCCTAACCCTAACCCTAACCCTAACCCTAAGGCTAAGGCTAATGTGAGGGGTGGCCTCAGTGTCACCCCATCAGCGGCCTAGCTGCCTGAAAAGACAAAGTAGTCCTGGCAGCAATCTTGGGGCAGCCCCGCAGTGCCTTGCGCAAGTCCTCCACAGCCCCACTGCACCTGGGCCTCCAGCCTTTCCCACTCTCCTAACCCTAACCCTAACCCTAACCCTAAGGCTAAGGCTAAGGCTAATGTGAGGGGTGGCCTCAGTGTCACCCCATCAGCGGCCTAGCTGCCTGAAAAGACAAAGTAGTCCTGGCAGCAATCTTGGGGCAGCCCCGCAGTGCCTTGCGCAAGTCCTCCACAGCCCCACTGCACCTGCGCCTCCAGCCTTTCCCACTCTCCTAACCCTAACCCTAACCCTAACCCTAAGGCTAAGGCTAAGGCTAATGGGAGGGGTGGCCCCAGTGTCACCCCATCAGCGGCCTAGCTGCCTGAAAAGACAAAGTAGTCCTGGCAGCAATCTTGGGGCAGCCCCGCAGTGCCTTGCGCAAGTCCTCCACAGCCCCACTGCACCTGCGCCTCCAGCCTTTCCCACTCTCCTAACCCTAACCCTAAGGCTAAGGCTAAGGCTAAGGCTAATGTGAGGGGTGGCCCCAGTGTCACCCCATCAGCGGCCTAGCTGCCTGAAAAGACAAAGTAGTCCTGGCAGCAATCTTGGGGCAGCCCCGCAGTGCCTTGCGCAAGTCCTCCACAGCCCCACTGCACTTGGGCCTCCAGCCTTTCCCACTCTCCTAACCCTAACCCTAAGGCTAAGGCTAAGGCTAAGGCTAATGTGAGGGGTGGCCCCAGTGTCACCCCATCAGCGGCCTAGCTGCCTGAAAAGACAAAGTAGTCCTGGCAGCAATCTTGGGGCAGCCCCGCAGTGCCTTGCGCAAGTCCTCCACAGCCCCACTGCACCTGCGCCTCCAGCCTTTCCCACTCTCCTAACCCTAACCCTAACCCTAACCCTAACCCTAAGGCTAAGGCTAAGGCTAATGGGAGGGGTGGCCTCAGTGTCACCCCATCAGCGGCCTAGCTGCCTGAAAAGACAAAGTAGTCCTGGCAGCAATCTTGGGGCAGCCCCGCAGTGCCTTGCGCAAGTCCTCCACAGCCCCACTGCACCTGCGCCTCCAGCCTTTCCCACTCTCCTAACCCTAACCCTAACCCTAAGGCTAAGGCTAAGGCTAATGTGAGGGGTGGCCTCAGTGTCACCCCATCAGCGGCCTAGCTGCCTGAAAAGACAAAGTAGTCCTGGCAGCAATCTTGGGGCAGCCCCGCAGTGCCTTGCGCAAGTCCTCCACAGCCCCACTGCACCTGGGCCTCCAGCCTTTCCCACTCTCCTAACCCTAAGCCTAACCCTAACCCTAAGGCTAAGGCTAATGTGAGGGGTGGCCCCAGTGTCACCCCATCAGCGGCCTAGCTGCCTGAAAAGACAAAGTAGTCCTGGCAGCAATCTTGGGGCAGCCCCGCAGTGCCTTGCGCAAGTCCTCCACAGCCCCACTGCACCTGCGCCTCCAGCCTTTCCCACTCTCCTAACCCTAACCCTAACCCTAACCCTAATCCTAAGGCTAAGGCTAAGGCTAATGGGAGGGGTGGCCTCAGTGTCACCCCATCAGCGGCCTAGCTGCCTGAAAAGACAAAGTAGTCCTGGCAGCAATCTTGGGGCAGCCCCGCAGTGCCTTGCGCAAGTCCTCCACAGCCCCACTGCACCTGCGCCTCCAGCCTTTCCCACTCTCCTAACCCTAACCCTAACCCTAAGGCTAAGGCTAAGGCTAATGGGAGGGGTGGCCCCAGTGTCACCCCATCAGCGGCCTAGCTGCCTGAAAAGACAAAGTAGTCCTGGCAGCAATCTTGGGGCAGCCCCGCAGTGCCTTGCGCAAGTCCTCCACAGCCCCACTGCACCTGGGCCTCCAGCCTTTCCCACTCTCCTAACCCTAACCCTAACCCTAACCCTAACCCTAACCCTAACCCTAAGGCTAAGGCTAACGTGAGGGGTGGCCCCAGTGTCACCCCATCAGCGGCCTAGCTGCCTGAAAAGACAAAGTAGTCCTGGCAGCAATCTTGGGGCAGCCCCGCAGTGCCTTGCGCAAGTCCTCCACAGCCCCACTGCACCTGGGCCTCCAGCCTTTCCCACTCTCCTAACCCTAACCCTAACCCTAACCCTAACCCTAAGGCTAAGGCTAAGGCTAATGTGAGGGGTGGCCTCAGTGTCACCCCATCAGCGGCCTAGCTGCCTGAAAAGACAAAGTAGTCCTGGCAGCAATCTTGGGGCAGCCCCGCAGTGCCTTGCGCAAGTCCTCCACAGCCCCACTGCACCTGGGCCTCCAGCCTTTCCCACTCTCCTAAGCCTAACCCTAACCCTAACCCTAAGGCTAAGGCTAAGGCTAATGTGAGGGGTGGCCTCAGTGTCACCCCATCAGCGGCCTAGCTGCCTGAAAAGACAAAGTAGTCCTGGCAGCAATCTTGGGGCAGCCCCGCAGTGCCTTGCGCAAGTCCTCCACAGCCCCACTGCACCTGGGCCTCCAGCCTTTCCCACTCTCCTAACCCTAACCCTAACCCTAACCCTAACCCTAAGGCTAAGGCTAATGTGAGGGGTGGCCTCAGTGTCACCCCATCAGCGGCCTAGCTGCCTGAAAAGACAAAGTAGTCCTGGCAGCAATCTTGGGGCAGCCCCGCAGTGCCTTGCGCAAGTCCTCCACAGCCCCACTGCACCTGGGCCTCCAGCCTTTCCCACTCTCCTAACCCTAACCCTAACCCTAACCCTAACCCTAAGGCTAAGGCTAAGGCTAATGTGAGGGGTGGCCTCAGTGTCACCCCATCAGCGGCCTAGCTGCCTGAAAAGACAAAGTAGTCCTGGCAGCAATCTTGGGGCAGCCCCGCAGTGCCTTGCGCAAGTCCTCCACAGCCCCACTGCACCTGCGCCTCCAGCCTTTCCCACTCTCCTAACCCTAACCCTAACCCTAACCCTAAGGCTAACCCTAAGGCTAATGTGAGGGGTGGCCCCAGTGTCACCCCATCAGCGGCCTAGCTGCCTGAAAAGACAAAGTAGTCCTGGCAGCAATCTTGGGGCAGCCCCGCAGTGCCTTGCGCAAGTCCTCCACAGCCCCACTGCACCTGCGCCTCCAGCCTTTCCCACTCTCCTAACCCTAACCCTAACCCTAAGGCTAAGGCTAAGGCTAATGTGAGGGGTGGCCTCAGTGTCACCCCATCAGCGGCCTAGCTGCCTGAAAAGACAAAGTAGTCCTGGCAGCAATCTTGGGGCAGCCCCGCAGTGCCTTGCGCAAGTCCTCCACAGCCCCACTGCACCTGGGCCTCCAGCCTTTCCCACTCTCCTAACCCTAACCCTAACCCTAACCCTAACCCTAAGGCTAAGGCTAATGTGAGGGGTGGCCTCAGTGTCACCCCATCAGCGGCCTAGCTGCCTGAAAAGACAAAGTAGTCCTGGCAGCAATCTTGGGGCAGCCCCGCAGTGCCTTGCGCAAGTCCTCCACAGCCCCACTGCACCTGCGCCTCCAGCCTTTCCCACTCTCCTAACCCTAACCCTAACCCTAACCCTAAGGCTAATGTGAGGGGTGGCCTCAGTGTCACCCCATCAGCGGCCTAGCTGCCTGAAAAGACAAAGTAGTCCTGGCAACAATCTTGGGGCAGCCCCGCAGTGCCTTGCGCAAGTCCTCCACAGCCCCACTGCACCTGCGCCTCCAGCCTTTCCCACTCTCCTAACCCTAACCCTAACCCTAACCCTAACCCTAACCCTAACCCTAAGGCTAATGTGAGGGGTGGCCTCAGTGTCACCCCATCAGCGGCCTAGCTGCCTGAAAAGACAAAGTAGTCCTGGCAACAATCTTGGGGCAGCCCCGCAGTGCCTTGTGCAAGTCCTCCACAGCCCCACTGCACTTGCGCCTCCAGCCTTTCCCACTCTCCTAACCCTAACCCTAACCCTAACCCTAACCCTAACCCTAAGGCTAAGGCTAAGGCTAATGTGAGGGGTGGCCCCAGTGTCACCCCATCAGCGGCCTAGCTGCCTGAAAAGACAAAGTAGTCCTGGCAGCAATCTTGGGGCAGCCCCGCAGTGCCTTGCGCAAGTCCTCCACAGCCCCACTGCACCTGCGCCTCCAGCCTTTCCCACTCTCCTAACCCTAACCCTAACCCTAAGGCTAAGGCTAAGGCTAATGTGAGGGGTGGCCTCAGTGTCACCCCATCAGCGGCCTAGCTGCCTGAAAAGACAAAGTAGTCCTGGCAGCAATCTTGGGGCAGCCCCGCAGTGCCTTGCGCAAGTCCTCCACAGCCCCACTGCACCTGCGCCTCCAGCCTTTCCCACTCTCCTAACCCTAACCCTAACCCTAAGGCTAAGGCTAAGGCTAATGTGAGGGGTGGCCTCAGTGTCACCCCATCAGCGGCCTAGCTGCCTGAAAAGACAAAGTAGTCCTGGCAGCAATCTTGGGGCAGCCCCGCAGTGCCTTGCGCAAGTCCTCCACAGCCCCACTGCACCTGGGCCTCCAGCCTTTCCCACTCTCCTAACCCTAAGCCTAACCCTAACCCTAAGGCTAAGGCTAATGTGAGGGGTGGCCCCAGTGTCACCCCATCAGCGGCCTAGCTGCCTGAAAAGACAAAGTAGTCCTGGCAGCAATCTTGGGGCAGCCCCGCAGTGCCTTGCGCAAGTCCTCCACAGCCCCACTGCACCTGCGCCTCCAGCCTTTCCCACTCTCCTAACCCTAACCCTAACCCTAACCCTAATCCTAAGGCTAAGGCTAAGGCTAATGGGAGGGGTGGCCTCAGTGTCACCCCATCAGCGGCCTAGCTGCCTGAAAAGACAAAGTAGTCCTGGCAGCAATCTTGGGGCAGCCCCGCAGTGCCTTGCGCAAGTCCTCCACAGCCCCACTGCACCTGCGCCTCCAGCCTTTCCCACTCTCCTAACCCTAACCCTAACCCTAAGGCTAAGGCTAAGGCTAATGGGAGGGGTGGCCCCAGTGTCACCCCATCAGCGGCCTAGCTGCCTGAAAAGACAAAGTAGTCCTGGCAGCAATCTTGGGGCAGCCCCGCAGTGCCTTGCGCAAGTCCTCCACAGCCCCACTGCACCTGGGCCTCCAGCCTTTCCCACTCTCCTAACCCTAACCCTAACCCTAACCCTAACCCTAACCCTAACCCTAAGGCTAAGGCTAACGTGAGGGGTGGCCCCAGTGTCACCCCATCAGCGGCCTAGCTGCCTGAAAAGACAAAGTAGTCCTGGCAGCAATCTTGGGGCAGCCCCGCAGTGCCTTGCGCAAGTCCTCCACAGCCCCACTGCACCTGGGCCTCCAGCCTTTCCCACTCTCCTAACCCTAACCCTAACCCTAACCCTAACCCTAAGGCTAAGGCTAAGGCTAATGTGAGGGGTGGCCTCAGTGTCACCCCATCAGCGGCCTAGCTGCCTGAAAAGACAAAGTAGTCCTGGCAGCAATCTTGGGGCAGCCCCGCAGTGCCTTGCGCAAGTCCTCCACAGCCCCACTGCACCTGGGCCTCCAGCCTTTCCCACTCTCCTAAGCCTAACCCTAACCCTAACCCTAAGGCTAAGGCTAAGGCTAATGTGAGGGGTGGCCTCAGTGTCACCCCATCAGCGGCCTAGCTGCCTGAAAAGACAAAGTAGTCCTGGCAGCAATCTTGGGGCAGCCCCGCAGTGCCTTGCGCAAGTCCTCCACAGCCCCACTGCACCTGGGCCTCCAGCCTTTCCCACTCTCCTAACCCTAACCCTAACCCTAACCCTAACCCTAAGGCTAAGGCTAATGTGAGGGGTGGCCTCAGTGTCACCCCATCAGCGGCCTAGCTGCCTGAAAAGACAAAGTAGTCCTGGCAGCAATCTTGGGGCAGCCCCGCAGTGCCTTGCGCAAGTCCTCCACAGCCCCACTGCACCTGGGCCTCCAGCCTTTCCCACTCTCCTAACCCTAACCCTAACCCTAACCCTAACCCTAAGGCTAAGGCTAAGGCTAATGTGAGGGGTGGCCTCAGTGTCACCCCATCAGCGGCCTAGCTGCCTGAAAAGACAAAGTAGTCCTGGCAGCAATCTTGGGGCAGCCCCGCAGTGCCTTGCGCAAGTCCTCCACAGCCCCACTGCACCTGCGCCTCCAGCCTTTCCCACTCTCCTAACCCTAACCCTAACCCTAACCCTAAGGCTAACCCTAAGGCTAATGTGAGGGGTGGCCCCAGTGTCACCCCATCAGCGGCCTAGCTGCCTGAAAAGACAAAGTAGTCCTGGCAGCAATCTTGGGGCAGCCCCGCAGTGCCTTGCGCAAGTCCTCCACAGCCCCACTGCACCTGCGCCTCCAGCCTTTCCCACTCTCCTAACCCTAACCCTAACCCTAAGGCTAAGGCTAAGGCTAATGTGAGGGGTGGCCTCAGTGTCACCCCATCAGCGGCCTAGCTGCCTGAAAAGACAAAGTAGTCCTGGCAGCAATCTTGGGGCAGCCCCGCAGTGCCTTGCGCAAGTCCTCCACAGCCCCACTGCACCTGGGCCTCCAGCCTTTCCCACTCTCCTAACCCTAACCCTAACCCTAACCCTAACCCTAAGGCTAAGGCTAATGTGAGGGGTGGCCTCAGTGTCACCCCATCAGCGGCCTAGCTGCCTGAAAAGACAAAGTAGTCCTGGCAGCAATCTTGGGGCAGCCCCGCAGTGCCTTGCGCAAGTCCTCCACAGCCCCACTGCACCTGCGCCTCCAGCCTTTCCCACTCTCCTAACCCTAACCCTAACCCTAACCCTAAGGCTAATGTGAGGGGTGGCCTCAGTGTCACCCCATCAGCGGCCTAGCTGCCTGAAAAGACAAAGTAGTCCTGGCAACAATCTTGGGGCAGCCCCGCAGTGCCTTGCGCAAGTCCTCCACAGCCCCACTGCACCTGCGCCTCCAGCCTTTCCCACTCTCCTAACCCTAACCCTAACCCTAACCCTAACCCTAACCCTAACCCTAAGGCTAATGTGAGGGGTGGCCTCAGTGTCACCCCATCAGCGGCCTAGCTGCCTGAAAAGACAAAGTAGTCCTGGCAACAATCTTGGGGCAGCCCCGCAGTGCCTTGTGCAAGTCCTCCACAGCCCCACTGCACTTGCGCCTCCAGCCTTTCCCACTCTCCTAACCCTAACCCTAACCCTAACCCTAACCCTAACCCTAAGGCTAAGGCTAAGGCTAATGTGAGGGGTGGCCCCAGTGTCACCCCATCAGCGGCCTAGCTGCCTGAAAAGACAAAGTAGTCCTGGCAGCAATCTTGGGGCAGCCCCGCAGTGCCTTGCGCAAGTCCTCCACAGCCCCACTGCACCTGCGCCTCCAGCCTTTCCCACTCTCCTAACCCTAACCCTAACCCTAAGGCTAAGGCTAATGTGAGGGGTGGCCCCAGTGTCACCCCATCAGCGGCCTAGCTGCCTGAAAAGACAAAGTAGTCCTGGCAGCAATCTTGGGGCAGCCCCGCAGTGCCTTGCGCAAGTCCTCCACAGCCCCACTGCACCTGCGCCTCCAGCCTTTCCCACTCTCCTAACCCTAACCCTAACCCTAACCCTAAGGCTAAGGCTAATGTGAGGGGTGGCCTCAGTGTCACCCCATCAGCGGCCTAGCTGCCTGAAAAGACAAAGTAGTCCTGGCAGCAATCTTGGGGCAGCCCCGCAGTGCCTTGCGCAAGTCCTCCACAGCCCCACTGCACCTGGGCCTCCAGCCTTTCCCACTCTCCTAACCCTAACCCTAACCCTAACCCTAATCCTAAGGCTAAGGCTAAGGCTAATGGGAGGGGTGGCCTCAGTGTCACCCCATCAGCGGCCTAGCTGCCTGAAAAGACAAAGTAGTCCTGGCAGCAATCTTGGGGCAGCCCCGCAGTGCCTTGCGCAAGTCCTCCACAGCCCCACTGCACCTGCGCCTCCAGCCTTTCCCACTCTCCTAACCCTAACCCTAACCCTAACCCTAACCCTAACCCTAACCCTAAGGCTAATGTGAGGGGTGGCCTCAGTGTCACCCCATCAGCGGCCTAGCTGCCTGAAAAGACAAAGTAGTCCTGGCAGCAATCTTGGGGCAGCCCCGCAGTGCCTTGCGCAAGTCCTCCACAGCCCCACTGCACCTGCGCCTCCAGCCTTTCCCACTCTCCTAACCCTAACCCTAACCCTAACCCTAAGGCTAAGGCTAAGGCTAATGTGAGGGGTGGCCTCAGTGTCACCCCATCAGCGGCCTAGCTGCCTGAAAAGACAAAGTAGTCCTGGCAGCAATCTTGGGGCAGCCCCGCAGTGCCTTGCGCAAGTCCTCCACAGCCCCACTGCACCTGCGCCTCCAGCCTTTCCCACTCTCCTAACCCTAACCCTAACCCTAAGGCTAAGGCTAAGGCTAATGGGAGGGGTGGCCCCAGTGTCACCCCATCAGCGGCCTAGCTGCCTGAAAAGACAAAGTAGTCCTGGCAGCAATCTTGGGGCAGCCCCGCAGTGCCTTGCGCAAGTCCTCCACAGCCCCACTGCACTTGCGCCTCCAGCCTTTCCCACTCTCCTAACCCTAACCCTAACCCTAACCCTAACCCTAAGGCTAATGGGAGGGGTGGCCTCAGTGTCACCCCATCAGCGGCCTAGCTGCCTGAAAAGACAAAGTAGTCCTGGCAGCAATCTTGGGGCAGCCCCGCAGTGCCTTGCGCAAGTCCTCCACAGCCCCACTGCACCTGCGCCTCCAGCCTTTCCCACTCTCCTAACCCTAACCCTAAGGCTAAGGCTAAGGCTAAGGCTAATGTGAGGGGTGGCCCCAGTGTCACCCCATCAGCGGCCTAGCTGCCTGAAAAGACAAAGTAGTCCTGGCAGCAATCTTGGGGCAGCCCCGCAGTGCCTTGCGCAAGTCCTCCACAGCCCCACTGCACCTGGGCCTCCAGCCTTTCCCACTCTCCTAACCCTAACCCTAACCCTAACCCTAACCCTAAGGCTAAGGCTAAGGCTAATGTGAGGGGTGGCCTCAGTGTCACCCCATCAGCGGCCTAGCTGCCTGAAAAGACAAAGTAGTCCTGGCAGCAATCTTGGGGCAGCCCCGCAGTGCCTTGCGCAAGTCCTCCACAGCCCCACTGCACCTGGGCCTCCAGCCTTTCCCACTCTCCTAACCCTAACCCTAACCCTAACCCTAACCCTAAGGCTAAGGCTAAGGCTAATGTGAGGGGTGGCCTCAGTGTCACCCCATCAGCGGCCTAGCTGCCTGAAAAGACAAAGTAGTCCTGGCAGCAATCTTGGGGCAGCCCCGCAGTGCCTTGCGCAAGTCCTCCACAGCCCCACTGCACCTGCGCCTCCAGCCTTTCCCACTCTCCTAACCCTAACCCTAACCCTAACCCTAACCCTAAGGCTAAGGCTAATGTGAGGGGTGGCCCCAGTGTCACCCCATCAGCGGCCTAGCTGCCTGAAAAGACAAAGTAGTCCTGGCAGCAATCTTGGGGCAGCCCCGCAGTGCCTTGCGCAAGTCCTCCACAGCCCCACTGCACCTGCGCCTCCAGCCTTTCCCACTCTCCTAACCCTAACCCTAACCCTAACCCTAAGGCTAAGGCTAATGTGAGGGGTGGCCTCAGTGTCACCCCATCAGCGGCCTAGCTGCCTGAAAAGACAAAGTAGTCCTGGCAGCAATCTTGGGGCAGCCCCGCAGTGCCTTGCGCAAGTCCTCCACAGCCCCACTGCACCTGGGCCTCCAGCCTTTCCCACTCTCCTAACCCTAACCCTAACCCTAACCCTAACCCTAAGGCTAAGGCTAATGTGAGGGGTGGCCTCAGTGTCACCCCATCAGCGGCCTAGCTGCCTGAAAAGACAAAGTAGTCCTGGCAGCAATCTTGGGGCAGCCCCGCAGTGCCTTGCGCAAGTCCTCCACAGCCCCACTGCACCTGCGCCTCCAGCCTTTCCCACTCTCCTAACCCTAACCCTAACCCTAACCCTAAGGCTAATGTGAGGAGTGGCCTCAGTGTCACCCCATCAGCGGCCTAGCTGCCTGAAAAGACAAAGTAGTCCTGGCAACAATCTTGGGGCAGCCCCGCAGTGCCTTGCGCAAGTCCTCCACAGCCCCACTGCACCTGCGCCTCCAGCCTTTCCCACTCTCCTAACCCTAACCCTAACCCTAACCCTAACCCTAACCCTAACCCTAACCCTAAGGCTAATGTGAGGGGTGGCCTCAGTGTCACCCCATCAGCGGCCTAGCTGCCTGAAAAGACAAAGTAGTCCTGGCAGCAATCTTGGGGCAGCCCCGCAGTGCCTTGCGCAAGTCCTCCACAGCCCCACTGCACTTGCGCCTCCAGCCTTTCCCACTCTCCTAACCCTAACCCTAACCCTAACCCTAACCCTAACCCTAAGGCTAAGGCTAAGGCTAATGTGAGGGGTGGCCCCAGTGTCACCCCATCAGCGGCCTAGCTGCCTGAAAAGACAAAGTAGTCCTGGCAGCAATCTTGGGGCAGCCCCGCAGTGCCTTGCGCAAGTCCTCCACAGCCCCACTGCACCTGGGCCTCCAGCCTTTCCCACTCTCCTAACCCTAACCCTAAGCCTAAGGCTAAGGCTAAGGCTAATGTGAGGGGTGGCCTCAGTGTCACCCCATCAGCGGCCTAGCTGCCTGAAAAGACAAAGTAGTCCTGGCAGCAATCTTGGGGCAGCCCCGCAGTGCCTTGCGCAAGTCCTCCACAGCCCCACTGCACCTGCGCCTCCAGCCTTTCCCACTCTCCTAACCCTAACCCTAACCCTAACCCTAAGGCTAAGGCTAAGGCTAATGTGAAGGGTGGCCCCAGTGTAACCCCATCAGCGGCCTAGCTGCCTGAAAAGACAAAGTAGTCCTGGCAGCAATCTTGGGGCAGCCCCGCAGTGCCTTGCGCAAGTCCTCCACAGCCCCACTGCACCTGCGCCTCCAGCCTTTCCCACTCTCCTAACCCTAACCCTAACCCTAACCCTAAGGCTAAGGCTAATGTGAGGGGTGGCCCCAGTGTCACCCCATCAGCGGCCTAGCTGCCTGAAAAGACAAAGTAGTCCTGGCAGCAATCTTGGGGCAGCCCCGCAGTGCCTTGCGCAAGTCCTCCACAGCCCCACTGCACCTGGGCCTCCAGCCTTTCCCACTCTCCTAACCCTAACCCTAACCCTAACCCTAAGGCTAAGGCTAATGTGAGGGGTGGCCTCAGTGTCACCCCATCAGCGGCCTAGCTGCCTGAAAAGACAAAGTAGTCCTGGCAGCAATCTTGGGGCAGCCCCGCAGTGCCTTGCGCAAGTCCTCCACAGCCCCACTGCACCTGCGCCTCCAGCCTTTCCCACTCTCCTAACCCTAATCCTAACCTTAAGCCTAACCCTAACCCTAAGGCTAAGGCTAATGTGAGGGGTGGCCTCAGTGTCACCCCATCAGTGGCCTAGCTGCCTGAAAAGACAAAGTAGTCCTGGCAGCAATCTTGGGGCAGCCCCGCAGTGCCTTGCGCAAGTCCTCCACAGCCCCACTGCACCTGGGCCTCCAGCCTTTCCCACTCTCCTAACCCTAACCCTAACCCTAAGGCTAAGGCTAAGGCTAAGGCTAATGTGAGGGGTGGCCTCAGTGTCACCCCATCAGCGGCCTAGCTGCCTGAAAAGACAAAGTAGTCCTGGCAGCAATCTTGGGGCAGCCCCGCAGTGCCTTGCGCAAGTCCTCCACAGCCCCACTGCACCTGCGCCTCCAGCCTTTCCCACTCTCCTAACCCTAACCCTAACCCTAACCCTAACCCTAACCCTAAGGCTAAGGCTAAGGCTAATGTGAGGGGTGGCCTCAGTGTCACCCCATCAGCGGCCTAGCTGCCTGAAAAGACAAAGTAGTCCTGGCAGCAATCTTGGGGCAGCCCCGCAGTGCCTTGCGCAAGTCCTCCACAGCCCCACTGCACTTGGGCCTCCAGCCTTTCCCACTCTCCTAACCCTAACCCTAACCCTAACCCTAAGGCTAAGGCTAAGGCTAATGTGAGGGGTGGCCCCAGTGTCACCCCATCAGCGGCCTAGCTGCCTGAAAAGACAAAGTAGTCCTGGCAGCAATCTTGGGGCAGCCCCGCAGTGCCTTGCGCAAGTCCTCCACAGCCCCACTGCACCTGGGCCTCCAGCCTTTCCCACTCTCCTAACCCTAACCCTAACCCTAAGCCTAACCCTAACCCTAAGGCTAATGTGAGGGGTGGCCCCAGTGTCACCCCATCAGCGGCCTAGCTGCCTGAAAAGACAAAGTAGTCCTGGCAGCAATCTTGGGGCAGCCCCGCAGTGCCTTGCGCAAGTCCTCCACAGCCCCACTGCACCTGCGCCTCCAGCCTTTCCCACTCTCCTAACCCTAACCCTAACCCTAACCCTAACCCTAAGGCTAAGGCTAAGGCTAATGTGAGGGGTGGCCCCAGTGTCACCCCATCAGCGGCCTAGCTGCCTGAAAAGACAAAGTAGTCCTGGCAGCAATCTTGGGGCAGCCCCGCAGTGCCTTGCGCAAGTCCTCCACAGCCCCACTGCACCTGCGCCTCCAGCCTTTCCCACTCTCCTAACCCTAACCCTAACCCTAACCCTAAGGCTAAGGCTAAGGCTAATGTGAGGGGTGGCCTCAGTGTCACCCCATCAGCGGCCTAGCTGCCTGAAAAGACAAAGTAGTCCTGGCAGCAATCTTGGGGCAGCCCCGCAGTGCCTTGCACAAGTCCTCCACAGCCCCACTGCACCTGGGCCTCCAGCCTTTCCCACTCTCCTAACCCTAACCCTAACCCTAAGGCTAAGGCTAAGGCTAATGTGAGGGGTGGCCCCAGTGTCACCCCATCAGCGGCCTAGCTGCCTGAAAAGACAAAGTAGTCCTGGCAGCAATCTTGGGGCAGCCCCGCAGTGCCTTGCGCAAGTCCTCCACAGCCCCACTGCACCTGGGCCTCCAGCCTTTCCCACTCTCCTAACCCTAACCCTAACCCTAACCCTAAGGCTAAGGCTAATGTGAGGGGTGGCCCCAGTGTCACCCCATCAGCGGCCTAGCTGCCTGAAAAGACAAAGTAGTCCTGGCAGCAATCTTGGGGCAGCCCCGCAGTGCCTTGCGCAAGTCCTCCACAGCCCCACTGCACCTGGGCCTCCAGCCTTTCCCACTCTCCTAACCCTAACCCTAACCCTAAGGCTAAGGCTAAGGCTAATGTGAGGGGTGGCCTCAGTGTCACCCCATCAGCGGCCTAGCTGCCTGAAAAGACAAAGTAGTCCTGGCAGCAATCTTGGGGCAGCCCCGCAGTGCCTTGCGCAAGTCCTCCACAGCCCCACTGCACCTGCGCCTCCAGCCTTTCCCACTCTCCTAACCCTAACCCTAACCCTAACCCTAAGGCTAAGGCTAATGTGAGGGGTGGCCTCAGTGTCACCCCATCAGCGGCCTAGCTGCCTGAAAAGACAAAGTAGTCCTGGCAGCAATCTTGGGGCAGCCCCGCAGTGCCTTGCGCAAGTCCTCCACAGCCCCACTGCACCTGCGCCTCCAGCCTTTCCCACTCTCCTAACCCTAACCCTAACCCTAACCCTAAGGCTAAGGCTAATGTGAGGGGTGGCCTCAGTGTCACCCCATCAGCGGCCTAGCTGCCTGAAAAGACAAAGTAGTCCTGGCAGCAATCTTGGGGCAGCCCCGCAGTGCCTTGCGCAAGTCCTCCACAGCCCCACTGCACCTGGGCCTCCAGCCTTTCCCACTCTCCTAACCCTAACCCTAACCCTAACCCTAACCCTAAGGCTAAGGCTAAGGCTAATGTGAGGGGTGGCCTCAGTGTCACCCCATCAGCGGCCTAGCTGCCTGAAAAGACAAAGTAGTCCTGGCAGCAATCTTGGGGCAGCCCCGCAGTGCCTTGCGCAAGTCCTCCACAGCCCCACTGCACCTGCGCCTCCAGCCTTTCCCACTCTCCTAACCCTAACCCTAAGGCTAAGGCTAAGGCTAAGGCTAATGTGAGGGGTGGCCCCAGTGTCACCCCATCAGCGGCCTAGCTGCCTGAAAAGACAAAGTAGTCCTGGCAGCAATCTTGGGGCAGCCCCGCAGTGCCTTGCGCAAGTCCTCCACAGCCCCACTGCACCTGGGCCTCCAGCCTTTCCCACTCTCCTAACCCTAACCCTAACCCTAACCCTAACCCTAAGGCTAAGGCTAAGGCTAATGTGAGGGGTGGCCCCAGTGTCACCCCATCAGCGGCCTAGCTGCCTGAAAAGACAAAGTAGTCCTGGCAGCAATCTTGGGGCAGCCCCGCAGTGCCTTGCGCAAGTCCTCCACAGCCCCACTGCACCTGGGCCTCCAGCCTTTCCCACTCTCCTAACCCTAACCCTAACCCTAACCCTAACCCTAAGGCTAAGGCTAAGGCTAATGGGAGGGGTGGCCTCAGTGTCACCCCATCAGCGGCCTAGCTGCCTGAAAAGACAAAGTAGTCCTGGCAGCAATCTTGGGGCAGCCCCGCAGTGCCTTGCGCAAGTCCTCCACAGCCCCACTGCACCTGGGCCTCCAGCCTTTCCCACTCTCCTAACCCTAACCCTAACCCTATCCCTAACCCTAAGGCTAAGGCTAATGTGAGGGGTGGCCTCAGTGTCACCCCATCAGCGGCCTAGCTGCCTGAAAAGACAAAGTAGTCCTGGCAGCAATCTTGGGGCAGCCCCGCAGTGCCTTGCGCAAGTCCTCCACAGCCCCACTGCACCTGCGCCTCCAGCCTTTCCCACTCTCCTAACCCTAACCCTAACCCTAACCCTAAGGCTAAGGCTAAGGCTAATGTGAGGGGTGGCCCCAGTGTCACCCCATCAGCGGCCTAGCTGCCGGAAAAGACAAAGTAGTCCTGGCAGCAATCTTGGGGCAGCCCCGCAGTGCCTTGCGCAAGTCCTCCACAGCCCCACTGCACTTGCGCCTCCAGCCTTTCCCACTCTCCTAACCCTAACCCTAACCCTAACCCTAACCCTAAGGCTAATGTGAGGGGTGGCCCCAGTGTCACCCCATCAGCGGCCTAGCTGCCTGAAAAGACAAAGTAGTCCTGGCAGCAATCTTGGGGCAGCCCCGCAGTGCCTTGCGCAAGTCCTCCACAGCCCCACTGCACCTGCGCCTCCAGCCTTTCCCACTCTCCTAACCCTAACCCTAACCCTAAGGCTAAGGCTAAGGCTAATGGGAGGGGTGGCCCCAGTGTCACCCCATCAGCGGCCTAGCTGCCTGAAAAGACAAAGTAGTCCTGGCAGCAATCTTGGGGCAGCCCCGCAGTGCCTTGCGCAAGTCCTCCACAGCCCCACTGCACCTGCGCCTCCAGCCTTTCCCACTCTCCTAACCCTAACCCTAACCCTAAGGCTAAGGCTAAGGCTAATGTGAGGGGTGGCCTCAGTGTCACCCCATCAGCGGCCTAGCTGCCTGAAAAGACAAAGTAGTCCTGGCAGCAATCTTGGGGCAGCCCCGCAGTGCCTTGCACAAGTCCTCCACAGCCCCACTGCACCTGCGCCTCCAGCCTTTCCCACTCTCCTAACCCTAACCCTAACCCTAACCCTAAGGCTAAGGCTAAGGCTAATGTGAGGGGTGGCCTCAGTGTCACCCCATCAGCGGCCTAGCTGCCTGAAAAGACAAAGTAGTCCTGGCAGCAATCTTGGGGCAGCCCCGCAGTGCCTTGCGCAAGTCCTCCACAGCCCCACTGCACCTGCGCCTCCAGCCTTTCCCACTCTCCTAACCCTAACCCTAACCCTAACCCTAACCCTAAGGCTAATGTGAGGGGTGGCCTCAGTGTCACCCCATCAGCGGCCTAGCTGCCTGAAAAGACAAAGTAGTCCTGGCAGCAATCTTGGGGCAGCCCCGCAGTGCCTTGCGCAAGTCCTCCACAGCCCCACTGCACCTGGGCCTCCAGCCTTTCCCACTCTCCTAACCCTAACCCTAACCCTAACCCTAACCCTAAGGCTAAGGCTAAGGCTAATGTGAGGGGTGGCCTCAGTGTCACCCCATCAGCGGCCTAGCTGCCTGAAAAGACAAAGTAGTCCTGGCAGCAATCTTGGGGCAGCCCCGCAGTGCCTTGCGCAAGTCCTCCACAGCCCCACTGCACCTGCGCCTCCAGCCTTTCCCACTCTCCTAACCCTAACCCTAACCCTAACCCTAACCCTAAGGCTAATGTGAGGGGTGGCCTCAGTGTCACCCCATCAGCGGCCTAGCTGCCTGAAAAGACAAAGTAGTCCTGGCAGCAATCTTGGGGCAGCCCCGCAGTGCCTTGCGCAAGTCCTCCACAGCCCCACTGCACCTGCGCCTCCAGCCTTTCCCACTCTCCTAACCCTAACCCTAACCCTATCCCTAACCCTAAGGCTAAGGCTAATGTGAGGGGTGGCCTCAGTGTCACCCCATCAGCGGCCTAGCTGCCTGAAAAGACAAAGTAGTCCTGGCAGCAATCTTGGGGCAGCCCCGCAGTGCCTTGCGCAAGTCCTCCACAGCCCCACTGCACCTGCGCCTCCAGCCTTTCCCACTCTCCTAACCCTAACCCTAACCCTAACCCTAAGGCTAAGGCTAAGGCTAATGTGAGGGGTGGCCCCAGTGTCACCCCATCAGCGGCCTAGCTGCCTGAAAAGACAAAGTAGTCCTGGCAGCAATCTTGGGGCAGCCCCGCAGTGCCTTGCGCAAGTCCTCCACAGCCCCACTGCACTTGCGCCTCCAGCCTTTCCCACTCTCCTAACCCTAACCCTAACCCTAAGGCTAAGGCTAAGGCTAATGTGAGGGGTGGCCTCAGTGTCACCCCATCAGCGGCCTAGCTGCCTGAAAAGACAAAGTAGTCCTGGCAGCAATCTTGGGGCAGCCCCGCAGTGCCTTGCGCAAGTCCTCCACAGCCCCACTGCACCTGCGCCTCCAGCCTTTCCCACTCTCCTAACCCTAACCCTAACCCTAACCCTAAGGCTAAGGCTAAGGCTAATGTGAGGGGTGGCCCCAGTGTCACCCCATCAGCGGCCTAGCTGCCTGAAAAGACAAAGTAGTCCTGGCAGCAATCTTGGGGCAGCCCCGCAGTGCCTTGCGCAAGTCCTCCACAGCCCCACTGCACCTGCGCCTCCAGCCTTTCCCACTCTCCTAACCCTAACCCTAACCCTAACCCTAACCCTAAGGCTAAGGCTAAGGCTAATGTGAGGGGTGGCCTCAGTGTCACCCCATCAGCGGCCTAGCTGCCTGAAAAGACAAAGTAGTCCTGGCAGCAATCTTGGGGCAGCCCCGCAGTGCCTTGCGCAAGTCCTCCACAGCCCCACTGCACTTGCGCCTCCAGCCTTTCCCACTCTCCTAACCCTAACCCTAACCCTAAGGCTAAGGCTAAGGCTAATGTGAGGGGTGGCCCCAGTGTCACCCCATCAGCGGCCTAGCTGCCTGAAAAGACAAAGTAGTCCTGGCAGCAATCTTGGGGCAGCCCCGCAGTGCCTTGCGCAAGTCCTCCACAGCCCCACTGCACCTGCGCCTCCAGCCTTTCCCACTCTCCTAACCCTAACCCTAACCCTAACCCTAAGGCTAAGGCTAATGTGAGGGGTGGCCTCAGTGTCACCCCATCAGCGGCCTAGCTGCCTGAAAAGACAAAGTAGTCCTGGCAGCAATCTTGGGGCAGCCCCGCAGTGCCTTGCGCAAGTCCTCCACAGCCCCACTGCACCTGCGCCTCCAGCCTTTCCCACTCTCCTAACCCTAACCCTAACCCTAACCCTAAGGCTAAGGCTAAGGCTAATGTGAGGGGTGGCCTCAGTGTCACCCCATCAGCGGCCTAGCTGCCTGAAAAGACAAAGTAGTCCTGGCAGCAATCTTGGGGCAGCCCCGCAGTGCCTTGCGCAAGTCCTCCACAGCCCCACTGCACCTGCGCCTCCAGCCTTTCCCACTCTCCTAACCCTAACCCTAACCCTAACCCTAACCCTAAGGCTAATGTGAGGGGTGGCCTCAGTGTCACCCCATCAGCGGCCTAGCTGCCTGAAAAGACAAAGTAGTCCTGGCAGCAATCTTGGGGCAGCCCCGCAGTGCCTTGCGCAAGTCCTCCACAGCCCCACTGCACCTGGGCCTCCAGCCTTTCCCACTCTCCTAACCCTAACCCTAACCCTAACCCTAACCCTAAGGCTAAGGCTAAGGCTAATGTGAGGGGTGGCCTCAGTGTCACCCCATCAGCGGCCTAGCTGCCTGAAAAGACAAAGTAGTCCTGGCAGCAATCTTGGGGCAGCCCCGCAGTGCCTTGCGCAAGTCCTCCACAGCCCCACTGCACCTGCGCCTCCAGCCTTTCCCACTCTCCTAACCCTAACCCTAACCCTAACCCTAACCCTAAGGCTAATGTGAGGGGTGGCCTCAGTGTCACCCCATCAGCGGCCTAGCTGCCTGAAAAGACAAAGTAGTCCTGGCAGCAATCTTGGGGCAGCCCCGCAGTGCCTTGCGCAAGTCCTCCACAGCCCCACTGCACCTGCGCCTCCAGCCTTTCCCACTCTCCTAACCCTAACCCTAACCCTAACCCTAACCCTAACCCTAACCCTAAGGCTAAGGCTAAGGCTAATGTGAGGGGTGGCCTCAGTGTCACCCCATCAGCGGCCTAGCTGCCTGAAAAGACAAAGTAGTCCTGGCAGCAATCTTGGGGCAGCCCCGCAGTGCCTTGCGCAAGTCCTCCACAGCCCCACTGCACTTGGGCCTCCAGCCTTTCCCACTCTCCTAACCCTAACCCTAACCCTAACCCTAAGGCTAAGGCTAAGGCTAATGTGAGGGGTGGCCCCAGTGTCACCCCATCAGCGGCCTAGCTGCCTGAAAAGACAAAGTAGTCCTGGCAGCAATCTTGGGGCAGCCCCGCAGTGCCTTGCGCAAGTCCTCCACAGCCCCACTGCACCTGGGCCTCCAGCCTTTCCCACTCTCCTAACCCTAACCCTAACCCTAAGGCTAAGGCTAAGGCTAATGTGAGGGGTGGCCCCAGTGTCACCCCATCAGCGGCCTAGCTGCCTGAAAAGACAAAGTAGTCCTGGCAGCAATCTTGGGGCAGCCCCGCAGTGCCTTGCGCAAGTCCTCCACAGCCCCACTGCACCTGGGCCTCCAGCCTTTCCCACTCTCCTAACCCTAACCCTAACCCTAACCCTAACCCTAAGGCTAAGGCTAAGGCTAATGTGAGGGGTGGCCCCAGTGTCACCCCATCAGCGGCCTAGCTGCCTGAAAAGACAAAGTAGTCCTGGCAGCAATCTTGGGGCAGCCCCGCAGTGCCTTGCGCAAGTCCTCCACAGCCCCACTGCACCTGCGCCTCCAGCCTTTCCCACTCTCCTAACCCTAACCCTAACCCTAACCCTAAGGCTAAGGCTAATGTGAGGGGTGGCCTCAGTGTCACCCCATCAGCGGCCTAGCTGCCTGAAAAGACAAAGTAGTCCTGGCAGCAATCTTGGGGCAGCCCCGCAGTGCCTTGCGCAAGTCCTCCACAGCCCCACTGCACCTGCGCCTCCAGCCTTTCCCACTCTCCTAACCCTAACCCTAACCCTAACCCTAACCCTAAGGCTAAGGCTAAGGCTAATGTGAGGGGTGGCCTCAGTGTCACCCCATCAGCGGCCTAGCTGCCTGAAAAGACAAAGTAGTCCTGGCAGCAATCTTGGGGCAGCCCCGCAGTGCCTTGCGCAAGTCCTCCACAGCCCCACTGCACTTGGGCCTCCAGCCTTTCCCACTCTCCTAACCCTAACCCTAACCCTAACCCTAACCCTAACCCTAAGGCTAAGGCTAATGTGAGGGGTGGCCTCAGTGTCACCCCATCAGCGGCCTAGCTGCCTGAAAAGACAAAGTAGTCCTGGCAGCAATCTTGGGGCAGCCCCGCAGTGCCTTGCGCAAGTCCTCCACAGCCCCACTGCACCTGGGCCTCCAGCCTTTCCCACTCTCCTAACCCTAACCCTAACCCTAACCCTAACCCTAACCCTAACCCTAACCCTAAGGCTAATGTGAGGGGTGGCCTCAGTGTCACCCCATCAGCGGCCTAGCTGCCTGAAAAGACAAAGTAGTCCTGGCAGCAATCTTGGGGCAGCCCCGCAGTGCCTTGCGCAAGTCCTCCACAGCCCCACTGCACCTGGGCCTCCAGCCTTTCCCACTCTCCTAACCCTAACCCTAACCCTAACCCTAAGGCTAAGGCTAAGGCTAATGTGAGGGGTGGCCTCAGTGTCACCCCATCAGCGGCCTAGCTGCCTGAAAAGACAAAGTAGTCCTGGCAGCAATCTTGGGGCAGCCCCGCAGTGCCTTGCGCAAGTCCTCCACAGCCCCACTGCACCTGCGCCTCCAGCCTTTCCCACTCTCCTAACCCTAACCCTAACCCTAAGGCTAAGGCTAATGTGAGGGGTGGCCCCAGTGTCACCCCATCAGCGGCCTAGCTGCCTGAAAAGACAAAGTAGTCCTGGCAGCAATCTTGGGGCAGCCCCGCAGTGCCTTGCGCAAGTCCTCCACAGCCCCACTGCACTTGGGCCTCCAGCCTTTCCCACTCTCCTAACCCTAACCCTAACCCTAACCCTAAGGCTAAGGCTAATGGGAGGGGTGGCCTCAGTGTCACCCCATCAGCGGCCTAGCTGCCTGAAAAGACAAAGTAGTCCTGGCAGCAATCTTGGGGCAGCCCCGCAATGCCTTGCGCAAGTCCTCCACAGCCCCACTGCACCTGGGCCTCCAGCCTTTCCCACTCTCCTAACCCTAACCCTAACCCTAAGGCTAAGGCTAAGGCTAATGTGAGGGGTGGCCCCAGTGTCACCCCATCAGCGGCCTAGCTGCCTGAAAAGACAAAGTAGTCCTGGCAGCAATCTTGGGGCAGCCCCGCAGTGCCTTGCGCAAGTCCTCCACAGCCCCACTGCACCTGGGCCTCCAGCCTTTCCCACTCTCCTAACCCTAACCCTAACCCTAACCCTAACCCTAAGGCTAAGGCTAAGGCTAATGTGAGGGGTGGCCTCAGTGTCACCCCATCAGCGGCCTAGCTGCCTGAAAAGACAAAGTAGTCCTGGCAGCAATCTTGGGGCAGCCCCGCAGTGCCTTGCGCAAGTCCTCCACAGCCCCACTGCACCTGCGCCTCCAGCCTTTCCCACTCTCCTAACCCTAACCCTAACCCTAACCCTAACCCTAAGGCTAAGGTTAACGCTAATGTGAGGGGTGGCCCCAGTGTCACCCCATCAGCGGCCTAGCTGCCTGAAAAGACAAAGTAGTCCTGGCAGCAATCTTGGGGCAGCCCCGCAGTGCCTTGCGCAAGTCCTCCACAGCCCCACTGCACCTGGGCCTCCAGCCTTTCCCACTCTCCTAACCCTAACCCTAACCCTAACCCTAACCCTAACCCTAAGGCTAATGTGAGGGGTGGCCTCAGTGTCACCCCATCAGCGGCCTAGCTGCCTGAAAAGACAAAGTAGTCCTGGCAGCAATCTTGGGGCAGCCCTGCAGTGCCTTGCGCAAGTCCTCCACAGCCCCACTGCACCTGGGCCTCCAGCCTTTCCCACTCTCCTAACCCTAACCCTAACCCTAACCCTAAGGCTAAGGCTAAGGCTAATGGGAGGGGTGGCCTCAGTGTCACCCCATCAGCGGCCTAGCTGCCTGAAAAGACAAAGTAGTCCTGGCAGCAATCTTGGGGCAGCCCCGCAGTGCCTTGCGCAAGTCCTCCACAGCCCCACTGCACCTGCGCCTCCAGCCTTTCCCACTCTCCTAACCCTAACCCTAACCCTAAGGCTAAGGCTAATGTGAGGGGTGGCCCCAGTGTCACCCCATCAGCGGCCTAGCTGCCTGAAAAGACAAAGTAGTCCTGGCAGCAATCTTGGGGCAGCCCCGCAGTGCCTTGCGCAAGTCCTCCACAGCCCCACTGCACTTGGGCCTCCAGCCTTTCCCACTCTCCTAACCCTAACCCTAACCCTAACCCTAACCCTAAGGCTAATGTGAGGGGTGGCCTCAGTGTCACCCCATCAGCGGCCTAGCTGCCTGAAAAGACAAAGTAGTCCTGGCAGCAATCTTGGGGCAGCCCCGCAGTGCCTTGCGCAAGTCCTCCACAGCCCCACTGCACCTGGGCCTCCAGCCTTTCCCACTCTCCTAACCCTAACCCTAACCCTAAGGCTAAGGCTAAGGCTAATGTGAGGGGTGGCCCCAGTGTCACCCCATCAGCGGCCTAGCTGCCTGAAAAGACAAAGTAGTCCTGGCAGCAATCTTGGGGCAGCCCCGCAGTGCCTTGCGCAAGTCCTCCACAGCCCCACTGCACCTGGGCCTCCAGCCTTTCCCACTCTCCTAACCCTAACCCTAACCCTAACCCTAACCATAACCCTAAGGCTAAGGCTAAGGCTAATGTGAGGGGTGGCCTCAGTGTCACCCCATCAGCGGCCTAGCTGCCTGAAAAGACAAAGTAGTCCTGGCAGCAATCTTGGGGCAGCCCCGCAGTGCCTTGCGCAAGTCCTCCACAGCCCCACTGCACCTGCGCCTCCAGCCTTTCCCACTCTCCTAACCCTAACCCTAACCCTAACCCTAAGGCTAAGGCTAATGTGAGGGGTGGCCTCAGTGTCACCCCATCAGCGGCCTAGCTGCCTGAAAAGACAAAGTAGTCCTGGCAGCAATCTTGGGGCAGCCCCGCAGTGCCTTGTGCAAGTCCTCCACAGCCCCACTGCACCTGGGCCTCCAGCCTTTCCCACTCTCCTAACCCTAACCCTAACCCTAACCCTAACCCTAAGGCTAAGGCTAAGGCTAATGGGAGGGGTGGCCCCAGTGTCACCCCATCAGCGGCCTAGCTGCCTGAAAAGACAAAGTAGTCCTGGCAGCAATCTTGGGGCAGCCCCGCAGTGCCTTGCGCAAGTCCTCCACAGCCCCACTGCACCTGCGCCTCCAGCCTTTCCCACTCTCCTAACCCTAACCCTAACCCTAACCCTAACCCTAAGGCTAAGGCTAAGGCTAATGTGAGGGGTGGCCCCAGTGTCACCCCATCAGCGGCCTAGCTGCCTGAAAAGACAAAGTAGTCCTGGCAGCAATCTTGGGGCAGCCCCGCAGTGCCTTGCGCAAGTCCTCCACAGCCCCACTGCACCTGCGCCTCCAGCCTTTCCCACTCTCCTAACCCTAACCCTAACCCTAACCCTAACCCTAACCCTAAGGCTAAGGCTAATGTGAGGGGTGGCCTCAGTGTCACCCCATCAGCGGCCTAGCTGCCTGAAAAGACAAAGTAGTCCTGGCAGCAATCTTGGGGCAGCCCCGCAGTGCCTTGCGCAAGTCCTCCACAGCCCCACTGCACCTGCGCCTCCAGCCTTTCCCACTCTCCTAACCCTAACCCTAACCCTAACCCTAACCCTAACCCTAACCCTAACCCTAAGGCTAAGGCTAATGTGAGGGGTGGCCTCAGTGTCACCCCATCAGCGGCCTAGCTGCCTGAAAAGACAAAGTAGTCCTGGCAGCAATCTTGGGGCAGCCCCGCAGTGCCTTGCGCAAGTCCTCCACAGCCCCACTGCACCTGCGCCTCCAGCCTTTCCCACTCTCCTAACCCTAACCCCAACCCTAACCCTAAGGCTAAGGCTAAGGCTAATGTGAGGGGTGGCCTCAGTGTCACCCCATCAGCGGCCTAGCTGCCTGAAAAGACAAAGTAGTCCTGGCAGCAATCTTGGGGCAGCCCCGCAGTGCCTTGCGCAAGTCCTCCACAGCCCCACTGCACCTGCGCCTCCAGCCTTTCCCACTCTCCTAACCCTAACCCTAACCCTAAGGCTAAGGCTAAGGCTAATGTGAGGGGTGGCCCCAGTGTCACCCCATCAGCGGCCTAGCTGCCTGAAAAGACAAAGTAGTCCTGGCAGCAATCTTGGGGCAGCCCCGCAGTGCCTTGCGCAAGTCCTCCACAGCCCCACTGCACTTGCGCCTCCAGCCTTTCCCACTCTCCTAACCCTAACCCTAACCCTAACCCTAAGGCTAAGGCTAATGTGAGGGGTGGCCTCAGTGTCACCCCATCAGCGGCCTAGCTGCCTGAAAAGACAAAGTAGTCCTGGCAGCAATCTTGGGGCAGCCCCGCAGTGCCTTGCGCAAGTCCTCCACAGCCCCACTGCACCTGCGCCTCCAGCCTTTCCCACTCTCCTAACCCTAACCCTAACCCTAACCCTAAGGCTAAGGCTAATGTGAGGGGTGGCCCCAGTGTCACCCCATCAGCGGCCTAGCTGCCTGAAAAGACAAAGTAGTCCTGGCAGCAATCTTGGGGCAGCCCCGCAGTGCCTTGCGCAAGTCCTCCACAGCCCCACTGCACCTGCGCCTCCAGCCTTTCCCACTCTCCTAACCCTAACCCTAACCCTAACCCTAACCCTAACCCTAAGGCTAAGGCTAATGTGAGGGGTGGCCTCAGTGTCACCCCATCAGCGGCCTAGCTGCCTGAAAAGACAAAGTAGTCCTGGCAGCAATCTTGGGGCAGCCCCGCAGTGCCTTGCGCAAGTCCTCCACAGCCCCACTGCACTTGGGCCTCCAGCCTTTCCCACTCTCCTAACCCTAACCCTAACCCTAACCCTAACCCTAAGGCTAAGGCTAATGTGAGGGGTGGCCCCAGTGTCACCCCATCAGCGGCCTAGCTGCCTGAAAAGACAAAGTAGTCCTGGCAGCAATCTTGGGGCAGCCCCGCAGTGCCTTGCGCAAGTCCTCCACAGCCCCACTGCACCTGCGCCTCCAGCCTTTCCCACTCTCCTAACCCTAACCCTAACCCTAACCCTAAGGCTAAGGCTAATGTGAGGGGTGGCCTCAGTGTCACCCCATCAGCGGCCTAGCTGCCTGAAAAGACAAAGTAGTCCTGGCAGCAATCTTGGGGCAGCCCCGCAGTGCCTTGCGCAAGTCCTCCACAGCCCCACTGCACCTGGGCCTCCAGCCTTTCCCACTCTCCTAACCCTAACCCTAACCCTAACCCTAACCCTAAGGCTAATGTGAGGGGTGGCCTCAGTGTCACCCCATCAGCGGCCTAGCTGCCTGAAAAGACAAAGTAGTCCTGGCAGCAATCTTGGGGCAGCCCCGCAGTGCCTTGCGCAAGTCCTCCACAGCCCCACTGCACCTGCGCCTCCAGCCTTTCCCACTCTCCTAACCCTAACCCTAACCCTAACCCTAAGGCTAAGGCTAAGGCTAATGTGAGGGGTGGCCTCAGTGTCACCCCATCAGCGGCCTAGCTGCCTGAAAAGACAAAGTAGTCCTGGCAGCAATCTTGGGGCAGCCCCGCAGTGCCTTGCGCAAGTCCTCCACAGCCCCACTGCACCTGGGCCTCCAGCCTTTCCCACTCTCCTAACCCTAACCCTAACCCTAACCCTAACCCTAAGGCTAAGGCTAAGGCTAATGTGAGGGGTGGCCTCAGTGTCACCCCATCAGCGGCCTAGCTGCCTGAAAAGACAAAGTAGTCCTGGCAGCAATCTTGGGGCAGCCCCGCAGTGCCTTGCGCAAGTCCTCCACAGCCCCACTGCACCTGCGCCTCCAGCCTTTCCCACTCTCCTAACCCTAACCCTAACCCTAACCCTAACCCTAAGGCTAAGTTTAACGCTAATGGGAGGGGTGGCCCCAGTGTCACCCCATCAGCGGCCTAGCTGCCTGAAAAGACAAAGTAGTCCTGGCAGCAATCTTGGGGCAGCCCCGCAGTGCCTTGCGCAAGTCCTCCACAGCCCCACTGCACCTGGGCCTCCAGCCTTTCCCACTCTCCTAACCCTAACCCTAACCCTAACCCTAACCCTAACCCTAACCCTAACCCTAACCCTAAGGCTAAGGCTAATGTGAGGGGTGGCCCCAGTGTCACCCCATCAGCGGCCTAGCTGCCTGAAAAGACAAAGTAGTCCTGGCAGCAATCTTGGGGCAGCCCCGCAGTGCCTTGCGCAAGTCCTCCACAGCCCCACTGCACCTGGGCCTCCAGCCTTTCCCACTCTCCTAACCCTAACCCTAACCCTAACCCTAAGGCTAAGGCTAAGGCTAATGTGAGGGGTGGCCTCAGTGTCACCCCATCAGCGGCCTAGCTGCCTGAAAAGACAAAGTAGTCCTGGCAGCAATCTTGGGGCAGCCCCGCAGTGCCTTGCGCAAGTCCTCCACAGCCCCACTGCACCTGGGCCTCCAGCCTTTCCCACTCTCCTAACCCTAACCCTAACCCTAAGGCTAAGGCTAATGTGAGGGGTGGCCCCAGTGTCACCCCATCAGCGGCCTAGCTGCCTGAAAAGACAAAGTAGTCCTGGCAGCAATCTTGGGGCAGCCCCGCAGTGCCTTGCGCAAGTCCTCCACAGCCCCACTGCACTTGGGCCTCCAGCCTTTCCCACTCTCCTAACCCTAACCCTAACCCTAACCCTAACCCTAAGGCTAATGGGAGGGGTGGCCTCAGTGTCACCCCATCAGCGGCCTAGCTGCCTGAAAAGACAAAGTAGTCCTGGCAGCAATCTTGGGGCAGCCCCGCAATGCCTTGCGCAAGTCCTCCACAGCCCCACTGCACCTGGGCCTCCAGCCTTTCCCACTCTCCTAACCCTAACCCTAACCCTAAGGCTAAGGCTAAGGCTAATGTGAGGGGTGGCCCCAGTGTCACCCCATCAGCGGCCTAGCTGCCTGAAAAGACAAAGTAGTCCTGGCAGCAATCTTGGGGCAGCCCCGCAGTGCCTTGCGCAAGTCCTCCACAGCCCCACTGCACCTGCGCCTCCAGCCTTTCCCACTCTCCTAACCCTAACCCTAACCCTAACCCTAACCCTAACCCTAAGGCTAAGGCTAAGGCTAATGTGAGGGGTGGCCTCAGTGTCACCCCATCAGCGGCCTAGCTGCCTGAAAAGACAAAGTAGTCCTGGCAGCAATCTTGGGGCAGCCCCGCAGTGCCTTGCGCAAGTCCTCCACAGCCCCACTGCACCTGGGCCTCCAGCCTTTCCCACTCTCCTAACCCTAACCCTAACCCTAACCCTAACCCTAAGGCTAATGTGAGGGGTGGCCTCAGTGTCACCCCATCAGCGGCCTAGCTGCCTGAAAAGACAAAGTAGTCCTGGCAGCAATCTTGGGGCAGCCCCGCAGTGCCTTGCGCAAGTCCTCCACAGCCCCACTGCACCTGCGCCTCCAGCCTTTCCCACTCTCCTAACCCTAACCCTAACCCTAACCCTAACCCTAAGGCTAAGGCTAAGGCTAATGGGAGGGGTGGCCTCAGTGTCACCCCATCAGCGGCCTAGCTGCCTGAAAAGACAAAGTAGTCCTGGCAGCAATCTTGGGGCAGCCCCGCAGTGCCTTGCGCAAGTCCTCCACAGCCCCACTGCACCTGGGCCTCCAGCCTTTCCCACTCTCCTAACCCTAACCCTAACCCTAACCCTAAGGCTAAGGCTAATGTGAGGGGTGGCCTCAGTGTCACCCCATCAGCGGCCTAGCTGCCTGAAAAGACAAAGTAGTCCTGGCAGCAATCTTGGGGCAGCCCCGCAGTGCCTTGCGCAAGTCCTCCACAGCCCCACTGCACCTGCGCCTCCAGCCTTTCCCACTCTCCTAACCCTAACCCTAACCCTAACCCTAAGGCTAAGGCTAAGGCTAATGTGAGGGGTGGCCCCAGTGTCACCCCATCAGCGGCCTAGCTGCCTGAAAAGACAAAGTAGTCCTGGCAGCAATCTTGGGGCAGCCCCGCAGTGCCTTGCGCAAGTCCTCCACAGCCCCACTGCACCTGGGCCTCCAGTCTTTCCCACTCTCCTAACCCTAAACCTAACCCTAACCCTAACCCTAAGCCTAACCCTAACCCTAAGGCTAATGTGAGGGGTGGCCTCAGTGTCACCCCATCAGCGGCCTAGCTGCCTGAAAAGACAAAGTAGTCCTGGCAGCAATCTTGGGGTAACCCCGCAGTGCCTTGCGCAAGTCCTCCACAGCCCCACTGCACCTGCGCCTCCAGCCTTTCCCACTCTCCTAACCCTAACCCTAACCCTAACCCTAACCCTAAGGCTAAGGCTAAGGCTAATGGGAGGGGTGGCCTCAGTGTCACCCCATCAGCGGCCTAGCTGCCTGAAAAGACAAAGTAGTCCTGGCAGCAATCTTGGGGCAGCCCCGCAGTGCCTTGCGCAAGTCCTCCACAGCCCCACTGCACCTGCGCCTCCAGCCTTTCCCACTCTCCTAACCCTAACCCTAACCCTAACCCTAAGGCTAAGGCTAATGTGAGGGGTGGCCTCAGTGTCACCCCATCAGCGGCCTAGCTGCCTGAAAAGACAAAGTAGTCCTGGCAGCAATCTTGGGGCAGCCCCGCAGTGCCTTGCGCAAGTCCTCCACAGCCCCACTGCACCTGCGCCTCCAGCCTTTCCCACTCTCCTAACCCTAACCCTAACCCTAACCCTAACCCTAACTCTAACCCTAACCCTAAGGCTAAGGCTAATGTGAGGGGTGGCCCCAGTGTCACCCCATCAGCGGCCTAGCTGCCTGAAAAGACAAAGTAGTCCTGGCAGCAATCTTGGGGCAGCCCCGCAGTGCCTTGCGCAAGTCCTCCACAGCCCCACTGCACCTGGGCCTCCAGCCTTTCCCACTCTCCTAACCCTAACCCTAACCCTAACCCTAAGGCTAAGGCTAAGGCTAATGTGAGGGGTGGCCTCAGTGTCACCCCATCAGCGGCCTAGCTGCCTGAAAAGACAAAGTAGTCCTGGCAGCAATCTTGGGGCAGCCCCGCAGTGCCTTGCGCAAGTCCTCCACAGTCCCACTGCACCTGGGCCTCCAGCCTTTCCCACTCTCCTAACCCTAACCCTAACCCTAAGGCTAAGGCTAATGTGAGGGGTGGCCCCAGTGTCACCCCATCAGCGGCCTAGCTGCCTGAAAAGACAAAGTAGTCCTGGCAGCAATCTTGGGGCAGCCCCGCAGTGCCTTGCGCAAGTCCTCCACAGCCCCACTGCACCTGGGCCTCCAGCCTTTCCCACTCTCCTAACCCTAACCCTAACCCTAACCCTAACCCTAAGGCTAATGGGAGGGGTGGCCTCAGTGTCACCCCATCAGCGGCCTAGCTGCCTGAAAAGACAAAGTAGTCCTGGCAGCAATCTTGGGGCAGCCCCGCAGTGCCTTGCGCAAGTCCTCCACAGCCCCACTGCACCTGGGCCTCCAGCCTTTCCCACTCTCCTAACCCTAACCCTAACCCTAACCCTAACCCTAACCCTAAGGCTAAGGCTAAGGCTAATGTGAGGGGTGGCCTCAGTGTCACCCCATCAGCGGCCTAGCTGCCTGAAAAGACAAAGTAGTCCTGGCAGCAATCTTGGGGCAGCCCCGCAGTGCCTTGCGCAAGTCCTCCACAGCCCCACTGCACCTGCGCCTCCAGCCTTTCCCACTCTCCTAACCCTAACCCTAACCCTAACCCTAACCCTAAGGCTAATGTGAGGGGTGGCCTCAGTGTCACCCCATCAGCGGCCTAGCTGCCTGAAAAGACAAAGTAGTCCTGGCAGCAATCTTGGGGCAGCCCCGCAGTGCCTTGCGCAAGTCCTCCACAGTCCCACTGCACCTGGGCCTCCAGCCTTTCCCACTCTCCTAACCCTAACCCTAACCCTAAGGCTAAGGCTAATGTGAGGGGTGGCCCCAGTGTCACCCCATCAGCGGCCTAGCTGCCTGAAAAGACAAAGTAGTCCTGGCAGCAATCTTGGGGCAGCCCCGCAGTGCCTTGCGCAAGTCCTCCACAGCCCCACTGCACCTGGGCCTCCAGCCTTTCCCACTCTCCTAACCCTAACCCTAACCCTAACCCTAACCCTAAGGCTAATGGGAGGGGTGGCCTCAGTGTCACCCCATCAGCGGCCTAGCTGCCTGAAAAGACAAAGTAGTCCTGGCAGCAATCTTGGGGCAGCCCCGCAGTGCCTTGCGCAAGTCCTCCACAGCCCCACTGCACCTGCGCCTCCAGCCTTTCCCACTCTCCTAACCCTAACCCTAACCCTAACCCTAACCCTAAGGCTAAGGCTAAGGCTAATGGGAGGGGTGGCCTCAGTGTCACCCCATCAGCGGCCTAGCTGCCTGAAAAGACAAAGTAGTCCTGGCAGCAATCTTGGGGCAGCCCCGCAGTGCCTTGCGCAAGTCCTCCACAGCCCCACTGCACCTGCGCCTCCAGCCTTTCCCACTCTCCTAACCCTAACCCTAACCCTAACCCTAAGGCTAAGGCTAATGTGAGGGGTGGCCTCAGTGTCACCCCATCAGCGGCCTAGCTGCCTGAAAAGACAAAGTAGTCCTGGCAGCAATCTTGGGGCAGCCCCGCAGTGCCTTGCGCAAGTCCTCCACAGCCCCACTGCACCTGCGCCTCCAGCCTTTCCCACTCTCCTAACCCTAACCCTAACCCTAACCCTAAGGCTAAGGCTAAGGCTAATGTGAGGGGTGGCCCCAGTGTCACCCCATCAGCGGCCTAGCTGCCTGAAAAGACAAAGTAGTCCTGGCAGCAATCTTGGGGCAGCCCCGCAGTGCCTTGCGCAAGTCCTCCACAGCCCCACTGCACCTGGGCCTCCAGTCTTTCCCACTCTCCTAACCCTAAACCTAACCCTAACCCTAACCCTAAGCCTAACCCTAACCCTAAGGCTAATGTGAGGGGTGGCCTCAGTGTCACCCCATCAGCGGCCTAGCTGCCTGAAAAGACAAAGTAGTCCTGGCAGCAATCTTGGGGTAGCCCCGCAGTGCCTTGCGCAAGTCCTCCACAGCCCCACTGCACCTGCGCCTCCAGCCTTTCCCACTCTCCTAACCCTAACCCTAACCCTAACCCTAACCCTAAGGCTAAGGCTAAGGCTAATGGGAGGGGTGGCCTCAGTGTCACCCCATCAGCGGCCTAGCTGCCTGAAAAGACAAAGTAGTCCTGGCAGCAATCTTGGGGCAGCCCCGCAGTGCCTTGCGCAAGTCCTCCACAGCCCCACTGCACCTGCGCCTCCAGCCTTTCCCACTCTCCTAACCCTAACCCTAACCCTAACCCTAAGGCTAAGGCTAATGTGAGGGGTGGCCCCAGTGTCACCCCATCAGCGGCCTAGCTGCCTGAAAAGACAAAGTAGTCCTGGCAGCAATCTTGGGGCAGCCCCGCAGTGCCTTGCGCAAGTCCTCCACAGCCCCACTGCACCTGCGCCTCCAGCCTTTCCCACTCTCCTAACCCTAACCCTAACCCTAAGGCTAAGGCTAAGGCTAATGGGAGGGGTGGCCTCAGTGTCACCCCATCAGCGGCCTAGCTGCCTGAAAAGACAAAGTAGTCCTGGCAGCAATCTTGGGGCAGCCCCGCAGTGCCTTGCGCAAGTCCTCCACAGCCCCACTGCACCTGCGCCTCCAGCCTTTCCCACTCTCCTAACCCTAACCCTAACCCTAACCCTAAGGCTAAGGCTAATGTGAGGGGTGGCCCCAGTGTCACCCCATCAGCGGCCTAGCTGCCTGAAAAGACAAAGTAGTCCTGGCAGCAATCTTGGGGCAGCCCCGCAGTGCCTTGCGCAAGTCCTCCACAGCCCCACTGCACCTGCGCCTCCAGCCTTTCCCACTCTCCTAACCCTAACCCTAACCCTAACCCTAACCCTAAGGCTAAGGCTAAGGCTAATGGGAGGGGTGGCCTCAGTGTCACCCCATCAGCGGCCTAGCTGCCTGAAAAGACAAAGTAGTCCTGGCAGCAATCTTGGGGCAGCCCCGCAGTGCCTTGCGCAAGTCCTCCACAGCCCCACTGCACCTGCGCCTCCAGCCTTTCCCACTCTCCTAACCCTAACCCTAACCCTAAGGCTAAGGCTAAGGCTAATGTGAGGGGTGGCCCCAGTGTCACCCCATCAGCGGCCTAGCTGCCTGAAAAGACAAAGTAGTCCTGGCAGCAATCTTGGGGCAGCCCCGCAGTGCCTTGCGCAAGTCCTCCACAGCCCCACTGCACCTGCGCCTCCAGCCTTTCCCACTCTCCTAACCCTAACCCTAACCCTAACCCTAACCCTAAGGCTAAGGCTAATGTGAGGGGTGGCCCCAGTGTCACCCCATCAGCGGCCTAGCTGCCTGAAAAGACAAAGTAGTCCTGGCAGCAATCTTGGGGCAGCCCCGCAGTGCCTTGCGCAAGTCCTCCACAGCCCCACTGCACCTGCGCCTCCAGCCTTTCCCACTCTCCTAACCCTAACCCTAACCCTAACCCTAACCCTAACCCTAACCCTAAGGCTAATGTGAGGGGTGGCCTCAGTGTCACCCCATCAGCGGCCTAGCTGCCTGAAAAGACAAAGTAGTCCTGGCAGCAATCTTGGGGCAGCCCCGCAGTGCCTTGCGCAAGTCCTCCACAGCCCCACTGCACCTGCGCCTCCAGCCTTTCCCACTCTCCTAACCCTAACCCTAACCCTAACCCTAAGGCTAAGGCTAAGGCTAAGGCTAATGGGAGGGGTGGCCTCAGTGTCACCCCATCAGCGGCCTAGCTGCCTGAAAAGACAAAGTAGTCCTGGCAGCAATCTTGGGGCAGCCCCGCAGTGCCTTGCGCAAGTCCTCCACAGCCCCACTGCACCTGCGCCTCCAGCCTTTCCCACTCTCCTAACCCTAACCCTAACCCTAAGGCTAAGGCTAAGGCTAATGTGAGGGGTGGCCCCAGTGTCACCCCATCAGCGGCCTAGCTGCCTGAAAAGACAAAGTAGTCCTGGCAGCAATCTTGGGGCAGCCCCGCAGTGCCTTGCGCAAGTCCTCCACAGCCCCACTGCACCTGCGCCTCCAGCCTTTCCCACTCTCCTAACCCTAACCCTAACCCTAACCCTAACCCTAACCCTAAGGCTAATGTGAGGGGTGGCCCCAGTGTCACCCCATCAGCGGCCTAGCTGCCTGAAAAGACAAAGTAGTCCTGGCAGCAATCTTGGGGCAGCCCCGCAGTGTCTTGCGCAAGTCCTCCACAGCCCCACTGCACCTGCGCCTCCAGCCTTTCCCACTCTCCTAACCCTAACCCTAACCCTAACCCTAACCCTAAGGCTAAGGCTAAGGCTAATGTGAGGGGTGGCCTCAGTGTCACCCCATCAGCGGCCTAGCTGCCTGAAAAGACAAAGTAGTCCTGGCAGCAATCTTGGGGCAGCCCCGCAGTGCCTTGCGCAAGTCCTCCACAGCCCCACTGCACCTGGGCCTCCAGCCTTTCCCACTCTCCTAACCCTAACCCTAACCCTAACCCTAACCCTAAGGCTAAGGCTAAGGCTAATGTGAGGGGTGGCCTCAGTGTCACCCCATCAGCGGCCTAGCTGCCTGAAAAGACAAAGTAGTCCTGGCAGCAATCTTGGGGCAGCCCCGCAGTGCCTTGCGCAAGTCCTCCACAGCCCCACTGCACCTGCGCCTCCAGCCTTTCCCACTCTCCTAACCCTAACCCTAACCCTAAGGCTAAGGCTAAGGCTAATGTGAGGGGTGGCCCCAGTGTCACCCCATCAGCGGCCTAGCTGCCTGAAAAGACAAAGTAGTCCTGGCAGCAATCTTGGGGCAGCCCCGCAGTGCCTTGCGCAAGTCCTCCACAGCCCCACTGCACCTGCGCCTCCAGCCTTTCCCACTCTCCTAACCCTAACCCTAACCCTAACCCTAACCCTAACCCTAACCCTAAGGCTAATGTGAGGGGTGGCCCCAGTGTCACCCCATCAGCGGCCTAGCTGCCTGAAAAGACAAAGTAGTCCTGGCAGCAATCTTGGGGCAGCCCCGCAGTGCCTTGCGCAAGTCCTCCACAGCCCCACTGCACCTGGGCCTCCAGCCTTTCCCACTCTCCTAACCCTAACCCTAACCCTAACCCTAACCCTAAGGCTAAGGCTAAGGCTAATGTGAGGGGTGGCCTCAGTGTCACCCCATCAGCGGCCTAGCTGCCTGAAAAGACAAAGTAGTCCTGGCAGCAATCTTGGGGCAGCCCCGCAGTGCCTTGCGCAAGTCCTCCACAGCCCCACTGCACCTGGGCCTCCAGCCTTTCCCACTCTCCTAACCCTAACCCTAACCCTAAGGCTAAGGCTAAGGCTAATGTGAGGGGTGGCCCCAGTGTCACCCCATCAGCGGCCTAGCTGCCTGAAAAGACAAAGTAGTCCTGGCAGCAATCTTGGGGCAGCCCCGCAGTGCCTTGCGCAAGTCCTCCACAGCCCCACTGCACCTGCGCCTCCAGCCTTTCCCACTCTCCTAACCCTAACCCTAACCCTAACCCAAAGGCTAACCCTAACCCTAAGGCTAATGTGAGGGGTGGCCCCAGTGTCACCCCATCAGCGGCCTAGCTGCCTGAAAAGACAAAGTAGTCCTGGCAGCAATCTTGGGGCAGCCCCGCAGTGCCTTGCGCAAGTCCTCCACAGCCCCACTGCACCTGGGCCTCCAGCCTTTCCCACTCTCCTAACCCTAACCCTAACCCTAACCCTAAGGCTAAGGCTAATGTGAGGGGTGGCCTCAGTGTCACCCCATCAGCGGCCTAGCTGCCTGAAAAGACAAAGTAGTCCTGGCAGCAATCTTGGGGCAGCCCCGCAGTGCCTTGCGCAAGTCCTCCACAGCCCCACTGCACCTGGGCCTCCAGCCTTTCCCACTCTCCTAACCCTAACCCTAACCCTAACCCTAACCCTAACCCTAACCCTAAGGCTAAGGCTAATGTGAGGGGTGGCCTCAGTGTCACCCCATCAGCGGCCTAGCTGCCTGAAAAGACAAAGTAGTCCTGGCAGCAATCTTGGGGCAGCCCCGCAGTGCCTTGCGCAAGTCCTCCACAGCCCCACTGCACCTGCGCCTCCAGCCTTTCCCACTCTCCTAACCCTAACCCTAACCCTAACCCTAACCCTAAGGCTAAGGCTAAGGCTAATGTGAGGGGTGGCCTCAGTGTCACCCCATCAGCGGCCTAGCTGCCTGAAAAGACAAAGTAGTCCTGGCAGCAATCTTGGGGCAGCCCCGCAGTGCCTTGCGCAAGTCCTCCACAGCCCCACTGCACCTGCGCCTCCAGCCTTTCCCACTCTCCTAACCCTAACCCTAACCCTAAGGCTAAGGCTAAGGCTAATGTGAGGGGTGGCCCCAGTGTCACCCCATCAGCGGCCTAGCTGCCTGAAAAGACAAAGTAGTCCTGGCAGCAATCTTGGGGCAGCCCCGCAGTGCCTTGCGCAAGTCCTCCACAGCCCCACTGCACCTGCGCCTCCAGCCTTTCCCACTCTCCTAACCCTAACCCTAACCCTAACCCTAACCCTAAGGCTAAGGCTAATGTGAGGGGTGGCCCCAGTGTCACCCCATCAGCGGCCTAGCTGCCTGAAAAGACAAAGTAGTCCTGGCAGCAATCTTGGGGCAGCCCCGCAGTGCCTTGCGCAAGTCCTCCACAGCCCCACTGCACCTGCGCCTCCAGCCTTTCCCACTCTCCTAACCCTAACCCTAACCCTAACCCTAACCCTAAGGCTAAGGCTAAGGCTAACGTGAGGGGTGGCCTCAGTGTCACCCCATCAGCGGCCTAGCTGCCTGAAAAGACAAAGTAGTCCTGGCAGCAATCTTGGGGCAGCCCCGCAGTGCCTTGCGCAAGTCCTCCACAGCCCCACTGCACCTGGGCCTCCAGCCTTTCCCACTCTCCTAACCCTAACCCTAACCCTAACCCTAACCCTAAGGCTAAGGCTAAGGCTAATGTGAGGGGTGGCCTCAGTGTCACCCCATCAGCGGCCTAGCTGCCTGAAAAGACAAAGTAGTCCTGGCAGCAATCTTGGGGCAGCCCCGCAGTGCCTTGCGCAAGTCCTCCACAGCCCCACTGCACCTGCGCCTCCAGCCTTTCCCACTCTCCTAACCCTAACCCTAACCCTAACCCTAACCCTAACCCTAAGGCTAATGTGAGGGGTGGCCTCAGTGTCACCCCATCAGCGGCCTAGCTGCCTGAAAAGACAAAGTAGTCCTGGCAGCAATCTTGGGGCAGCCCCGCAGTGCCTTGCGCAAGTCCTCCACAGCCCCACTGCACCTGCGCCTCCAGCCTTTCCCACTCTCCTAACCCTAACCCTAACCCTAACCCTAAGGCTAAGGCTAATGTGAGGGGTGGCCTCAGTGTCACCCCATCAGCGGCCTAGCTGCCTGAAAAGACAAAGTAGTCCTGGCAGCAATCTTGGGGCAGCCCCGCAGTGCCTTGCGCAAGTCCTCCACAGCCCCACTGCACCTGGGCCTCCAGCCTTTCCCACTCTCCTAACCCTAACCCTAACCCTAACCCTAACCCTAAGGCTAATGTGAGGGGTGGCCTCAGTGTCACCCCATCAGCGGCCTAGCTGCCTGAAAAGACAAAGTAGTCCTGGCAGCAATCTTGGGGCAGCCCCGCAGTGCCTTGCGCAAGTCCTCCACAGCCCCACTGCACCTGCGCCTCCAGCCTTTCCCACTCTCCTAACCCTAACCCTAACCCTAACCCTAACCCTAACCCTAAGGCTAAGGCTAAGGCTAATGTGAGGGGTGGCCTCAGTGTCACCCCATCAGCGGCCTAGCTGCCTGAAAAGACAAAGTAGTCCTGGCAGCAATCTTGGGGCAGCCCCGCAGTGCCTTGCGCAAGTCCTCCACAGCCCCACTGCACTTGGGCCTCCAGCCTTTCCCACTCTCCTAACCCTAACCCTAACCCTAACCCTAACCCTAACCCTAAGGCTAATGTGAGGGGTGGCCCCAGTGTCACCCCATCAGCGGCCTAGCTGCCTGAAAAGACAAAGTAGTCCTGGCAGCAATCTTGGGGCAGCCCCGCAGTGCCTTGCGCAAGTCCTCCACAGCCCCACTGCACCTGCGCCTCCAGCCTTTCCCACTCTCCTAACCCTAACCCTAACCCTAACCCTAAGGCTAAGGCTAAGGCTAATGTGAGGGGTGGCCTCAGTGTCACCCCATCAGCGGCCTAGCTGCCTGAAAAGACAAAGTAGTCCTGGCAGCAATCTTGGGGCAGCCCCGCAGTGCCTTGCGCAAGTCCTCCACAGCCCCACTGCACCTGGGCCTCCAGGCTTTCCCACTCTCCTAACCCTAACCCTAACCCTAACCCTAACCCTAACCCTAACCCTAAGGCTAATGTGAGGGGTGGCCCCAGTGTCACCCCATCAGCGGCCTAGCTGCCTGAAAAGACAAAGTAGTCCTGGCAGCAATCTTGGGGCAGCCCCGCAGTGCCTTGCGCAAGTCCTCCACAGCCCCACTGCACCTGGGCCTCCAGCCTTTCCCACTCTCCTAACCCTAACCCTAACCCTAACCCTAAGGCTAAGGCTAAGGCTAATGTGAGGGGTGGCCCCAGTGTCACCCCATCAGCGGCCTAGCTGCCTGAAAAGACAAAGTAGTCCTGGCAGCAATCTTGGGGCAGCCCCGCAGTGCCTTGCGCAAGTCCTCCACAGCCCCACTGCACTTGGGCCTCCAGCCTTTCCCACTCTCCTAACCCTAACCCTAACCCTAACCCTAACCCTAAGGCTAATGTGAGGGGTGGCCTCAGTGTCACCCCATCAGCGGCCTAGCTGCCTGAAAAGACAAAGTAGTCCTGGCAGCAATCTTGGGGCAGCCCCGCAGTGCCTTGCGCAAGTCCTCCACAGCCCCACTGCACCTGGGCCTCCAGCCTTTCCCACTCTCCTAACCCTAACCCTAACCCTAAGGCTAAGGCTAAGGCTAATGTGAGGGGTGGCCCCAGTGTCACCCCATCAGCGGCCTAGCTGCCTGAAAAGACAAAGTAGTCCTGGCAGCAATCTTGGGGCAGCCCCGCAGTGCCTTGCGCAAGTCCTCCACAGCCCCACTGCACCTGGGCCTCCAGCCTTTCCCACTCTCCTAACCCTAACCCTAACCCTAACCCTAACCCTAAGGCTAAGGCTAACGTGAGGGGTGGCCCCAGTGTCACCCCATCAGCGGCCTAGCTGCCTGAAAAGACAAAGTAGTCCTGGCAGCAATCTTGGGGCAGCCCCGCAGTGCCTTGCGCAAGTCCTCCACAGCCCCACTGCACCTGGGCCTCCAGCCTTTCCCACTCTCCTAACCCTAACCCTAACCCTAACCCTAACCCTAACCCTAAGGCTAAGGCTAAGGCTAATGTGAGGGGTGGCCTCAGTGTCACCCCATCAGCGGCCTAGCTGCCTGAAAAGACAAAGTAGTCCTGGCAGCAATCTTGGGGCAGCCCCGCAGTGCCTTGCGCAAGTCCTCCACAGCCCCACTGCACCTGGGCCTCCAGCCTTTCCCACTCTCCTAACCCTAACCCTAACCCTAACCCTAAGGCTAAGGCTAAGGCTAATGTGAGGGGTGGCCTCAGTGTCACCCCATCAGCGGCCTAGCTGCCTGAAAAGACAAAGTAGTCCTGGCAGCAATCTTGGGGCAGCCCCGCAGTGCCTTGCGCAAGTCCTCCACAGCCCCACTGCACCTGCGCCTCCAGCCTTTCCCACTCTCCTAACCCTAACCCTAACCCTAAGGCTAAGGCTAATGTGAGGGGTGGCCCCAGTGTCACCCCATCAGCGGCCTAGCTGCCTGAAAAGACAAAGTAGTCCTGGCAGCAATCTTGGGGCAGCCCCGCAGTGCCTTGCGCAAGTCCTCCACAGCCCCACTGCACTTGGGCCTCCAGCCTTTCCCACTCTCCTAACCCTAACCCTAACCCTAACCCTAAGGCTAAGGCTAATGTGAGGGGTGGCCTCAGTGTCACCCCATCAGCGGCCTAGCTGCCTGAAAAGACAAAGTAGTCCTGGCAGCAATCTTGGGGCAGCCCCGCAGTGCCTTGCGCAAGTCCTCCACAGCCCCACTGCACCTGCGCCTCCAGCCTTTCCCACTCTCCTAACCCTAACCCTAACCCTAACCCTAACCCTAAGGCTAAGGCTAACGTGAGGGGTGGCCCCAGTGTCACCCCATCAGCGGCCTAGCTGCCTGAAAAGACAAAGTAGTCCTGGCAGCAATCTTGGGGCAGCCCCGCAGTGCCTTGCGCAAGTCCTCCACAGCCCCACTGCACCTGCGCCTCCAGCCTTTCCCACTCTCCTAACCCTAACCCTAACCCTAACCCTAACCCTAAGGCTAAGGCTAAGGCTAATGTGAGGGGTGGCCTCAGTGTCACCCCATCAGCGGCCTAGCTGCCTGAAAAGACAAAGTAGTCCTGGCAGCAATCTTGGGGCAGCCCCGCAGTGCCTTGCGCAAGTCCTCCACAGCCCCACTGCACCTGCGCCTCCAGCCTTTCCCACTCTCCTAACCCTAACCCTAACCCTAACCCTAAGGCTAAGGCTAAGGCTAATGTGAGGGGTGGCCCCAGTGTCACCCCATCAGCGGCCTAGCTGCCTGAAAAGACAAAGTAGTCCTGGCAGCAATCTTGGGGCAGCCCCGCAGTGCCTTGCGCAAGTCCTCCACAGCCCCACTGCACCTGCGCCTCCAGCCTTTCCCACTCTCCTAACCCTAACCCTAACCCTAACCCTAACCCTAAGCCTAACCCTAAGGCTAAGGCTAATGGGAGGGGTGGCCTCAGTGTCACCCCATCAGCGGCCTAGCTGCCTGAAAAGACAAAGTAGTCCTGGCAGCAATCTTGGGGTAGCCCCGCAGTGCCTTGCGCAAGTCCTCCACAGCCCCACTGCACCTGCGCCTCCAGCCTTTCCCACTCTCCTAACCCTAACCCTAACCCTAACCCTAAGGCTAAGGCTAAGGCTAATGTGAGGGGTGGCCTCAGTGTCACCCCATCAGCGGCCTAGCTGCCTGAAAAGACAAAGTAGTCCTGGCAGCAATCTTGGGGCAGCCCCGCAGTGCCTTGCGCAAGTCCTCCACAGCCCCACTGCACCTGCGCCTCCAGCCTTTCCCACTCTCCTAACCCTAACCCTAACCCTAACCCTAACCCTAAGGCTAATGTGAGGGGTGGCCCCAGTGTCACCCCATCAGCGGCCTAGCTGCCTGAAAAGACAAAGTAGTCCTGGCAGCAATCTTGGGGCAGCCCCGCAGTGCCTTGCGCAAGTCCTCCACAGCCCCACTGCACCTGCGCCTCCAGCCTTTCCCACTCTCCTAACCCTAACCCTAACCCTAAGGCTAAGGCTAAGGCTAATGTGAGGGGTGGCCTCAGTGTCACCCCATCAGCGGCCTAGCTGCCTGAAAAGACAAAGTAGTCTTGGCAGCAATCTTGGGGCAGCCCCGCAGTGCCTTGCGCAAGTCCTCCACAGCCCCACTGCACCTGGGCCTCCAGCCTTTCCCACTCTCCTAACCCTAACCCTAACCCTAACCCTAAGGCTAAGGCTAATGTGAGGGGTGGCCCCAGTGTCACCCCATCAGCGGCCTAGCTGCCTGAAAAGACAAAGTAGTCCTGGCAGCAATCTTGGGGCAGCCCCGCAGTGCCTTGCGCAAGTCCTCCACAGCCCCACTGCACCTGCGCCTCCAGCCTTTCCCACTCTCCTAACCCTAACCCTAACCCTAACCCTAACCCTAACCCTAAGGCTAAGGCTAATGTGAGGGGTGGCCTCAGTGTCACCCCATCAGCGGCCTAGCTGCCTGAAAAGACAAAGTAGTCCTGGCAGCAATCTTGGGGCAGCCCCGCAGTGCCTTGCGCAAGTCCTCCACAGCCCCACTGCACCTGGGCCTCCAGCCTTTCCCACTCTCCTAACCCTAACCCTAACCCTAAGGCTAAGGCTAAGGCTAATGTGAGGGGTGGCCCCAGTGTCACCCCATCAGCGGCCTAGCTGCCTGAAAAGACAAAGTAGTCCTGGCAGCAATCTTGGGGCAGCCCCGCAGTGCCTTGCGCAAGTCCTCCACAGCCCCACTGCACTTGGGCCTCCAGCCTTTCCCACTCTCCTAACCCTAACCCTAACCCTAACCCTAAGGCTAAGGCTAAGGCTAATGTGAGGGGTGGCCCCAGTGTCACCCCATCAGCGGCCTAGCTGCCTGAAAAGACAAAGTAGTCCTGGCAGCAATCTTGGGGCAGCCCCGCAGTGCCTTGCGCAAGTCCTCCACAGCCCCACTGCACCTGGGCCTCCAGCCTTTCCCACTCTCCTAACCCTAACCCTAACCCTAACCCTAACCCTAAGGCTAATGTGAGGGGTGGCCCCAGTGTCACCCCATCAGCGGCCTAGCTGCCTGAAAAGACAAAGTAGTCCTGGCAGCAATCTTGGGGCAGCCCCGCAGTGCCTTGCGCAAGTCCTCCACAGCCCCACTGCACCTGCGCCTCCAGCCTTTCCCACTCTCCTAACCCTAACCCTAATCCTAACCCTAACCCTAAGGCTAAGGCTAAGGCTAATGTGAGGGGTGGCCTCAGTGTCACCCCATCAGCGGCCTAGCTGCCTGAAAAGACAAAGTAGTCCTGGCAGCAATCTTGGGGCAGCCCCGCAGTGCCTTGCGCAAGTCCTCCACAGCCCCACTGCACCTGCGCCTCCAGCCTTTCCCACTCTCCTAACCCTAACCCTAACCCTAACCCTAACCCTAACCCTAACCCTAACCCTAACCCTAACCCTAACCCTAAGGCTAAGGCTAATGTGAGGGGTGGCCCCAGTGTCACCCCATCAGCGGCCTAGCTGCCTGAAAAGACAAAGTAGTCCTGGCAGCAATCTTGGGGCAGCCCCGCAGTGCCTTGCGCAAGTCCTCCACAGCCCCACTGCACCTGCGCCTCCAGCCTTTCCCACTCTCCTAACCCTAACCCTAACCCTAAGGCTAAGGCTAAGGCTAAGGCTAATGGGAGGGGTGGCCCCAGTGTCACCCCATCAGCGGCCTAGCTGCCTGAAAAGACAAAGTAGTCCTGGCAGCAATCTTGGGGCAGCCCCGCAGTGCCTTGCGCAAGTCCTCCACAGCCCCACTGCACCTGGGCCTCCAGCCTTTCCCACTCTCCTAACCCTAACCCTAACCCTAACCCTAACCCTAACCCTAACCCTAACCCTAACCCTAACCCTAAGGCTAATGTGAGGGGTGGCCTCAGTGTCACCCCATCAGCGGCCTAGCTGCCTGAAAAGACAAAGTAGTCCTGGCAGCAATCTTGGGGCAGCCCCGCAGTGCCTTGCGCAAGTCCTCCACAGCCCCACTGCACCTGCGCCTCCAGCCTTTCCCACTCTCCTAACCCTAACCCTAACCCTAACCCTAAGGCTAAGGCTAAGGCTAATGTGAGGGGTGGCCTCAGCGTCACCCCATCAGCGGCCTAGCTGCCTGAAAAGACAAAGTAGTCCTGGCAGCAATCTTGGGGCAGCCCCGCAGTGCCTTGCGCAAGTCCTCCACAGTCCCACTGCACCTGGGCCTCCAGCCTTTCCCACTCTCCTAACCCTAACCCTAACCCTAAGGCTAAGGCTAATGTGAGGGGTGGCCCCAGTGTCACCCCATCAGCGGCCTAGCTGCCTGAAAAGACAAAGTAGTCCTGGCAGCAATCTTGGGGCAGCCCCGCAGTGCCTTGCGCAAGTCCTCCACAGCCCCACTGCACCTGGGCCTCCAGCCTTTCCCACTCTCCTAACCCTAACCCTAACCCTAACCCTAACCCTAAGGCTAATGTGAGGGGTGGCCCCAGTGTCACCCCATCAGCGGCCTAGCTGCCTGAAAAGACAAAGTAGTCCTGGCAGCAATCTTGGGGCAGCCCCGCAGTGCCTTGCGCAAGTCCTCCACAGCCCCACTGCACCTGCGCCTCCAGCCTTTCCCACTCTCCTAACCCTAACCCTAACCCTAACCCTAACCCTAAGGCTAAGGCTAAGGCTAATGTGAGGGGTGGCCTCAGTGTCACCCCATCAGCGGCCTAGCTGCCTGAAAAGACAAAGTAGTCCTGGCAGCAATCTTGGGGCAGCCCCGCAGTGCCTTGCGCAAGTCCTCCACAGCCCCACTTCACTTGGGCCTCCAGCCTTTCCCACTCTCCTAACCCTAACCCTAACCCTAAGGCTAAGGCTAAGGCTAATGTGAGGGGTGGCCCCAGTGTCACCCCATCAGCGGCCTAGCTGCCTGAAAAGACAAAGTAGTCCTGGCAGCAATCTTGGGGCAGCCCCGCAGTGCCTTGCGCAAGTCCTCCACAGCCCCACTGCACCTGGGCCTCCAGCCTTTCCCACTCTCCTAACCCTAACCCTAACCCTAACCCTAACCCTAAGGCTAAGGCTAAGGCTAATGGGAGGGGTGGCCTCAGTGTCACCCCATCAGCGGCCTAGCTGCCTGAAAAGACAAAGTAGTCCTGGCAGCAATCTTGGGGCAGCCCCGCAGTGCCTTGCGCAAGTCCTCCACAGCCCCACTGCACCTGCGCCTCCAGCCTTTCCCACTCTCCTAACCCTAACCCCAACCCTAACCCTAAGGCTAAGGCTAATGGGAGGGGTGGCCCCAGTGTCACCCCATCAGCGGCCTAGCTGCCTGAAAAGACAAAGTAGTCCTGGCAGCAATCTTGGGGCAGCCCCGCAGTGCCTTGCGCAAGTCCTCCACAGCCCCACTGCACCTGCGCCTCCAGCCTTTCCCACTCTCCTAACCCTAACCCTAACCCTAACCCTAAGGCTAAGGCTAATGTGAGGGGTGGCCCCAGTGTCACCCCATCAGCGGCCTAGCTGCCTGAAAAGACAAAGTAGTCCTGGCAGCAATCTTGGGGCAGCCCCGCAGTGCCTTGCGCAAGTCCTCCACAGCCCCACTGCACCTGCGCCTCCAGCCTTTCCCACTCTCCTAACCCTAACCCCAACCCTAACCCTAAGGCTAAGGCTAATGGGAGGGGTGGCCCCAGTGTCACCCCATCAGCGGCCTAGCTGCCTGAAAAGACAAAGTAGTCCTGGCAGCAATCTTGGGGCAGCCCCGCAGTGCCTTGCGCAAGTCCTCCACAGCCCCACTGCACCTGCGCCTCCAGCCTTTCCCACTCTCCTAACCCTAACCCTAACCCTAACCCTAAGGCTAAGGCTAATGTGAGGGGTGGCCCCAGTGTCACCCCATCAGCGGCCTAGCTGCCTGAAAAGACAAAGTAGTCCTGGCAGCAATCTTGGGGCAGCCCCGCAGTGCCTTGCGCAAGTCCTCCACAGCCCCACTGCACCTGGGCCTCCAGCCTTTCCCACTCTCCTAACCCTAACCCTAACCCTAACCCTAAGGCTAAGGCTAATGTGAGGGGTGGCCTCAGTGTCACCCCATCAGCGGCCTAGCTGCCTGAAAAGACAAAGTAGTCCTGGCAGCAATCTTGGGGCAGCCCCGCAGTGCCTTGCGCAAGTCCTCCACAGCCCCACTGCACCTGCGCCTCCAGCCTTTCCCACTCTCCTAACCCTAACCCTAACCCTAACCCTAACCCTAACCCTAACCCTAAGGCTAAGGCTAATGTGAGGGGTGGCCTCAGTGTCACCCCATCAGCGGCCTAGCTGCCTGAAAAGACAAAGTAGTCCTGGCAGCAATCTTGGGGCAGCCCCGCAGTGCCTTGCGCAAGTCCTCCACAGCCCCACTGCACCTGCGCCTCCAGCCTTTCCCACTCTCCTAACCCTAACCCTAACCCTAACCCTAACCCTAAGGCTAAGGCTAAGGCTAATGTGAGGGGTGGCCTCAGTGTCACCCCATCAGCGGCCTAGCTGCCTGAAAAGACAAAGTAGTCCTGGCAGCAATCTTGGGGCAGCCCCGCAGTGCCTTGCGCAAGTCCTCCACAGCCCCACTGCACCTGCGCCTCCAGCCTTTCCCACTCTCCTAACCCTAACCCTAACCCTAAGGCTAAGGCTAAGGCTAATGTGAGGGGTGGCCCCAGTGTCACCCCATCAGCGGCCTAGCTGCCTGAAAAGACAAAGTAGTCCTGGCAGCAATCTTGGGGCAGCCCCGCAGTGCCTTGCGCAAGTCCTCCACAGCCCCACTGCACCTGCGCCTCCAGCCTTTCCCACTCTCCTAACCCTAACCCTAACCCTAACCCTAAGGCTAAGGCTAATGTGAGGGGTGGCCCCAGTGTCACCCCATCAGCGGCCTAGCTGCCTGAAAAGACAAAGTAGTCCTGGCAGCAATCTTGGGGCAGCCCCGCAGTGCCTTGCGCAAGTCCTCCACAGCCCCACTGCACCTGCGCCTCCAGCCTTTCCCACTCTCCTAACCCTAACCCTAACCCTAACCCTAACCCTAAGGCTAAGGCTAAGGCTAACGTGAGGGGTGGCCCCAGTGTCACCCCATCAGCGGCCTAGCTGCCTGAAAAGACAAAGTAGTCCTGGCAGCAATCTTGGGGCAGCCCCGCAGTGCCTTGCGCAAGTCCTCCACAGCCCCACTGCACCTGGGCCTCCAGCCTTTCCCACTCTCCTAACCCTAACCCTAACCCTAACCCTAAGGCTAAGGCTAAGGCTAAGGCTAATGTGAGGGGTGGCCTCAGTGTCACCCCATCAGCGGCCTAGCTGCCTGAAAAGACAAAGTAGTCCTGGCAGCAATCTTGGGGCAGCCCCGCAGTGCCTTGCGCAAGTCCTCCACAGCCCCACTGCACCTGCGCCTCCAGCCTTTCCCACTCTCCTAACCCTAACCCTAACCCTAACCCTAACCCTAAGGCTAAGGCTAAGGCTAACGTGAGGGGTGGCCTCAGTGTCACCCCATCAGCGGCCTAGCTGCCTGAAAAGACAAAGTAGTCCTGGCAGCAATCTTGGGGCAGCCCCGCAGTGCCTTGCGCAAGTCCTCCACAGCCCCACTGCACCTGCGCCTCCAGCCTTTCCCACTCTCCTAACCCTAACCCTAACCCTAAGGCTAAGGCTAAGGCTAATGTGAGGGGTGGCCCCAGTGTCACCCCATCAGCGGCCTAGCTGCCTGAAAAGACAAAGTAGTCCTGGCAGCAATCTTGGGGCAGCCCCGCAGTGCCTTGCGCAAGTCCTCCACAGCCCCACTGCACCTGCGCCTCCAGCCTTTCCCACTCTCCTAACCCTAACCCTAACCCTAACCCTAAGGCTAAGGCTAATGTGAGGGGTGGCCCCAGTGTCACCCCATCAGCGGCCTAGCTGCCTGAAAAGACAAAGTAGTCCTGGCAGCAATCTTGGGGCAGCCCCGCAGTGCCTTGCGCAAGTCCTCCACAGCCCCACTGCACCTGCGCCTCCAGCCTTTCCCACTCTCCTAACCCTAACCCTAACCCTAACCCTAACCCTAACCCTAAGGCTAAGGCTAACGTGAGGGGTGGCCCCAGTGTCACCCCATCAGCGGCCTAGCTGCCTGAAAAGACAAAGTAGTCCTGGCAGCAATCTTGGGGCAGCCCCGCAGTGCCTTGCGCAAGTCCTCCACAGCCCCACTGCACCTGCGCCTCCAGCCTTTCCCACTCTCCTAACCCTAACCCTAACCCTAACCCTAACCCTAAGGCTAAGGCTAAGGCTAATGTGAGGGGTGGCCTCAGTGTCACCCCATCAGCGGCCTAGCTGCCTGAAAAGACAAAGTAGTCCTGGCAGCAATCTTGGGGCAGCCCCGCAGTGCCTTGCGCAAGTCCTCCACAGCCCCACTGCACCTGCGCCTCCAGCCTTTCCCACTCTCCTAACCCTAACCCTAACCCTAACCCTAACCCTAACCCTAAGGCTAATGTGAGGGGTGGCCTCAGTGTCACCCCATCAGCGGCCTAGCTGCCTGAAAAGACAAAGTAGTCCTGGCAGCAATCTTGGGGCAGCCCCGCAGTGCCTTGCGCAAGTCCTCCACAGCCCCACTGCACCTGCGCCTCCAGCCTTTCCCACTCTCCTAACCCTAACCCTAACCCTAACCCTAACCCTAAGGCTAAGGCTAATGTGAGGGGTGGCCTCAGTGTCACCCCATCAGCGGCCTAGCTGCCTGAAAAGCCAAAGTAGTCCTGGCAGCAATCTTGGGGCAGCCCCGCAGTGCCTTGCGCAAGTCCTCCACAGCCCCACTGCACCTGGGCCTCCAGCCTTTCCCACTCTCCTAACCCTAACCCTAACCCTAACCCTAAGGCTAAGGCTAATGTGAGGGGTGGCCTCAGTGTCACCCCATCAGCGGCCTAGCTGCCTGAAAAGACAAAGTAGTCCTGGCAGCAATCTTGGGGCAGCCCCGCAGTGCCTTGCGCAAGTCCTCCACAGCCCCACTGCACCTGCGCCTCCAGCCTTTCCCACTCTCCTAACCCTAACCCTAACCCTAACCCTAACCCTAACCCTAAGGCTAAGGCTAAGGCTAATGTGAGGGGTCGCCTCAGTGTCACCCCATCAGCGGCCTAGCTGCCTGAAAAGACAAAGTAGTCCTGGCAGCAATCTTGGGGCAGCCCCGCAGTGCCTTGCGCAAGTCCTCCACAGCCCCACTGCACTTGGGCCTCCAGCCTTTCCCACTCTCCTAACCCTAACCCTAACCCTAACCCTAACCCTAACCCTAACCCTAAGGCTAATGTGAGGGGTGGCCCCAGTGTCACCCCATCAGCGGCCTAGCTGCCTGAAAAGACAAAGTAGTCCTGGCAGCAATCTTGGGGCAGCCCCGCAGTGCCTTGCGCAAGTCCTCCACAGCCCCACTGCACCTGCGCCTCCAGCCTTTCCCACTCTCCTAACCCTAACCCTAACCCTAACCCTAAGGCTAAGGCTAAGGCTAATGTGAGGGGTGGCCTCAGTGTCACCCCATCAGCGGCCTAGCTGCCTGAAAAGACAAAGTAGTCCTGGCAGCAATCTTGGGGCAGCCCCGCAGTGCCTTGCGCAAGTCCTCCACAGCCCCACTGCACCTGGGCCTCCAGGCTTTCCCACTCTCCTAACCCTAACCCTAACCCTAACCCTAACCCTAACCCTAACCCTAACCCTAAGGCTAATGGGAGGGGTGGCCCCAGTGTCACCCCATCAGCGGCCTAGCTGCCTGAAAAGACAAAGTAGTCCTGGCAGCAATCTTGGGGCAGCCCCGCAGTGCCTTGCGCAAGTCCTCCACAGCCCCACTGCACCTGGGCCTCCAGCCTTTCCCACTCTCCTAACCCTAACCCTAACCCTAACCCTAAGGCTAAGGCTAAGGCTAATGTGAGGGGTGGCCCCAGTGTCACCCCATCAGCGGCCTAGCTGCCTGAAAAGACAAAGTAGTCCTGGCAGCAATCTTGGGGCAGCCCCGCAGTGCCTTGCGCAAGTCCTCCACAGCCCCACTGCACTTGGGCCTCCAGCCTTTCCCACTCTCCTAACCCTAACCCTAACCCTAACCCTAACCCTAACCCTAAGGCTAATGTGAGGGGTGGCCTCAGTGTCACCCCATCAGCGGCCTAGCTGCCTGAAAAGACAAAGTAGTCCTGGCAGCAATCTTGGGGCAGCCCCGCAGTGCCTTGCGCAAGTCCTCCACAGCCCCACTGCACCTGGGCCTCCAGCCTTTCCCACTCTCCTAACCCTAACCCTAACCCTAACCCTAAGGCTAAGGCTAATGTGAGGGGTGGCCCCAGTGTCACCCCATCAGCGGCCTAGCTGCCTGAAAAGACAAAGTAGTCCTGGCAGCAATCTTGGGGCAGCCCCGCAGTGCCTTGCGCAAGTCCTCCACAGCCCCACTGCACCTGGGCCTCCAGCCTTTCCCACTCTCCTAACCCTAACCCTAACCCTAAGGCTAAGGCTAAGGCTAATGTGAGGGGTGGCCCCAGTGTCACCCCATCAGCGGCCTAGCTGCCTGAAAAGACAAAGTAGTCCTGGCAGCAATCTTGGGGCAGCCCCGCAGTGCCTTGCGCAAGTCCTCCACAGCCCCACTGCACCTGCGCCTCCAGCCTTTCCCACTCTCCTAACCCTAACCCTAACCCTAACCCTAAGGCTAAGGCTAAGGCTAATGTGAGGGGTGGCCCCAGTGTCACCCCATCAGCGGCCTAGCTGCCTGAAAAGACAAAGTAGTCCTGGCAGCAATCTTGGGGCAGCCCCGCAGTGCCTTGCGCAAGTCCTCCACAGCCCCACTGCACCTGGGCCTCCAGCCTTTCCCACTCTCCTAACCCTAACCCTAACCCTAACCCTAACCCTAAGGCTAATGTGAGGGGTGGCCCCAGTGTCACCCCATCAGCGGCCTAGCTGCCTGAAAAGACAAAGTAGTCCTGGCAGCAATCTTGGGGCAGCCCCGCAGTGCCTTGCGCAAGTCCTCCACAGCCCCACTGCACCTGCGCCTCCAGCCTTTCCCACTCTCCTAACCCTAACCCTAATCCTAACCCTAACCCTAAGGCTAAGGCTAAGGCTAATGTGAGGGGTGGCCTCAGTGTCACCCCATCAGCGGCCTAGCTGCCTGAAAAGACAAAGTAGTCCTGGCAGCAATCTTGGGGCAGCCCCGCAGTGCCTTGCGCAAGTCCTCCACAGCCCCACTGCACCTGCGCCTCCAGCCTTTCCCACTCTCCTAACCCTAACCCTAACCCTAACCCTAACCCTAACCCTAACCCTAACCCTAACCCTAAGGCTAAGGCTAATGTGAGGGGTGGCCCCAGTGTCACCCCATCAGCGGCCTAGCTGCCTGAAAAGACAAAGTAGTCCTGGCAGCAATCTTGGGGCAGCCCCGCAGTGCCTTGCGCAAGTCCTCCACAGCCCCACTGCACCTGCGCCTCCAGCCTTTCCCACTCTCCTAACCCTAACCCTAACCCTAAGGCTAAGGCTAAGGCTAAGGCTAATGGGAGGGGTGGCCCCAGTGTCACCCCATCAGCGGCCTAGCTGCCTGAAAAGACAAAGTAGTCCTGGCAGCAATCTTGGGGCAGCCCCGCAGTGCCTTGCGCAAGTCCTCCACAGCCCCACTGCACCTGGGCCTCCAGCCTTTCCCACTCTCCTAACCCTAACCCTAACCCTAACCCTAACCCTAACCCTAACCCTAACCCTAACCCTAAGGCTAAGGCTAAGGCTAAGGCTAATGTGAGGGGTGGCCTCAGTGTCACCCCATCAGCGGCCTAGCTGCCTGAAAAGACAAAGTAGTCCTGGCAGCAATCTTGGGGCAGCCCCGCAGTGCCTTGCGCAAGTCCTCCACAGCCCCACTGCACCTGCGCCTCCAGCCTTTCCCACTCTCCTAACCCTAACCCTAACCCTAACCCTAAGGCTAAGGCTAAGGCTAATGTGAGGGGTGGCCTCAGCGTCACCCCATCAGCGGCCTAGCTGCCTGAAAAGACAAAGTAGTCCTGGCAGCAATCTTGGGGCAGCCCCGCAGTGCCTTGCGCAAGTCCTCCACAGTCCCACTGCACCTGGGCCTCCAGCCTTTCCCACTCTCCTAACCCTAACCCTAACCCTAAGGCTAAGGCTAATGTGAGGGGTGGCCCCAGTGTCACCCCATCAGCGGCCTAGCTGCCTGAAAAGACAAAGTAGTCCTGGCAGCAATCTTGGGGCAGCCCCGCAGTGCCTTGCGCAAGTCCTCCACAGCCCCACTGCACCTGGGCCTCCAGCCTTTCCCACTCTCCTAACCCTAACCCTAACCCTAACCCTAACCCTAAGGCTAATGTGAGGGGTGGCCCCAGTGTCACCCCATCAGCGGCCTAGCTGCCTGAAAAGACAAAGTAGTCCTGGCAGCAATCTTGGGGCAGCCCCGCAGTGCCTTGCGCAAGTCCTCCACAGCCCCACTGCACCTGCGCCTCCAGCCTTTCCCACTCTCCTAACCCTAACCCTAACCCTAACCCTAACCCTAAGGCTAAGGCTAAGGCTAATGTGAGGGGTGGCCTCAGTGTCACCCCATCAGCGGCCTAGCTGCCTGAAAAGACAAAGTAGTCCTGGCAGCAATCTTGGGGCAGCCCCGCAGTGCCTTGCGCAAGTCCTCCACAGCCCCACTTCACTTGGGCCTCCAGCCTTTCCCACTCTCCTAACCCTAACCCTAACCCTAAGGCTAAGGCTAAGGCTAATGTGAGGGGTGGCCCCAGTGTCACCCCATCAGCGGCCTAGCTGCCTGAAAAGACAAAGTAGTCCTGGCAGCAATCTTGGGGCAGCCCCGCAGTGCCTTGCGCAAGTCCTCCACAGCCCCACTGCACCTGGGCCTCCAGCCTTTCCCACTCTCCTAACCCTAACCCTAACCCTAACCCTAACCCTAAGGCTAAGGCTAAGGCTAATGGGAGGGGTGGCCTCAGTGTCACCCCATCAGCGGCCTAGCTGCCTGAAAAGACAAAGTAGTCCTGGCAGCAATCTTGGGGCAGCCCCGCAGTGCCTTGCGCAAGTCCTCCACAGCCCCACTGCACCTGCGCCTCCAGCCTTTCCCACTCTCCTAACCCTAACCCCAACCCTAACCCTAAGGCTAAGGCTAATGGGAGGGGTGGCCCCAGTGTCACCCCATCAGCGGCCTAGCTGCCTGAAAAGACAAAGTAGTCCTGGCAGCAATCTTGGGGCAGCCCCGCAGTGCCTTGCGCAAGTCCTCCACAGCCCCACTGCACCTGCGCCTCCAGCCTTTCCCACTCTCCTAACCCTAACCCTAACCCTAACCCTAAGGCTAAGGCTAATGTGAGGGGTGGCCCCAGTGTCACCCCATCAGCGGCCTAGCTGCCTGAAAAGACAAAGTAGTCCTGGCAGCAATCTTGGGGCAGCCCCGCAGTGCCTTGCGCAAGTCCTCCACAGCCCCACTGCACCTGCGCCTCCAGCCTTTCCCACTCTCCTAACCCTAACCCCAACCCTAACCCTAAGGCTAAGGCTAATGGGAGGGGTGGCCCCAGTGTCACCCCATCAGCGGCCTAGCTGCCTGAAAAGACAAAGTAGTCCTGGCAGCAATCTTGGGGCAGCCCCGCAGTGCCTTGCGCAAGTCCTCCACAGCCCCACTGCACCTGCGCCTCCAGCCTTTCCCACTCTCCTAACCCTAACCCTAACCCTAACCCTAAGGCTAAGGCTAATGTGAGGGGTGGCCCCAGTGTCACCCCATCAGCGGCCTAGCTGCCTGAAAAGACAAAGTAGTCCTGGCAGCAATCTTGGGGCAGCCCCGCAGTGCCTTGCGCAAGTCCTCCACAGCCCCACTGCACCTGGGCCTCCAGCCTTTCCCACTCTCCTAACCCTAACCCTAACCCTAACCCTAAGGCTAAGGCTAATGTGAGGGGTGGCCTCAGTGTCACCCCATCAGCGGCCTAGCTGCCTGAAAAGACAAAGTAGTCCTGGCAGCAATCTTGGGGCAGCCCCGCAGTGCCTTGCGCAAGTCCTCCACAGCCCCACTGCACCTGCGCCTCCAGCCTTTCCCACTCTCCTAACCCTAACCCTAACCCTAACCCTAACCCTAACCCTAACCCTAAGGCTAAGGCTAATGTGAGGGGTGGCCTCAGTGTCACCCCATCAGCGGCCTAGCTGCCTGAAAAGACAAAGTAGTCCTGGCAGCAATCTTGGGGCAGCCCCGCAGTGCCTTGCGCAAGTCCTCCACAGCCCCACTGCACCTGCGCCTCCAGCCTTTCCCACTCTCCTAACCCTAACCCTAACCCTAACCCTAACCCTAAGGCTAAGGCTAAGGCTAATGTGAGGGGTGGCCTCAGTGTCACCCCATCAGCGGCCTAGCTGCCTGAAAAGACAAAGTAGTCCTGGCAGCAATCTTGGGGCAGCCCCGCAGTGCCTTGCGCAAGTCCTCCACAGCCCCACTGCACCTGCGCCTCCAGCCTTTCCCACTCTCCTAACCCTAACCCTAACCCTAAGGCTAAGGCTAAGGCTAATGTGAGGGGTGGCCCCAGTGTCACCCCATCAGCGGCCTAGCTGCCTGAAAAGACAAAGTAGTCCTGGCAGCAATCTTGGGGCAGCCCCGCAGTGCCTTGCGCAAGTCCTCCACAGCCCCACTGCACCTGCGCCTCCAGCCTTTCCCACTCTCCTAACCCTAACCCTAACCCTAACCCTAAGGCTAAGGCTAATGTGAGGGGTGGCCCCAGTGTCACCCCATCAGCGGCCTAGCTGCCTGAAAAGACAAAGTAGTCCTGGCAGCAATCTTGGGGCAGCCCCGCAGTGCCTTGCGCAAGTCCTCCACAGCCCCACTGCACCTGCGCCTCCAGCCTTTCCCACTCTCCTAACCCTAACCCTAACCCTAACCCTAACCCTAAGGCTAAGGCTAAGGCTAACGTGAGGGGTGGCCCCAGTGTCACCCCATCAGCGGCCTAGCTGCCTGAAAAGACAAAGTAGTCCTGGCAGCAATCTTGGGGCAGCCCCGCAGTGCCTTGCGCAAGTCCTCCACAGCCCCACTGCACCTGGGCCTCCAGCCTTTCCCACTCTCCTAACCCTAACCCTAACCCTAACCCTAAGGCTAAGGCTAAGGCTAAGGCTAATGTGAGGGGTGGCCTCAGTGTCACCCCATCAGCGGCCTAGCTGCCTGAAAAGACAAAGTAGTCCTGGCAGCAATCTTGGGGCAGCCCCGCAGTGCCTTGCGCAAGTCCTCCACAGCCCCACTGCACCTGCGCCTCCAGCCTTTCCCACTCTCCTAACCCTAACCCTAACCCTAACCCTAACCCTAAGGCTAAGGCTAAGGCTAACGTGAGGGGTGGCCTCAGTGTCACCCCATCAGCGGCCTAGCTGCCTGAAAAGACAAAGTAGTCCTGGCAGCAATCTTGGGGCAGCCCCGCAGTGCCTTGCGCAAGTCCTCCACAGCCCCACTGCACCTGCGCCTCCAGCCTTTCCCACTCTCCTAACCCTAACCCTAACCCTAAGGCTAAGGCTAAGGCTAATGTGAGGGGTGGCCCCAGTGTCACCCCATCAGCGGCCTAGCTGCCTGAAAAGACAAAGTAGTCCTGGCAGCAATCTTGGGGCAGCCCCGCAGTGCCTTGCGCAAGTCCTCCACAGCCCCACTGCACCTGCGCCTCCAGCCTTTCCCACTCTCCTAACCCTAACCCTAACCCTAACCCTAAGGCTAAGGCTAATGTGAGGGGTGGCCCCAGTGTCACCCCATCAGCGGCCTAGCTGCCTGAAAAGACAAAGTAGTCCTGGCAGCAATCTTGGGGCAGCCCCGCAGTGCCTTGCGCAAGTCCTCCACAGCCCCACTGCACCTGGGCCTCCAGCCTTTCCCACTCTCCTAACCCTAACCCTAACCCTAACCCTAACCCTAACCCTAAGGCTAAGGCTAACGTGAGGGGTGGCCCCAGTGTCACCCCATCAGCGGCCTAGCTGCCTGAAAAGACAAAGTAGTCCTGGCAGCAATCTTGGGGCAGCCCCGCAGTGCCTTGCGCAAGTCCTCCACAGCCCCACTGCACCTGGGCCTCCAGCCTTTCCCACTCTCCTAACCCTAACCCTAACCCTAACCCTAACCCTAAGGCTAAGGCTAAGGCTAATGTGAGGGGTGGCCTCAGTGTCACCCCATCAGCGGCCTAGCTGCCTGAAAAGACAAAGTAGTCCTGGCAGCAATCTTGGGGCAGCCCCGCAGTGCCTTGCGCAAGTCCTCCACAGCCCCACTGCACCTGCGCCTCCAGCCTTTCCCACTCTCCTAACCCTAACCCTAACCCTAACCCTAACCCTAACCCTAAGGCTAATGTGAGGGGTGGCCTCAGTGTCACCCCATCAGCGGCCTAGCTGCCTGAAAAGACAAAGTAGTCCTGGCAGCAATCTTGGGGCAGCCCCGCAGTGCCTTGCGCAAGTCCTCCACAGCCCCACTGCACCTGCGCCTCCAGCCTTTCCCACTCTCCTAACCCTAACCCTAACCCTAACCCTAACCCTAAGGCTAAGGCTAATGTGAGGGGTGGCCTCAGTGTCACCCCATCAGCGGCCTAGCTGCCTGAAAAGCCAAAGTAGTCCTGGCAGCAATCTTGGGGCAGCCCCGCAGTGCCTTGCGCAAGTCCTCCACAGCCCCACTGCACCTGGGCCTCCAGCCTTTCCCACTCTCCTAACCCTAACCCTAACCCTAACCCTAAGGCTAAGGCTAATGTGAGGGGTGGCCTCAGTGTCACCCCATCAGCGGCCTAGCTGCCTGAAAAGACAAAGTAGTCCTGGCAGCAATCTTGGGGCAGCCCCGCAGTGCCTTGCGCAAGTCCTCCACAGCCCCACTGCACCTGCGCCTCCAGCCTTTCCCACTCTCCTAACCCTAACCCTAACCCTAACCCTAACCCTAACCCTAAGGCTAAGGCTAAGGCTAATGTGAGGGGTCGCCTCAGTGTCACCCCATCAGCGGCCTAGCTGCCTGAAAAGACAAAGTAGTCCTGGCAGCAATCTTGGGGCAGCCCCGCAGTGCCTTGCGCAAGTCCTCCACAGCCCCACTGCACTTGGGCCTCCAGCCTTTCCCACTCTCCTAACCCTAACCCTAACCCTAACCCTAACCCTAACCCTAACCCTAAGGCTAATGTGAGGGGTGGCCCCAGTGTCACCCCATCAGCGGCCTAGCTGCCTGAAAAGACAAAGTAGTCCTGGCAGCAATCTTGGGGCAGCCCCGCAGTGCCTTGCGCAAGTCCTCCACAGCCCCACTGCACCTGCGCCTCCAGCCTTTCCCACTCTCCTAACCCTAACCCTAACCCTAACCCTAAGGCTAAGGCTAAGGCTAATGTGAGGGGTGGCCTCAGTGTCACCCCATCAGCGGCCTAGCTGCCTGAAAAGACAAAGTAGTCCTGGCAGCAATCTTGGGGCAGCCCCGCAGTGCCTTGCGCAAGTCCTCCACAGCCCCACTGCACCTGGGCCTCCAGCCTTTCCCACTCTCCTAACCCTAACCCTAACCCTAACCCTAACCCTAACCCTAACCCTAACCCTAAGGCTAATGGGAGGGGTGGCCCCAGTGTCACCCCATCAGCGGCCTAGCTGCCTGAAAAGACAAAGTAGTCCTGGCAGCAATCTTGGGGCAGCCCCGCAGTGCCTTGCGCAAGTCCTCCACAGCCCCACTGCACCTGGGCCTCCAGCCTTTCCCACTCTCCTAACCCTAACCCTAACCCTAACCCTAAGGCTAAGGCTAAGGCTAATGTGAGGGGTGGCCCCAGTGTCACCCCATCAGCGGCCTAGCTGCCTGAAAAGACAAAGTAGTCCTGGCAGCAATCTTGGGGCAGCCCCGCAGTGCCTTGCGCAAGTCCTCCACAGCCCCACTGCACTTGGGCCTCCAGCCTTTCCCACTCTCCTAACCCTAACCCTAACCCTAACCCTAACCCTAACCCTAAGGCTAATGTGAGGGGTGGCCTCAGTGTCACCCCATCAGCGGCCTAGCTGCCTGAAAAGACAAAGTAGTCCTGGCAGCAATCTTGGGGCAGCCCCGCAGTGCCTTGCGCAAGTCCTCCACAGCCCCACTGCACCTGGGCCTCCAGCCTTTCCCACTCTCCTAACCCTAACCCTAACCCTAACCCTAAGGCTAAGGCTAATGTGAGGGGTGGCCCCAGTGTCACCCCATCAGCGGCCTAGCTGCCTGAAAAGACAAAGTAGTCCTGGCAGCAATCTTGGGGCAGCCCCGCAGTGCCTTGCGCAAGTCCTCCACAGCCCCACTGCACCTGGGCCTCCAGCCTTTCCCACTCTCCTAACCCTAACCCTAACCCTAAGGCTAAGGCTAAGGCTAATGTGAGGGGTGGCCCCAGTGTCACCCCATCAGCGGCCTAGCTGCCTGAAAAGACAAAGTAGTCCTGGCAGCAATCTTGGGGCAGCCCCGCAGTGCCTTGCGCAAGTCCTCCACAGCCCCACTGCACCTGCGCCTCCAGCCTTTCCCACTCTCCTAACCCTAACCCTAACCCTAACCCTAAGGCTAAGGCTAAGGCTAACGTGAGGGGTGGCCCCAGTGTCACCCCATCAGCGGCCTAGCTGCCTGAAAAGACAAAGTAGTCCTGGCAGCAATCTTGGGGCAGCCCCGCAGTGCCTTGCGCAAGTCCTCCACAGCCCCACTGCACCTGCGCCTCCAGCCTTTCCCACTCTCCTAACCCTAACCCTAACCCTAACCCTAACCCTAAGGCTAAGGCTAACGTGAGGGGTGGCCCCAGTGTCACCCCATCAGCGGCCTAGCTGCCTGAAAAGACAAAGTAGTCCTGGCAGCAATCTTGGGGCAGCCCCGCAGTGCCTTGCGCAAGTCCTCCACAGCCCCACTGCACCTGGGCCTCCAGCCTTTCCCACTCTCCTAACCCTAACCCTAACCCTAACCCTAACCCTAAGGCTAAGGCTAAGGCTAATGTGAGGGGTGGCCTCAGTGTCACCCCATCAGCGGCCTAGCTGCCTGAAAAGACAAAGTAGTCCTGGCAGCAATCTTGGGGCAGCCCCGCAGTGCCTTGCGCAAGTCCTCCACAGCCCCACTGCACCTGCGCCTCCAGCCTTTCCCACTCTCCTAACCCTAACCCTAACCCTAACCCTAACCCTAAGGCTAAGGCTAATGTGAGGGGTGGCCTCAGTGTCACCCCATCAGCGGCCTAGCTGCCTGAAAAGACAAAGTAGTCCTGGCAGCAATCTTGGGGCAGCCCCGCAGTGCCTTGCGCAAGTCCTCCACAGCCCCACTGCACCTGCGCCTCCAGCCTTTCCCACTCTCCTAACCCTAACCCTAACCCTAACCCTAACCCTAACCCTAAGGCTAAGGCTAAGGCTAATGTGAGGGGTCGCCTCAGTGTCACCCCATCAGCGGCCTAGCTGCCTGAAAAGACAAAGTAGTCCTGGCAGCAATCTTGGGGCAGCCCCGCAGTGCCTTGCGCAAGTCCTCCACAGCCCCACTGCACTTGGGCCTCCAGCCTTTCCCACTCTCCTAACCCTAACCCTAACCCTAACCCTAACCCTAACCCTAACCCTAAGGCTAATGTGAGGGGTGGCCCCAGTGTCACCCCATCAGCGGCCTAGCTGCCTGAAAAGACAAAGTAGTCCTGGCAGCAATCTTGGGGCAGCCCCGCAGTGCCTTGCGCAAGTCCTCCACAGCCCCACTGCACCTGCGCCTCCAGCCTTTCCCACTCTCCTAACCCTAACCCTAACCCTAACCCTAAGGCTAAGGCTAAGGCTAATGTGAGGGGTGGCCTCAGTGTCACCCCATCAGCGGCCTAGCTGCCTGAAAAGACAAAGTAGTCCTGGCAGCAATCTTGGGGCAGCCCCGCAGTGCCTTGCGCAAGTCCTCCACAGCCCCACTGCACCTGGGCCTCCAGGCTTTCCCACTCTCCTAACCCTAACCCTAACCCTAACCCTAACCCTAACCCTAACCCTAACCCTAAGGCTAATGGGAGGGGTGGCCCCAGTGTCACCCCATCAGCGGCCTAGCTGCCTGAAAAGACAAAGTAGTCCTGGCAGCAATCTTGGGGCAGCCCCGCAGTGCCTTGCGCAAGTCCTCCACAGCCCCACTGCACCTGGGCCTCCAGCCTTTCCCACTCTCCTAACCCTAACCCTAACCCTAACCCTAAGGCTAAGGCTAAGGCTAATGTGAGGGGTGGCCCCAGTGTCACCCCATCAGCGGCCTAGCTGCCTGAAAAGACAAAGTAGTCCTGGCAGCAATCTTGGGGCAGCCCCGCAGTGCCTTGCGCAAGTCCTCCACAGCCCCACTGCACTTGGGCCTCCAGCCTTTCCCACTCTCCTAACCCTAACCCTAACCCTAACCCTAACCCTAACCCTAAGGCTAATGTGAGGGGTGGCCTCAGTGTCACCCCATCAGCGGCCTAGCTGCCTGAAAAGACAAAGTAGTCCTGGCAGCAATCTTGGGGCAGCCCCGCAGTGCCTTGCGCAAGTCCTCCACAGCCCCACTGCACCTGGGCCTCCAGCCTTTCCCACTCTCCTAACCCTAACCCTAACCCTAACCCTAAGGCTAAGGCTAATGTGAGGGGTGGCCCCAGTGTCACCCCATCAGCGGCCTAGCTGCCTGAAAAGACAAAGTAGTCCTGGCAGCAATCTTGGGGCAGCCCCGCAGTGCCTTGCGCAAGTCCTCCACAGCCCCACTGCACCTGGGCCTCCAGCCTTTCCCACTCTCCTAACCCTAACCCTAACCCTAAGGCTAAGGCTAAGGCTAATGTGAGGGGTGGCCCCAGTGTCACCCCATCAGCGGCCTAGCTGCCTGAAAAGACAAAGTAGTCCTGGCAGCAATCTTGGGGCAGCCCCGCAGTGCCTTGCGCAAGTCCTCCACAGCCCCACTGCACCTGCGCCTCCAGCCTTTCCCACTCTCCTAACCCTAACCCTAACCCTAACCCTAAGGCTAAGGCTAAGGCTAATGTGAGGGGTGGCCCCAGTGTCACCCCATCAGCGGCCTAGCTGCCTGAAAAGACAAAGTAGTCCTGGCAGCAATCTTGGGGCAGCCCCGCAGTGCCTTGCGCAAGTCCTCCACAGCCCCACTGCACCTGGGCCTCCAGCCTTTCCCACTCTCCTAACCCTAACCCTAACCCTAACCCTAACCCTAAGGCTAATGTGAGGGGTGGCCCCAGTGTCACCCCATCAGCGGCCTAGCTGCCTGAAAAGACAAAGTAGTCCTGGCAGCAATCTTGGGGCAGCCCCGCAGTGCCTTGCGCAAGTCCTCCACAGCCCCACTGCACCTGCGCCTCCAGCCTTTCCCACTCTCCTAACCCTAACCCTAATCCTAACCCTAACCCTAAGGCTAAGGCTAAGGCTAATGTGAGGGGTGGCCTCAGTGTCACCCCATCAGCGGCCTAGCTGCCTGAAAAGACAAAGTAGTCCTGGCAGCAATCTTGGGGCAGCCCCGCAGTGCCTTGCGCAAGTCCTCCACAGCCCCACTGCACCTGCGCCTCCAGCCTTTCCCACTCTCCTAACCCTAACCCTAACCCTAACCCTAACCCTAACCCTAACCCTAACCCTAACCCTAACCCTAAGGCTAAGGCTAATGTGAGGGGTGGCCCCAGTGTCACCCCATCAGCGGCCTAGCTGCCTGAAAAGACAAAGTAGTCCTGGCAGCAATCTTGGGGCAGCCCCGCAGTGCCTTGCGCAAGTCCTCCACAGCCCCACTGCACCTGCGCCTCCAGCCTTTCCCACTCTCCTAACCCTAACCCTAACCCTAAGGCTAAGGCTAAGGCTAAGGCTAATGGGAGGGGTGGCCCCAGTGTCACCCCATCAGCGGCCTAGCTGCCTGAAAAGACAAAGTAGTCCTGGCAGCAATCTTGGGGCAGCCCCGCAGTGCCTTGCGCAAGTCCTCCACAGCCCCACTGCACCTGGGCCTCCAGCCTTTCCCACTCTCCTAACCCTAACCCTAACCCTAACCCTAACCCTAACCCTAACCCTAACCCTAACCCTAACCCTAAGGCTAATGTGAGGGGTGGCCTCAGTGTCACCCCATCAGCGGCCTAGCTGCCTGAAAAGACAAAGTAGTCCTGGCAGCAATCTTGGGGCAGCCCCGCAGTGCCTTGCGCAAGTCCTCCACAGCCCCACTGCACCTGCGCCTCCAGCCTTTCCCACTCTCCTAACCCTAACCCTAACCCTAACCCTAAGGCTAAGGCTAAGGCTAATGTGAGGGGTGGCCTCAGCGTCACCCCATCAGCGGCCTAGCTGCCTGAAAAGACAAAGTAGTCCTGGCAGCAATCTTGGGGCAGCCCCGCAGTGCCTTGCGCAAGTCCTCCACAGTCCCACTGCACCTGGGCCTCCAGCCTTTCCCACTCTCCTAACCCTAACCCTAACCCTAAGGCTAAGGCTAATGTGAGGGGTGGCCCCAGTGTCACCCCATCAGCGGCCTAGCTGCCTGAAAAGACAAAGTAGTCCTGGCAGCAATCTTGGGGCAGCCCCGCAGTGCCTTGCGCAAGTCCTCCACAGCCCCACTGCACCTGGGCCTCCAGCCTTTCCCACTCTCCTAACCCTAACCCTAACCCTAACCCTAACCCTAAGGCTAATGTGAGGGGTGGCCCCAGTGTCACCCCATCAGCGGCCTAGCTGCCTGAAAAGACAAAGTAGTCCTGGCAGCAATCTTGGGGCAGCCCCGCAGTGCCTTGCGCAAGTCCTCCACAGCCCCACTGCACCTGCGCCTCCAGCCTTTCCCACTCTCCTAACCCTAACCCTAACCCTAACCCTAACCCTAAGGCTAAGGCTAAGGCTAATGTGAGGGGTGGCCTCAGTGTCACCCCATCAGCGGCCTAGCTGCCTGAAAAGACAAAGTAGTCCTGGCAGCAATCTTGGGGCAGCCCCGCAGTGCCTTGCGCAAGTCCTCCACAGCCCCACTTCACTTGGGCCTCCAGCCTTTCCCACTCTCCTAACCCTAACCCTAACCCTAAGGCTAAGGCTAAGGCTAATGTGAGGGGTGGCCCCAGTGTCACCCCATCAGCGGCCTAGCTGCCTGAAAAGACAAAGTAGTCCTGGCAGCAATCTTGGGGCAGCCCCGCAGTGCCTTGCGCAAGTCCTCCACAGCCCCACTGCACCTGGGCCTCCAGCCTTTCCCACTCTCCTAACCCTAACCCTAACCCTAACCCTAACCCTAAGGCTAAGGCTAAGGCTAATGGGAGGGGTGGCCTCAGTGTCACCCCATCAGCGGCCTAGCTGCCTGAAAAGACAAAGTAGTCCTGGCAGCAATCTTGGGGCAGCCCCGCAGTGCCTTGCGCAAGTCCTCCACAGCCCCACTGCACCTGCGCCTCCAGCCTTTCCCACTCTCCTAACCCTAACCCCAACCCTAACCCTAAGGCTAAGGCTAATGGGAGGGGTGGCCCCAGTGTCACCCCATCAGCGGCCTAGCTGCCTGAAAAGACAAAGTAGTCCTGGCAGCAATCTTGGGGCAGCCCCGCAGTGCCTTGCGCAAGTCCTCCACAGCCCCACTGCACCTGCGCCTCCAGCCTTTCCCACTCTCCTAACCCTAACCCTAACCCTAACCCTAAGGCTAAGGCTAATGTGAGGGGTGGCCCCAGTGTCACCCCATCAGCGGCCTAGCTGCCTGAAAAGACAAAGTAGTCCTGGCAGCAATCTTGGGGCAGCCCCGCAGTGCCTTGCGCAAGTCCTCCACAGCCCCACTGCACCTGCGCCTCCAGCCTTTCCCACTCTCCTAACCCTAACCCCAACCCTAACCCTAAGGCTAAGGCTAATGGGAGGGGTGGCCCCAGTGTCACCCCATCAGCGGCCTAGCTGCCTGAAAAGACAAAGTAGTCCTGGCAGCAATCTTGGGGCAGCCCCGCAGTGCCTTGCGCAAGTCCTCCACAGCCCCACTGCACCTGCGCCTCCAGCCTTTCCCACTCTCCTAACCCTAACCCTAACCCTAACCCTAAGGCTAAGGCTAATGTGAGGGGTGGCCCCAGTGTCACCCCATCAGCGGCCTAGCTGCCTGAAAAGACAAAGTAGTCCTGGCAGCAATCTTGGGGCAGCCCCGCAGTGCCTTGCGCAAGTCCTCCACAGCCCCACTGCACCTGGGCCTCCAGCCTTTCCCACTCTCCTAACCCTAACCCTAACCCTAACCCTAAGGCTAAGGCTAATGTGAGGGGTGGCCTCAGTGTCACCCCATCAGCGGCCTAGCTGCCTGAAAAGACAAAGTAGTCCTGGCAGCAATCTTGGGGCAGCCCCGCAGTGCCTTGCGCAAGTCCTCCACAGCCCCACTGCACCTGCGCCTCCAGCCTTTCCCACTCTCCTAACCCTAACCCTAACCCTAACCCTAACCCTAACCCTAACCCTAAGGCTAAGGCTAATGTGAGGGGTGGCCTCAGTGTCACCCCATCAGCGGCCTAGCTGCCTGAAAAGACAAAGTAGTCCTGGCAGCAATCTTGGGGCAGCCCCGCAGTGCCTTGCGCAAGTCCTCCACAGCCCCACTGCACCTGCGCCTCCAGCCTTTCCCACTCTCCTAACCCTAACCCTAACCCTAACCCTAACCCTAAGGCTAAGGCTAAGGCTAATGTGAGGGGTGGCCTCAGTGTCACCCCATCAGCGGCCTAGCTGCCTGAAAAGACAAAGTAGTCCTGGCAGCAATCTTGGGGCAGCCCCGCAGTGCCTTGCGCAAGTCCTCCACAGCCCCACTGCACCTGCGCCTCCAGCCTTTCCCACTCTCCTAACCCTAACCCTAACCCTAAGGCTAAGGCTAAGGCTAATGTGAGGGGTGGCCCCAGTGTCACCCCATCAGCGGCCTAGCTGCCTGAAAAGACAAAGTAGTCCTGGCAGCAATCTTGGGGCAGCCCCGCAGTGCCTTGCGCAAGTCCTCCACAGCCCCACTGCACCTGCGCCTCCAGCCTTTCCCACTCTCCTAACCCTAACCCTAACCCTAACCCTAAGGCTAAGGCTAATGTGAGGGGTGGCCCCAGTGTCACCCCATCAGCGGCCTAGCTGCCTGAAAAGACAAAGTAGTCCTGGCAGCAATCTTGGGGCAGCCCCGCAGTGCCTTGCGCAAGTCCTCCACAGCCCCACTGCACCTGCGCCTCCAGCCTTTCCCACTCTCCTAACCCTAACCCTAACCCTAACCCTAACCCTAAGGCTAAGGCTAAGGCTAACGTGAGGGGTGGCCCCAGTGTCACCCCATCAGCGGCCTAGCTGCCTGAAAAGACAAAGTAGTCCTGGCAGCAATCTTGGGGCAGCCCCGCAGTGCCTTGCGCAAGTCCTCCACAGCCCCACTGCACCTGGGCCTCCAGCCTTTCCCACTCTCCTAACCCTAACCCTAACCCTAACCCTAAGGCTAAGGCTAAGGCTAATGTGAGGGGTGGCCTCAGTGTCACCCCATCAGCGGCCTAGCTGCCTGAAAAGACAAAGTAGTCCTGGCAGCAATCTTGGGGCAGCCCCGCAGTGCCTTGCGCAAGTCCTCCACAGCCCCACTGCACCTGCGCCTCCAGCCTTTCCCACTCTCCTAACCCTAACCCTAACCCTAACCCTAACCCTAAGGCTAAGGCTAAGGCTAACGTGAGGGGTGGCCTCAGTGTCACCCCATCAGCGGCCTAGCTGCCTGAAAAGACAAAGTAGTCCTGGCAGCAATCTTGGGGCAGCCCCGCAGTGCCTTGCGCAAGTCCTCCACAGCCCCACTGCACCTGCGCCTCCAGCCTTTCCCACTCTCCTAACCCTAACCCTAACCCTAAGGCTAAGGCTAAGGCTAATGTGAGGGGTGGCCCCAGTGTCACCCCATCAGCGGCCTAGCTGCCTGAAAAGACAAAGTAGTCCTGGCAGCAATCTTGGGGCAGCCCCGCAGTGCCTTGCGCAAGTCCTCCACAGCCCCACTGCACCTGCGCCTCCAGCCTTTCCCACTCTCCTAACCCTAACCCTAACCCTAACCCTAAGGCTAAGGCTAATGTGAGGGGTGGCCCCAGTGTCACCCCATCAGCGGCCTAGCTGCCTGAAAAGACAAAGTAGTCCTGGCAGCAATCTTGGGGCAGCCCCGCAGTGCCTTGCGCAAGTCCTCCACAGCCCCACTGCACCTGGGCCTCCAGCCTTTCCCACTCTCCTAACCCTAACCCTAACCCTAACCCTAACCCTAACCCTAAGGCTAAGGCTAACGTGAGGGGTGGCCCCAGTGTCACCCCATCAGCGGCCTAGCTGCCTGAAAAGACAAAGTAGTCCTGGCAGCAATCTTGGGGCAGCCCCGCAGTGCCTTGCGCAAGTCCTCCACAGCCCCACTGCACCTGCGCCTCCAGCCTTTCCCACTCTCCTAACCCTAACCCTAACCCTAACCCTAACCCTAAGGCTAAGGCTAAGGCTAATGTGAGGGGTGGCCTCAGTGTCACCCCATCAGCGGCCTAGCTGCCTGAAAAGACAAAGTAGTCCTGGCAGCAATCTTGGGGCAGCCCCGCAGTGCCTTGCGCAAGTCCTCCACAGCCCCACTGCACCTGCGCCTCCAGCCTTTCCCACTCTCCTAACCCTAACCCTAACCCTAACCCTAACCCTAACCCTAAGGCTAATGTGAGGGGTGGCCTCAGTGTCACCCCATCAGCGGCCTAGCTGCCTGAAAAGACAAAGTAGTCCTGGCAGCAATCTTGGGGCAGCCCCGCAGTGCCTTGCGCAAGTCCTCCACAGCCCCACTGCACCTGCGCCTCCAGCCTTTCCCACTCTCCTAACCCTAACCCTAACCCTAACCCTAACCCTAAGGCTAAGGCTAATGTGAGGGGTGGCCTCAGTGTCACCCCATCAGCGGCCTAGCTGCCTGAAAAGCCAAAGTAGTCCTGGCAGCAATCTTGGGGCAGCCCCGCAGTGCCTTGCGCAAGTCCTCCACAGCCCCACTGCACCTGGGCCTCCAGCCTTTCCCACTCTCCTAACCCTAACCCTAACCCTAACCCTAAGGCTAAGGCTAATGTGAGGGGTGGCCTCAGTGTCACCCCATCAGCGGCCTAGCTGCCTGAAAAGACAAAGTAGTCCTGGCAGCAATCTTGGGGCAGCCCCGCAGTGCCTTGCGCAAGTCCTCCACAGCCCCACTGCACCTGCGCCTCCAGCCTTTCCCACTCTCCTAACCCTAACCCTAACCCTAACCCTAACCCTAACCCTAAGGCTAAGGCTAAGGCTAATGTGAGGGGTCGCCTCAGTGTCACCCCATCAGCGGCCTAGCTGCCTGAAAAGACAAAGTAGTCCTGGCAGCAATCTTGGGGCAGCCCCGCAGTGCCTTGCGCAAGTCCTCCACAGCCCCACTGCACTTGGGCCTCCAGCCTTTCCCACTCTCCTAACCCTAACCCTAACCCTAACCCTAACCCTAACCCTAACCCTAAGGCTAATGTGAGGGGTGGCCCCAGTGTCACCCCATCAGCGGCCTAGCTGCCTGAAAAGACAAAGTAGTCCTGGCAGCAATCTTGGGGCAGCCCCGCAGTGCCTTGCGCAAGTCCTCCACAGCCCCACTGCACCTGCGCCTCCAGCCTTTCCCACTCTCCTAACCCTAACCCTAACCCTAACCCTAAGGCTAAGGCTAAGGCTAATGTGAGGGGTGGCCTCAGTGTCACCCCATCAGCGGCCTAGCTGCCTGAAAAGACAAAGTAGTCCTGGCAGCAATCTTGGGGCAGCCCCGCAGTGCCTTGCGCAAGTCCTCCACAGCCCCACTGCACCTGGGCCTCCAGGCTTTCCCACTCTCCTAACCCTAACCCTAACCCTAACCCTAACCCTAACCCTAACCCTAACCCTAAGGCTAATGGGAGGGGTGGCCCCAGTGTCACCCCATCAGCGGCCTAGCTGCCTGAAAAGACAAAGTAGTCCTGGCAGCAATCTTGGGGCAGCCCCGCAGTGCCTTGCGCAAGTCCTCCACAGCCCCACTGCACCTGGGCCTCCAGCCTTTCCCACTCTCCTAACCCTAACCCTAACCCTAACCCTAAGGCTAAGGCTAAGGCTAATGTGAGGGGTGGCCCCAGTGTCACCCCATCAGCGGCCTAGCTGCCTGAAAAGACAAAGTAGTCCTGGCAGCAATCTTGGGGCAGCCCCGCAGTGCCTTGCGCAAGTCCTCCACAGCCCCACTGCACTTGGGCCTCCAGCCTTTCCCACTCTCCTAACCCTAACCCTAACCCTAACCCTAACCCTAACCCTAAGGCTAATGTGAGGGGTGGCCTCAGTGTCACCCCATCAGCGGCCTAGCTGCCTGAAAAGACAAAGTAGTCCTGGCAGCAATCTTGGGGCAGCCCCGCAGTGCCTTGCGCAAGTCCTCCACAGCCCCACTGCACCTGGGCCTCCAGCCTTTCCCACTCTCCTAACCCTAACCCTAACCCTAACCCTAAGGCTAAGGCTAATGTGAGGGGTGGCCCCAGTGTCACCCCATCAGCGGCCTAGCTGCCTGAAAAGACAAAGTAGTCCTGGCAGCAATCTTGGGGCAGCCCCGCAGTGCCTTGCGCAAGTCCTCCACAGCCCCACTGCACCTGGGCCTCCAGCCTTTCCCACTCTCCTAACCCTAACCCTAACCCTAAGGCTAAGGCTAAGGCTAATGTGAGGGGTGGCCCCAGTGTCACCCCATCAGCGGCCTAGCTGCCTGAAAAGACAAAGTAGTCCTGGCAGCAATCTTGGGGCAGCCCCGCAGTGCCTTGCGCAAGTCCTCCACAGCCCCACTGCACCTGCGCCTCCAGCCTTTCCCACTCTCCTAACCCTAACCCTAACCCTAACCCTAAGGCTAAGGCTAAGGCTAACGTGAGGGGTGGCCCCAGTGTCACCCCATCAGCGGCCTAGCTGCCTGAAAAGACAAAGTAGTCCTGGCAGCAATCTTGGGGCAGCCCCGCAGTGCCTTGCGCAAGTCCTCCACAGCCCCACTGCACCTGCGCCTCCAGCCTTTCCCACTCTCCTAACCCTAACCCTAACCCTAACCCTAACCCTAAGGCTAAGGCTAACGTGAGGGGTGGCCCCAGTGTCACCCCATCAGCGGCCTAGCTGCCTGAAAAGACAAAGTAGTCCTGGCAGCAATCTTGGGGCAGCCCCGCAGTGCCTTGCGCAAGTCCTCCACAGCCCCACTGCACCTGGGCCTCCAGCCTTTCCCACTCTCCTAACCCTAACCCTAACCCTAACCCTAACCCTAAGGCTAAGGCTAAGGCTAATGTGAGGGGTGGCCTCAGTGTCACCCCATCAGCGGCCTAGCTGCCTGAAAAGACAAAGTAGTCCTGGCAGCAATCTTGGGGCAGCCCCGCAGTGCCTTGCGCAAGTCCTCCACAGCCCCACTGCACCTGGGCCTCCAGCCTTTCCCACTCTCCTAACCCTAACCCTAACCCTAACCCTAAGGCTAAGGCTAAGGCTAATGGGAGGGGTGGCCTCAGTGTCACCCCATCAGCGGCCTAGCTGCCTGAAAAGACAAAGTAGTCCTGGCAGCAATCTTGGGGCAGCCCCGCAGTGCCTTGCGCAAGTCCTCCACAGCCCCACTGCACCTGCGCCTCCAGCCTTTCCCACTCTCCTAACCCTAACCCTAACCCTAAGGCTAAGGCTAATGTGAGGGGTGGCCCCAGTGTCACCCCATCAGCGGCCTAGCTGCCTGAAAAGACAAAGTAGTCCTGGCAGCAATCTTGGGGCAGCCCCGCAGTGCCTTGCGCAAGTCCTCCACAGCCCCACTGCACTTGGGCCTCCAGCCTTTCCCACTCTCCTAACCCTAACCCTAACCCTAACCCTAACCCTAACCCTAAGGCTAATGTGAGGGGTGGCCTCAGTGTCACCCCATCAGCGGCCTAGCTGCCTGAAAAGACAAAGTAGTCCTGGCAGCAATCTTGGGGCAGCCCCGCAGTGCCTTGCGCAAGTCCTCCACAGCCCCACTGCACCTGGGCCTCCAGCCTTTCCCACTCTCCTAACCCTAACCCTAACCCTAAGGCTAAGGCTAAGGCTAATGTGAGGGGTGGCCCCAGTGTCACCCCATCAGCGGCCTAGCTGCCTGAAAAGACAAAGTAGTCCTGGCAGCAATCTTGGGGCAGCCCCGCAGTGCCTTGCGCAAGTCCTCCACAGCCCCACTGCACCTGCGCCTCCAGCCTTTCCCACTCTCCTAACCCTAACCCTAACCCTAACCCTAACCCTAACCCTAAGGCTAAGGCTAAGGCTAATGGGAGGGGTGGCCTCAGTGTCACCCCATCAGCGGCCTAGCTGCCTGAAAAGACAAAGTAGTCCTGGCAGCAATCTTGGGGCAGCCCCGCAGTGCCTTGCGCAAGTCCTCCACAGCCCCACTTCACTTGGGCCTCCAGCCTTTCCCACTCTCCTAACCCTAACCCTAACCCTAACCCTAAGGCTAAGGCTAATGTGAGGGGTGGCCCCAGTGTCACCCCATCAGCGGCCTAGCTGCCTGAAAAGACAAAGTAGTCCTGGCAGCAATCTTGGGGCAGCCCCGCAGTGCCTTGCGCAAGTCCTCCACAGCCCCACTGCACCTGCGCCTCCAGCCTTTCCCACTCTCCTAACCCTAACCCTAACCCTAACCCTAACCCTAAGGCTAAGGCTAACGTGAGGGGTGGCCCCAGTGTCACCCCATCAGCGGCCTAGCTGCCTGAAAAGACAAAGTAGTCCTGGCAGCAATCTTGGGGCAGCCCCGCAGTGCCTTGCGCAAGTCCTCCACAGCCCCACTGCACCTGCGCCTCCAGCCTTTCCCACTCTCCTAACCCTAACCCTAACCCTAACCCTAACCCTAACCCTAAGGCTAAGGCTAATGTGAGGGGTGGCCCCAGTGTCACCCCATCAGCGGCCTAGCTGCCTGAAAAGACAAAGTAGTCCTGGCAGCAATCTTGGGGCAGCCCCGCAGTGCCTTGAGCAAGTCCTCCACAGCCCCACTGCAACTGCGCCTCCAGCCTTTCCCACTCTCCTAACCCTAACCCTAACCCTAACCCTAACCCTAACCCTAAGGCTAATGTGAGGGGTGGCCCCAGTGTCACCCCATCAGCGGCCTAGCTGCCTGAAAAGACAAAGTAGTCCTGGCAGCAATCTTGGGGCAGCCCCGCAGTGCCTTGCGCAAGTCCTCCACAGCCCCACTGCACCTGCGCCTCCAGCCTTTCCCACTCTCCTAACCCTAACCCTAACCCTAACCCTAAGGCTAAGGCTAATGTGAGGGGTGGCCTCAGTGTCACCCCATCAGCGGCCTAGCTGCCTGAAAAGACAAAGTAGTCCTGGCAGCAATCTTGGGGCAGCCCCGCAGTGCCTTGCGCAAGTCCTCCACAGCCCCACTGCACCTGCGCCTCCAGCCTTTCCCACTCTCCTAACCCTAACCCTAACCCTAACCCTAACCCTAAGGCTAATGTGAGGGGTGGCCCCAGTGTCACCCCATCAGCGGCCTAGCTGCCTGAAAAGACAAAGTAGTCCTGGCAGCAATCTTGGGGCAGCCCCGCAGTGCCTTGAGCAAGTCCTCCACAGCCCCACTGCACCTGCGCCTCCAGCCTTTCCCACTCTCCTAACCCTAACCCTAAGGCTAAGGCTAAGGCTAATGTGAGGGGTGGCCCCAGTGTCACCCCATCAGCGGCCTAGCTGCCTGAAAAGACAAAGTAGTCCTGGCAGCAATCTTGGGGCAGCCCCGCAGTGCCTTGCGCAAGTCCTCCACAGCCCCACTGCACCTGCGCCTCCAGCCTTTCCCACTCTCCTAACCCTAACCCTAACCCTAACCCTAAGGCTAAGGCTAAGGCTAATGTGAGGGGTGGCCCCAGTGTCACCCCATCAGCGGCCTAGCTGCCTGAAAAGACAAAGTAGTCCTGGCAGCAATCTTGGGGCAGCCCCGCAGTGCCTTGCGCAAGTCCTCCACAGCCCCACTGCACCTGGGCCTCCAGCCTTTCCCACTCTCCTAACCCTAACCCTAACCCTAACCCTAACCCTAAGGCTAAGGCTAATGTGAGGCGTGGCCTCAGTGTCACCCCATCAGCGGCCTAGCTGCCTGAAAAGACAAAGTAGTCCTGGCAGCAATCTTGGGGCAGCCCCGCAGTGCCTTGAGCAAGTCCTCCACAGCCCCACTGCACCTGCGCCTCCAGCCTTTCCCACTCTCCTAACCCTAACCCTAAGGCTAAGGCTAAGGCTAATGTGAGGGGTGGCCCCAGTGTCACCCCATCAGCGGCCTAGCTGCCTGAAAAGACAAAGTAGTCCTGGCAGCAATCTTGGGGCAGCCCCGCAGTGCCTTGCGCAAGTCCTCCACAGCCCCACTGCACCTGCGCCTCCAGCCTTTCCCACTCTCCTAACCCTAACCCTAACCCTAACCCTAACCCTAAGGCTAAGGCTAATGTGAGGGGTGGCCCCAGTGTCACCCCATCAGCGGCCTAGCTGCCTGAAAAGACAAAGTAGTCCTGGCAGCAACCTTGGGGCAGCCCCGCAGTGCCTTGCGCAAGTCCTCCACAGCCCCACTGCACCTGGGCCTCCAGCCTTTCCCACTCTCCTAACCCTAACCCTAACCCTAACCCTAAGGCTAAGGCTAAGGCTAATGTGAGGCGTGGCCTCAGTGTCACCCCATCAGCGGCCTAGCTGCCTGAAAAGACAAAGTAGTCCTGGCAGCAATCTTGGGGCAGCCCCGCAGTGCCTTGAGCAAGTCCTCCACAGCCCCACTGCACCTGGGCCTCCAGCCTTTCCCACTCTCCTAACCCTAACCCTAAGGCTAAGGCTAAGGCTAAGGCTAATGTGAGGGGTGGCCTCAGTGTCACCCCATCAGCGGCCTAGCTGCCTGAAAAGACAAAGTAGTCCTGGCAGCAATCTTGGGGCAGCCCCGCAGTGCCTTGCGCAAGTCCTCCACAGCCCCACTGCACCTGGGCCTCCAGCCTTTCCCACTCTCCTAACCCTAACCCTAACCCTAAGGCTAAGGCTAAGGCTAATGTGAGGGGTGGCCTCAGTGTCACCCCATCAGCGGCCTAGCTGCCTGAAAAGACAAAGTAGTCCTGGCAGCAATCTTGGGGCAGCCCCGCAGTGCCTTGCGCAAGTCCTCCACAGCCCCACTGCACCTGCGCCTCCAGCCTTTCCCACTCTCCTAACCCTAACCCTAACCCTAAGGCTAAGGCTAAGGCTAATGTGAGGGGTGGCCCCAGTGTCACCCCATCAGCGGCCTAGCTGCCTGAAAAGACAAAGTAGTCCTGGCAGCAATCTTGGGGCAGCCCCGCAGTGCCTTGCGCAAGTCCTCCACAGCCCCACTGCACCTGGGCCTCCAGCCTTTCCCACTCTCCTAACCCTAACCCTAACCCTAACCCTAAGGCTAAGGCTAAGGCTAATGTGAGGGGTGGCCCCAGTGTCACCCCATCAGCGGCCTAGCTGCCTGAAAAGACAAAGTAGTCCTGGCAGCAATCTTGGGGCAGCCCCGCAGTGCCTTGCGCAAGTCCTCCACAGCCCCACTGCACCTGGGCCTCCAGCCTTTCCCACTCTCCTAACCCTAACCCTAAGGCTAAGGCTAAGGCTAAGGCTAAGGCTAATGTGAGGGGTGGCCCCAGTGTCACCCCATCAGCGGCCTAGCTGCCTGAAAAGACAAAGTAGTCCTGGCAGCAATCTTGGGGCAGCCCCGCAGTGCCTTGCGCAAGTCCTCCACAGCCCCACTGCACCTGGGCCTCCAGCCTTTCCCACTCTCCTAACCCTAACCCTAAGGCTAAGGCTAAGGCTAATGTGAGGCGTGGCCCCAGTGTCACCCCATCAGCGGCCTAGCTGCCTGAAAAGACAAAGTAGTCCTGGCAGCAATCTTGGGGCAGCCCCGCAGTGCCTTGAGCAAGTCCTCCACAGCCCCACTGCACCTGGGCCTCCAGCCTTTCCCACTCTCCTAACCCTAACCCTAACCCTAACCCTAACCCTAAGGCTAAGGCTAATGTGAGGGGTGGCCTCAGTGTCACCCCATCAGCGGCCTAGCTGCCTGAAAAGACAAAGTAGTCCTGGCAGCAATCTTGGGGCAGCCCCGCAGTGCCTTGCGCAAGTCCTCCACAGCCCCACTGCACCTGCGCCTCCAGCCTTTCCCACTCTCCTAACCCTAACCCTAACCCTAACCCTAAGGCTAAGGCTAATGTGAGGGGTGGCCTCAGTGTCACCCCATCAGCGGCCTAGCTGCCTGAAAAGACAAAGTAGTCCTGGCAGCAATCTTGGGGCAGCCCCGCAGTGCCTTGCGCAAGTCCTCCACAGCCCCACTGCACCTGCGCCTCCAGCCTTTCCCACTCTCCTAACCCTAACCCTAACCCTAACCCTAAGGCTAAGGCTAATGTGAGGGGTGGCCCCAGTGTCACCCCATCAGCGGCCTAGCTGCCTGAAAAGACAAAGTAGTCCTGGCAGCAATCTTGGGGCAGCCCCGCAGTGCCTTGCGCAAGTCCTCCACAGCCCCACTGCACCTGGGCCTCCAGCCTTTCCCACTCTCCTAACCCTAACCCTAACCCTAACCCTAACCCTAACCCTAAGGCTAACGTGAGGGGTGGCCCCAGTGTCACCCCATCAGCGGCCTAGCTGCCTGAAAAGACAAAGTAGTCCTGGCAGCAATCTTGGGGCAGCCCCGCAGTGCCTTGCGCAAGTCCTCCACAGCCCCACTGCACCTGGGCCTCCAGCCTTTCCCACTCTCCTAACCCTAACCCTAACCCTAACCCTAAGGCTAAGGCTAAGGCTAATGTGAGGGGTGGCCTCAGTGTCACCCCATCAGCGGCCTAGCTGCCTGAAAAGACAAAGTAGTCCTGGCAGCAATCTTGGGGCAGCCCCGCAGTGCCTTGAGCAAGTCCTCCACAGCCCCACTGCACCTGCGCCTCCAGCCTTTCCCACTCTCCTAACCCTAACCCTAACCCTAAGGCTAAGGCTAATGGGAGGGGTGGCCCCAGTGTCACCCCATCAGCGGCCTAGCTGCCTGAAAAGACAAAGTAGTCCTGGCAGCAATCTTGGGGCAGCCCCGCAGTGCCTTGAGCAAGTCCTCCACAGCCCCACTGCACCTGCGCCTCCAGCCTTTCCCACTCTCCTAACCCTAACCCTAACCCTAACCCTAACCCTAACCCTAAGGCTAATGTGAGGGGTGGCCCCAGTGTCACCCCATCAGCGGCCTAGCTGCCTGAAAAGACAAAGTAGTCCTGGCAGCAATCTTGGGGCAGCCCCGCAGTGCCTTGCGCAAGTCCTCCACAGCCCCACTGCACCTGCGCCTCCAGCCTTTCCCACTCTCCTAACCCTAACCCTAACCCTAACCCTAAGGCTAAGGCTAATGTGAGGGGTGGCCTCAGTGTCACCCCATCAGCGGCCTAGCTGCCTGAAAAGACAAAGTAGTCCTGGCAGCAATCTTGGGGCAGCCCCGCAGTGCCTTGCGCAAGTCCTCCACAGCCCCACTGTACCTGCACCTCCAGCCTTTCCCACTCTCCTAACCCTAACCCTAACCCTAACCCTAACCCTAACCCTAAGGCTAATGTGAGGGGTGGCCCCAGTGTCACCCCATCAGCGGCCTAGCTGCCTGAAAAGACAAAGTAGTCCTGGCAGCAATCTTGGGGCAACCCCGCAGTGCCTTGCGCAAGTCCTCCACAGCCCCACTGCACCTGCGCCTCCAGCCTTTCCCACTCTCCTAACCCTAACCCTAACCCTAACCCTAACCCTAACCCTAAGGCTAAGGCTAATGTGAGGGGTGGCCTCAGTGTCACCCCATCAGCGGCCTAGCTGCCTGAAAAGACAAAGTAGTCCTGGCAGCAATCTTGGGGCAGCCCCGCAGTGCCTTGCGCAAGTCCTCCACAGCCCCACTGCACCTGGGCCTCCAGCCTTTCCCACTCTCCTAACCCTAACCCCAACCCTAACCCTAAGGCTAAGGCTAATGTGAGGGGTGGCCCCAGTGTCACCCCATCAGCGGCCTAGCTGCCTGAAAAGACAAAGTAGTCCTGGCAGCAATCTTGGGGCAGCCCCGCAGTGCCTTGCGCAAGTCCTCCACAGCCCCACTGCACCTGGGCCTCCAGCCTTTCCCACTCTCCTAACCCTAACCCTAACCCTAACCCTAAGGCTAAGGCTAAGGCTAATGTGAGGGGTGGCCTCAGTGTCACCCCATCAGCGGCCTAGCTGCCTGAAAAGACAAAGTAGTCCTGGCAGCAATCTTGGGGCAGCCCCGCAGTGCCTTGCGCAAGTCCTCCACAGCCCCACTGCACCTGGGCCTCCAGCCTTTCCCACTCTCCTAACCCTAACCCTAACCCTAACCCTAAGGCTAAGGCTAAGGCTAATGTGAGGGGTGGCCTCAGTGTCACCCCATCAGCGGCCTAGCTGCCTGAAAAGACAAAGTAGTCCTGGCAGCAATCTTGGGGCAGCCCCGCAGTGCCTTGCGCAAGTCCTCCACAGCCCCACTGCACCTGCGCCTCCAGCCTTTCCCACTCTCCTAACCCTAACCCTAACCCTAAGGCTAAGGCTAAGGCTAATGTGAGGGGTGGCCTCAGTGTCACCCCATCAGCGGCCTAGCTGCCTGAAAAGACAAAGTAGTCCTGGCAGCAATCTTGGGGCAGCCCCGCAGTGCCTTGCGCAAGTCCTCCACAGCCCCACTGCACCTGGGCCTCCAGCCTTTCCCACTCTCCTAACCCTAACCCTAACCCTAACCCTAAGGCTAAGGCTAAGGCTAATGTGAGGGGTGGCCCCAGTGTCACCCCATCAGCGGCCTAGCTGCCTGAAAAGACAAAGTAGTCCTGGCAGCAATCTTGGGGCAGCCCCGCAGTGCCTTGCGCAAGTCCTCCACAGCCACACTGCACCTGCGCCTCCAGCCTTTCCCACTCTCCTAACCCTAACCCAAAGGCTAACCCTAACCCTAAGGCTAATGTGAGGGGTGGCCCCAGTGTCACCCCATCAGCGGCCTAGCTGCCTGAAAAGACAAAGTAGTCCTGGCAGCAATCTTGGGGCAGCCCCGCAGTGCCTTGCGCAAGTCCTCCACAGCCCCACTGCACCTGCGCCTCCAGCCTTTCCCACTCTCCTAACCCTAACCCTAACCCTAACCCTAAGGCTAAGGCTAAGGCTAATGTGAGGCGTGGCCTCAGTGTCACCCCATCAGCGGCCTAGCTGCCTGAAAAGACAAAGTAGTCCTGGCAGCAATCTTGGGGCAGCCCCGCAGTGCCTTGAGCAAGTCCTCCACAGCCCCACTGCACCTGCGCCTCCAGCCTTTCCCACTCTCCTAACCCTAACCCTAAGGCTAAGGCTAAGGCTAATGTGAGGCGTGGCCCCAGTGTCACCCCATCAGCGGCCTAGCTGCCTGAAAAGACAAAGTAGTCCTGGCAGCAATCTTGGGGCAGCCCCGCAGTGCCTTGAGCAAGTCCTCCACAGCCCCACTGCACCTGCGCCTCCAGCCTTTCCCACTCTCCTAACCCTAACCCTAACCCTAACCCTAAGGCTAAGGCTAATGTGAGGGGTGGCCTCAGTGTCACCCCATCAGCGGCCTAGCTGCCTGAAAAGACAAAGTAGTCCTGGCAGCAATCTTGGGGCAGCCCCGCAGTGCCTTGCGCAAGTCCTCCACAGCCCCACTGCACCTGGGCCTCCAGCCTTTCCCACTCTCCTAACCCTAACCCTAACCCTAACCCTAAGGCTAAGGCTAATGTGAGGGGTGGCCTCAGTGTCACCCCATCAGCGGCCTAGCTGCCTGAAAAGACAAAGTAGTCCTGGCAGCAATCTTGGGGCAGCCCCGCAGTGCCTTGCGCAAGTCCTCCACAGCCCCACTGCACCTGGGCCTCCAGCCTTTCCCACTCTCCTAACCCTAACCCTAACCCTAACCCTAACCCTAAGGCTAATGTGAGGGGTGGCCCCAGTGTCACCCCATCAGCGGCCTAGCTGCCTGAAAAGACAAAGTAGTCCTGGCAGCAATCTTGGGGCAACCCCGCAGTGCCTTGCGCAAGTCCTCCACAGCCCCACTGCACCTGGGCCTCCAGCCTTTCCCACTCTCCTAACCCTAACCCTAACCCTAACCCTAACCCTAAGGCTAAGGCTAAGGCTAATGTGAGGGGTGGCCCCAGTGTCACCCCATCAGCGGCCTAGCTGCCTGAAAAGACAAAGTAGTCCTGGCAGCAATCTTGGGGCAGCCCCGCAGTGCCTTGCGCAAGTCCTCCACAGCCCCACTGCACCTGCGCCTCCAGCCTTTCCCACTCTCCTAACCCTAACCCTAACCCTAACCCTAAGGCTAAGGCTAAGGCTAACGTGAGGGGTGGCCCCAGTGTCACCCCATCAGCGGCCTAGCTGCCTGAAAAGACAAAGTAGTCCTGGCAGCAATCTTGGGGCAGCCCCGCAGTGCCTTGCGCAAGTCCTCCACAGCCCCACTGCACCTGCGCCTCCAGCCTTTCCCACTCTCCTAACCCTAACCCTAACCCTAACCCTAACCCTAAGGCTAAGGCTAATGTGAGGGGTGGCCCCAGTGTCACCCCATCAGCGGCCTAGCTGCCTGAAAAGACAAAGTAGTCCTGGCAGCAATCTTGGGGCAGCCCCGCAGTGCCTTGCGCAAGTCCTCCACAGCCCCACTGCACCTGCGCCTCCAGCCTTTCCCACTCTCCTAACCCTAACCCTAACCCTAACCCTAAGGCTAAGGCTAAGGCTAATGTGAGGGGTGGCCTCAGTGTCACCCCATCAGCGGCCTAGCTGCCTGAAAAGACAAAGTAGTCCTGGCAGCAATCTTGGGGCAGCCCCGCAGTGCCTTGCGCAAGTCCTCCACAGCCCCACTGCACCTGGGCCTCCAGCCTTTCCCACTCTCCTAACCCTAACCCTAACCCTAACCCTAACCCTAAGGCTAAGGCTAATGTGAGGGGTGGCCCCAGTGTCACCCCATCAGCGGCCTAGCTGCCTGAAAAGACAAAGTAGTCCTGGCAGCAATCTTGGGGCAGCCCCGCAGTGCCTTGCGCAAGTCCTCCACAGCCCCACTGCACCTGCGCCTCCAGCCTTTCCCACTCTCCTAACCCTAACCCTAACCCTAACCCTAAGGCTAAGGCTAAGGCTAATGTGAGGGGTGGCCCCAGTGTCACCCCATCAGCGGCCTAGCTGCCTGAAAAGACAAAGTAGTCCTGGCAGCAATCTTGGGGCAGCCCCGCAGTGCCTTGCGCAAGTCCTCCACAGCCCCACTGCACCTGCGCCTCCAGCCTTTCCCACTCTCCTAACCCTAACCCTAACCCTAACCCTAAGGCTAAGGCTAAGGCTAATGTGAGGGGTGGCCCCAGTGTCACCCCATCAGCGGCCTAGCTGCCTGAAAAGACAAAGTAGTCCTGGCAGCAATCTTGGGGCAGCCCCGCAGTGCCTTGCGCAAGTCCTCCACAGCCCCACTGCACCTGCGCCTCCAGCCTTTCCCACTCTCCTAACCCTAACCCTAAGGCTAAGGCTAAGGCTAATGTGAGGCGTGGCCCCAGTGTCACCCCATCAGCGGCCTAGCTGCCTGAAAAGACAAAGTAGTCCTGGCAGCAATCTTGGGGCAGCCCCGCAGTGCCTTGAGCAAGTCCTCCACAGCCCCACTGCACCTGGGCCTCCAGCCTTTCCCACTCTCCTAACCCTAACCCTAACCCTAACCCTAAGGCTAAGGCTAATGTGAGGGGTGGCCTCAGTGTCACCCCATCAGCGGCCTAGCTGCCTGAAAAGACAAAGTAGTCCTGGCAGCAATCTTGGGGCAGCCCCGCAGTGCCTTGCGCAAGTCCTCCACAGCCCCACTGCACCTGCGCCTCCAGCCTTTCCCACTCTCCTAACCCTAACCCTAACCCTAACCCAAAGGCTAACCCTAAGGCTAATGTGAGGGGTGGCCCCAGTGTCACCCCATCAGCGGCCTAGCTGCCTGAAAAGACAAAGTAGTCCTGGCAGCAATCTTGGGGCAGCCCCGCAGTGCCTTGCGCAAGTCCTCCACAGCCCCACTGCACCTGGGCCTCCAGCCTTTCCCACTCTCCTAACCCTAACCCTAACCCTAACCCTAAGGCTAAGGCTAAGGCTAATGTGAGGCGTGGCCTCAGTGTCACCCCATCAGCGGCCTAGCTGCCTGAAAAGACAAAGTAGTCCTGGCAGCAATCTTGGGGCAGCCCCGCAGTGCCTTGCGCAAGTCCTCCACAGCCCCACTGCACCTGCGCCTCCAGCCTTTCCCACTCTCCTAACCCTAACCCCAAGGCTAAGGCTAAGGCTAATGTGAGGGGTGGCCCCAGTGTCACCCCATCAGCGGCCTAGCTGCCTGAAAAGACAAAGTAGTCCTGGCAGCAATCTTGGGGCAGCCCCGCAGTGCCTTGAGCAAGTCCTCCACAGCCCCACTGCACCTGCGCCTCCAGCCTTTCCCACTCTCCTAACCCTAACCCTAACCCTAACCCTAACCCTAACCCTAAGGCTAATGTGAGGGGTGGCCCCAGTGTCACCCCATCAGCGGCCTAGCTGCCTGAAAAGACAAAGTAGTCCTGGCAGCAATCTTGGGGCAGCCCCGCAGTGCCTTGCGCAAGTCCTCCACAGCCCCACTGCACCTGCGCCTCCAGCCTTTCCCACTCTCCTAACCCTAACCCTAACCCTAACCCTAAGGCTAAGGCTAATGTGAGGGGTGGCCTCAGTGTCACCCCATCAGCGGCCTAGCTGCCTGAAAAGACAAAGTAGTCCTGGCAGCAATCTTGGGGCAGCCCCGCAGTGCCTTGCGCAAGTCCTCCACAGCCCCACTGCACCTGCGCCTCCAGCCTTTCCCACTCTCCTAACCCTAACCCTAAGGCTAAGGCTAACCCTAAGGCTAATGTGAGGGGTGGCCCCAGTGTCACCCCATCAGCGGCCTAGCTGCCTGAAAAGACAAAGTAGTCCTGGCAGCAATCTTGGGGCAACCCCGCAGTGCCTTGCGCAAGTCCTCCACAGCCCCACTGCACCTGCGCCTCCAGCCTTTCCCACTCTCCTAACCCTAACCCTAACCCTAACCCTAACCCTAACCCTAAGGCTAAGGCTAATGTGAGGGGTGGCCTCAGTGTCACCCCATCAGCGGCCTAGCTGCCTGAAAAGACAAAGTAGTCCTGGCAGCAATCTTGGGGCAGCCCCGCAGTGCCTTGCGCAAGTCCTCCACAGCCCCACTGCACCTGGGCCTCCAGCCTTTCCCACTCTCCTAACCCTAACCCCAACCCTAACCCTAAGGCTAAGGCTAATGTGAGGGGTGGCCCCAGTGTCACCCCATCAGCGGCCTAGCTGCCTGAAAAGACAAAGTAGTCCTGGCAGCAATCTTGGGGCAGCCCCGCAGTGCCTTGCGCAAGTCCTCCACAGCCCCACTGCACTTGCGCCTCCAGCCTTTCCCACTCTCCTAACCCTAACCCTAACCCTAACCCTAAGGCTAAGGCTAAGGCTAATGTGAGGGGTGGCCTCAGTGTCACCCCATCAGCGGCCTAGCTGCCTGAAAAGACAAAGTAGTCCTGGCAGCAATCTTGGGGCAGCCCCGCAGTGCCTTGCGCAAGTCCTCCACAGCCCCACTGCACCTGGGCCTCCAGCCTTTCCCACTCTCCTAACCCTAACCCTAACCCTAACCCTAAGGCTAAGGCTAAGGCTAATGTGAGGCGTGGCCTCAGTGTCACCCCATCAGCGGCCTAGCTGCCTGAAAAGACAAAGTAGTCCTGGCAGCAATCTTGGGGCAGCCCCGCAGTGCCTTGCGCAAGTCCTCCACAGCCCCACTGCACCTGCGCCTCCAGCCTTTCCCACTCTCCTAACCCTAACCCTAACCCTAAGGCTAAGGCTAAGGCTAATGTGAGGGGTGGCCTCAGTGTCACCCCATCAGCGGCCTAGCTGCCTGAAAAGACAAAGTAGTCCTGGCAGCAATCTTGGGGCAGCCCCGCAGTGCCTTGCGCAAGTCCTCCACAGCCCCACTGCACCTGCGCCTCCAGCCTTTCCCACTCTCCTAACCCTAACCCTAACCCTAACCCTAAGGCTAAGGCTAATGTGAGGGGTGGCCCCAGTGTCACCCCATCAGCGGCCTAGCTGCCTGAAAAGACAAAGTAGTCCTGGCAGCAATCTTGGGGCAGCCCCGCAGTGCCTTGCGCAAGTCCTCCACAGCCCCACTGCACCTGCGCCTCCAGCCTTTCCCACTCTCCTAACCCTAACCCTAACCCTAACCCTAACCCTAAGGCTAAGGTGAGGGGTGGCCCCAGTGTCACCCCATCAGCGGCCTAGCTGCCTGAAAAGACAAAGTAGTCCTGGCAGCAATCTTGGGGCAGCCCCGCAGTGCCTTGCGCAAGTCCTCCACAGCCCCACTGCACCTGCGCCTCCAGCCTTTCCCACTCTCCTAACCCTAACCCTAACCCTAACCCTAAGGCTAAGGCTAAGGCTAATGTGAGGCGTGGCCTCAGTGTCACCCCATCAGCGGCCTAGCTGCCTGAAAAGACAAAGTAGTCCTGGCAGCAATCTTGGGGCAGCCCCGCAGTGCCTTGCGCAAGTCCTCCACAGCCCCACTGCACCTGCGCCTCCAGCCTTTCCCACTCTCCTAACCCTAACCCTAAGGCTAAGGCTAAGGCTAATGTGAGGGGTGGCCCCAGTGTCACCCCATCAGCGGCCTAGCTGCCTGAAAAGACAAAGTAGTCCTGGCAGCAATCTTGGGGCAGCCCCGCAGTGCCTTGCGCAAGTCCTCCACAGCCCCACTGCACCTGCGCCTCCAGCCTTTCCCACTCTCCTAACCCTAACCCTAACCCTAACCCTAACCCTAAGGCTAAGGCTAATGTGAGGGGTGGCCCCAGTGTCACCCCATCAGCGGCCTAGCTGCCTGAAAAGACAAAGTAGTCCTGGCAGCAATCTTGGGGCAGCCCCGCAGTGCCTTGCGCAAGTCCTCCACAGCCCCACTGCACCTGGGCCTCCAGCCTTTCCCACTCTCCTAACCCTAACCCTAACCCTAACCCTAAGGCTAAGGCTAATGTGAGGGGTGGCCTCAGTGTCACCCCATCAGCGGCCTAGCTGCCTGAAAAGACAAAGTAGTCCTGGCAGCAATCTTGGGGCAGCCCCGCAGTGCCTTGCGCAAGTCCTCCACAGCCCCACTGCACCTGGGCCTCCAGCCTTTCCCACTCTCCTAACCCTAACCCTAACCCTAACCCTAACCCTAAGGCTAATGTGAGGGGTGGCCCCAGTGTCACCCCATCAGCGGCCTAGCTGCCTGAAAAGACAAAGTAGTCCTGGCAGCAATCTTGGGGCAACCCCGCAGTGCCTTGCGCAAGTCCTCCACAGCCCCACTGCACCTGGGCCTCCAGCCTTTCCCACTCTCCTAACCCTAACCCTAACCCTAACCCTAACCCTAACCCTAAGGCTAAGGCTAAGGCTAATGTGAGGGGTGGCCCCAGTGTCACCCCATCAGCGGCCTAGCTGCCTGAAAAGACAAAGTAGTCCTGGCAGCAATCTTGGGGCAGCCCCGCAGTGCCTTGCGCAAGTCCTCCACAGCCCCACTGCACCTGCGCCTCCAGCCTTTCCCACTCTCCTAACCCTAACCCCAACCCTAACCCTAAGGCTAAGGCTAATGTGAGGGGTGGCCCCAGTGTCACCCCATCAGCGGCCTAGCTGCCTGAAAAGACAAAGTAGTCCTGGCAGCAATCTTGGGGCAGCCCCGCAGTGCCTTGCGCAAGTCCTCCACAGCCCCACTGCACCTGCGCCTCCAGCCTTTCCCACTCTCCTAACCCTAACCCTAACCCTAACCCTAACCCTAAGGCTAAGGCTAATGTGAGGGGTGGCCCCAGTGTCACCCCATCAGCGGCCTAGCTGCCTGAAAAGACAAAGTAGTCCTGGCAGCAATCTTGGGGCAGCCCCGCAGTGCCTTGCGCAAGTCCTCCACAGCCCCACTGCACCTGGGCCTCCAGCCTTTCCCACTCTCCTAACCCTAACCCTAACCCTAACCCTAAGGCTAAGGCTAAGGCTAATGTGAGGGGTGGCCTCAGTGTCACCCCATCAGCGGCCTAGCTGCCTGAAAAGACAAAGTAGTCCTGGCAGCAATCTTGGGGCAGCCCCGCAGTGCCTTGCGCAAGTCCTCCACAGCCCCACTGCACCTGGGCCTCCAGCCTTTCCCACTCTCCTAACCCTAACCCTAACCCTAACCCTAAGGCTAAGGCTAAGGCTAATGTGAGGGGTGGCCCCAGTGTCACCCCATCAGCGGCCTAGCTGCCTGAAAAGACAAAGTAGTCCTGGCAGCAATCTTGGGGCAGCCCCGCAGTGCCTTGCGCAAGTCCTCCACAGCCCCACTGCACCTGGGCCTCCAGCCTTTCCCACTCTCCTAACCCTAACCCTAACCCTAAGGCTAAGGCTAAGGCTAATGTGAGGGGTGGCCCCAGTGTCACCCCATCAGCGGCCTAGCTGCCTGAAAAGACAAAGTAGTCCTGGCAGCAATCTTGGGGCAGCCCCGCAGTGCCTTGCGCAAGTCCTCCACAGCCCCACTGCACCTGGGCCTCCAGCCTTTCCCACTCTCCTAACCCTAACCCTAACCCTAACCCTAAGGCTAAGGCTAAGGCTAATGTGAGGCGTGGCCTCAGTGTCACCCCATCAGTGGCCTAGCTGCCTGAAAAGACAAAGTAGTCCTGGCAGCAATCTTGGGGCAGCCCCGCAGTGCCTTGCGCAAGTCCTCCACAGCCCCACTGCACCTGCGCCTCCAGCCTTTCCCACTCTCCTAACCCTAACCCTAACCCTAACCCTAACCCTAAGGCTAAGGCTAAGGCTAAGGCTAATGTGAGGGGTGGCCTCAGTGTCACCCCATCAGCGGCCTAGCTGCCTGAAAAGACAAAGTAGTCCTGGCAGCAATCTTGGGGCAGCCCCGCAGTGCCTTGCGCAAGTCCTCCACAGCCCCACTGCACCTGCGCCTCCAGCCTTTCCCACTCTCCTAACCCTAACCCTAAGGCTAAGGCTAAGGCTAAGGCTAATGTGAGGGGTGGCCCCAGTGTCACCCCATCAGCGGCCTAGCTGCCTGAAAAGACAAAGTAGTCCTGGCAGCAATCTTGGGGCAGCCCCGCAGTGCCTTGCGCAAGTCCTCCACAGCCCCACTGCACCTGCGCCTCCAGCCTTTCCCACTCTCCTAACCCTAACCCTAACCCTAACCCTAACCCTAAGGCTAAGGCTAATATGAGGGGTGGCCCCAGTGTCACCCCATCAGTGGCCTAGCTGCCTGAAAAGACAAAGTAGTCCTGGCAGCAATCTTGGGGCAGCCCCGCAGTGCCTTGCGCAAGTCCTCCACAGCCCCACTGCACCTGCGCCTCCAGCCTTTCCCACTCTCCTAACCCTAACCCTAACCCTAACCCTAACCCTAAGGCTAAGGCTAAGGCTAAGGCTAATGTGAGGGGTGGCCTCAGTGTCACCCCATCAGCGGCCTAGCTGCCTGAAAAGACAAAGTAGTCCTGGCAGCAATCTTGGGGCAGCCCCGCAGTGCCTTGCGCAAGTCCTCCACAGCCCCACTGCACCTGCGCCTCCAGCCTTTCCCACTCTCCTAACCCTAACCCCAACCCTAACCCTAAGGCTAAGGCTAATGTGAGGGGTGGCCCCAGTGTCACCCCATCAGCGGCCTAGCTGCCTGAAAAGACAAAGTAGTCCTGGCAGCAATCTTGGGGCAGCCCCGCAGTGCCTTGCGCAAGTCCTCCACAGCCCCACTGCACCTGGGCCTCCAGCCTTTCCCACTCTCCTAACCCTAACCCTAACCCTAACCCTAAGGCTAAGGCTAAGGCTAATGTGAGGGGTGGCCTCAGTGTCACCCCATCAGCGGCCTAGCTGCCTGAAAAGACAAAGTAGTCCTGGCAGCAATCTTGGGGCAGCCCCGCAGTGCCTTGCGCAAGTCCTCCACAGCCCCACTGCACCTGCGCCTCCAGCCTTTCCCACTCTCCTAACCCTAACCCTAACCCTAACCCTAAACCTAACTCTAAACCTAACCCTAACCCTAAGGCTAAGGCTAATGGGAGGGGTGGCCTCAGTGTCACCCCATCAGTGGCCTAGCTGCCTGAAAAGACAAAGTAGTCCTGGCAGCAATCTTGGGGCAGCCCCGCAGTGCCTTGCGCAAGTCCTCCACAGCCCCACTGCACCTGCGCCTCCAGCCTTTCCCACTCTCCTAACCCTAACCCTAACCCTAACCCTAAGGCTAAGGCTAAGGCTAATGTGAGGGGTGGCCTCAGTGTCACCCCATCAGCGGCCTAGCTGCCTGAAAAGACAAAGTAGTCCTGGCAGCAATCTTGGGGCAGCCCCGCAGTGCCTTGCGCAAGTCCTCCACAGCCCCACTGCACCTGGGCCTCCAGCCTTTCCCACTCTCCTAACCCTAACCCTAACCCTAACCCTAAGGCTAAGGCTAAGGCTAATGTGAGGCGTGGCCTCAGTGTCACCCCATCAGCGGCCTAGCTGCCTGAAAAGACAAAGTAGTCCTGGCAGCAATCTTGGGGCAGCCCCGCAGTGCCTTGCGCAAGTCCTCCACAGCCCCACTGCACCTGCGCCTCCAGCCTTTCCCACTCTCCTAACCCTAACCCTAACCCTAACCCTAACCCTAACCCTAACCCTAACCCTAACCCTAACCCTAACCCTAACCCTAAGGCTAATGGGAGGGGTGGCCTCAGTGTCACCCCATCAGCGGCCTAGCTGCCTGAAAAGACAAAGTAGTCCTGGCAGCAATCTTGGGGCAGCCCCGCAGTGCCTTGCGCAAGTCCTCCACAGCCCCACTGCACCTGGGCCTCCAGCCTTTCCCACTCTCCTAACCCTAACCCTAAGGCTAAGGCTAAGGCTAAGGCTAATGTGAGGGGTGGCCCCAGTGTCACCCCATCAGCGGCCTAGCTGCCTGAAAAGACAAAGTAGTCCTGGCAGCAATCTTGGGGCAGCCCCGCAGTGCCTTGCGCAAGTCCTCCACAGCCCCACTGCACCTGGGCCTCCAGCCTTTCCCACTCTCCTAACCCTAACCCTAACCCTAACCCTAAGGCTAAGGCTAAGGCTAATGTGAGGGGTGGCCTCAGTGTCACCCCATCAGCGGCCTAGCTGCCTGAAAAGACAAAGTAGTCCTGGCAGCAATCTTGGGGCAGCCCCGCAGTGCCTTGAGCAAGTCCTCCACAGCCCCACTGCACCTGGGCCTCCAGCCTTTCCCACTCTCCTAACCCTAACCCTAACCCTAAGGCTAAGGCTAAGGCTAATGTGAGGGGTGGCCTCAGTGTCACCCCATCAGCGGCCTAGCTGCCTGAAAAGACAAAGTAGTCCTGGCAGCAATCTTGGGGCAGCCCCGCAGTGCCTTGCGCAAGTCCTCCACAGCCCCACTGCACCTGCGCCTCCAGCCTTTCCCACTCTCCTAACCCTAACCCTAACCCTAAGGCTAAGGCTAAGGCTAATGTGAGGGGTGGCCCCAGTGTCACCCCATCAGCGGCCTAGCTGCCTGAAAAGACAAAGTAGTCCTGGCAGCAATCTTGGGGCAGCCCCGCAGTGCCTTGCGCAAGTCCTCCACAGCCCCACTGCACCTGCGCCTCCAGCCTTTCCCACTCTCCTAACCCTAACCCTAACCCTAACCCTAAGGCTAAGGCTAAGGCTAATGTGAGGGGTGGCCTCAGTGTCACCCCATCAGCGGCCTAGCTGCCTGAAAAGACAAAGTAGTCCTGGCAGCAATCTTGGGGCAGCCCCGCAGTGCCTTGAGCAAGTCCTCCACAGCCCCACTGCACCTGCGCCTCCAGCCTTTCCCACTCTCCTAACCCTAACCCTAAGGCTAAGGCTAAGGCTAATGTGAGGGGTGGCCCCAGTGTCACCCCATCAGCGGCCTAGCTGCCTGAAAAGACAAAGTAGTCCTGGCAGCAATCTTGGGGCAGCCCCGCAGTGCCTTGAGCAAGTCCTCCACAGCCCCACTTCACCTGCGCCTCCAGCCTTTCCCACTCTCCTAACCCTAACCCTAACCCTAACCCTAACCCTAACCCTAAGGCTAATGTGAGGGGTGGCCCCAGTGTCACCCCATCAGCGGCCTAGCTGCCTGAAAAGACAAAGTAGTCCTGGCAGCAATCTTGGGGCAGCCCCGCAGTGCCTTGCGCAAGTCCTCCACAGCCCCACTGCACCTGGGCCTCCAGCCTTTCCCACTCTCCTAACCCTAACCCTAACCCTAACCCTAAGGCTAAGGCTAATGTGAGGGGTGGCCTCAGTGTCACCCCATCAGCGGCCTAGCTGCCTGAAAAGACAAAGTAGTCCTGGCAGCAATCTTGGGGCAGCCCCGCAGTGCCTTGCGCAAGTCCTCCACAGCCCCACTGCACCTGGGCCTCCAGCCTTTCCCACTCTCCTAACCCTAACCCTAACCCTAACCCTAACCCTAAGGCTAATGTGAGGGGTGGCCCCAGTGTCACCCCATCAGCGGCCTAGCTGCCTGAAAAGACAAAGTAGTCCTGGCAGCAATCTTGGGGCAACCCCGCAGTGCCTTGCGCAAGTCCTCCACAGCCCCACTGCACCTGCGCCTCCAGCCTTTCCCACTCTCCTAACCCTAACCTTAACCCTAACCCTAACCCTAACCCTAAGGCTAAGGCTAATGTGAGGGGTGGCCTCAGTGTCACCCCATCAGCGGCCTAGCTGCCTGAAAAGACAAAGTAGTCCTGGCAGCAATCTTGGGGCAGCCCCGCAGTGCCTTGCGCAAGTCCTCCACAGCCCCACTGCACCTGGGCCTCCAGCCTTTCCCACTCTCCTAACCCTAACCCCAACCCTAACCCTAAGGCTAAGGCTAATGTGAGGGGTGGCCCCAGTGTCACCCCATCAGCGGCCTAGCTGCCTGAAAAGACAAAGTAGTCCTGGCAGCAATCTTGGGGCAGCCCCGCAGTGCCTTGCGCAAGTCCTCCACAGCCCCACTGCACCTGCGCCTCCAGCCTTTCCCACTCTCCTAACCCTAACCCTAACCCTAACCCTAAGGCTAAGGCTAAGGCTAATGTGAGGCGTGGCCTCAGTGTCACCCCATCAGCGGCCTAGCTGCCTGAAAAGACAAAGTAGTCCTGGCAGCAATCTTGGGGCAGCCCCGCAGTGCCTTGCGCAAGTCCTCCACAGCCCCACTGCACCTGCGCCTCCAGCCTTTCCCACTCTCCTAACCCTAACCCTAACCCTAAGGCTAAGGCTAAGGCTAATGTGAGGGGTGGCCTCAGTGTCACCCCATCAGCGGCCTAGCTGCCTGAAAAGACAAAGTAGTCCTGGCAGCAATCTTGGGGCAGCCCCGCAGTGCCTTGCGCAAGTCCTCCACAGCCCCACTGCACCTGCGCCTCCAGCCTTTCCCACTCTCCTAACCCTAACCCTAACCCTAACCCTAAGGCTAAGGCTAATGTGAGGGGTGGCCCCAGTGTCACCCCATCAGCGGCCTAGCTGCCTGAAAAGACAAAGTAGTCCTGGCAGCAATCTTGGGGCAGCCCCGCAGTGCCTTGCGCAAGTCCTCCACAGCCCCACTGCACCTGCGCCTCCAGCCTTTCCCACTCTCCTAACCCTAACCCAAAGGCTAACCCTAACCCTAAGGCTAATGTGAGGGGTGGCCCCAGTGTCACCCCATCAGCGGCCTAGCTGCCTGAAAAGACAAAGTAGTCCTGGCAGCAATCTTGGGGCAGCCCCGCAGTGCCTTGCGCAAGTCCTCCACAGCCCCACTGCACCTGGGCCTCCAGCCTTTCCCACTCTCCTAACCCTAACCCTAACCCTAACCCTAAGGCTAAGGCTAAGGCTAATGTGAGGGGTGGCCCCAGTGTCACCCCATCAGCGGCCTAGCTGCCTGAAAAGACAAAGTAGTCCTGGCAGCAATCTTGGGGCAGCCCCGCAGTGCCTTGCGCAAGTCCTCCACAGCCCCACTGCACCTGCGCCTCCAGCCTTTCCCACTCTCCTAACCCTAACCCTAAGGCTAAGGCTAAGGCTAATGTGAGGGGTGGCCCCAGTGTCACCCCATCAGCGGCCTAGCTGCCTGAAAAGACAAAGTAGTCCTGGCAGCAATCTTGGGGCAGCCCCGCAGTGCCTTGAGCAAGTCCTCCACAGCCCCACTGCACCTGCGCCTCCAGCCTTTCCCACTCTCCTAACCCTAACCCTAACCCTAAGGCTAAGGCTAATGTGAGGGGTGGCCCCAGTGTCACCCCATCAGCGGCCTAGCTGCCTGAAAAGACAAAGTAGTCCTGGCAGCAATCTTGGGGCAGCCCCGCAGTGCCTTGCGCAAGTCCTCCACAGCCCCACTGCACCTGCGCCTCCAGCCTTTCCCACTCTCCTAACCCTAACCCTAACCCTAACCCTAACCCTAAGGCTAATGTGAGGGGTGGCCTCAGTGTCACCCCATCAGCGGCCTAGCTGCCTGAAAAGACAAAGTAGTCCTGGCAGCAATCTTGGGGCAGCCCCGCAGTGCCTTGCGCAAGTCCTCCACAGCCCCACTGCACCTGCGCCTCCAGCCTTTCCCACTCTCCTAACCCTAACCCTAAGCCTAACCCTAACCCTAAGGCTAATGTGAGGGGTGGCCCCAGTGTCACCCCATCAGCGGCCTAGCTGCCTGAAAAGACAAAGTAGTCCTGGCAGCAATCTTGGGGCAACCCCGCAGTGCCTTGCGCAAGTCCTCCACAGCCCCACTGCACCTGGGCCTCCAGCCTTTCCCACTCTCCTAACCCTAACCCTAACCCTAACCCTAACCCTAAGGCTAAGGCTAAGGCTAATGTGAGGGGTGGCCCCAGTGTCACCCCATCAGCGGCCTAGCTGCCTGAAAAGACAAAGTAGTCCTGGCAGCAATCTTGGGGCAGCCCCGCAGTGCCTTGCGCAAGTCCTCCACAGCCCCACTGCACCTGCGCCTCCAGCCTTTCCCACTCTCCTAACCCTAACCCCAACCCTAACCCTAAGGCTAAGGCTAATGGGAGGGGTGGCCCCAGTGTCACCCCATCAGCGGCCTAGCTGCCTGAAAAGACAAAGTAGTCCTGGCAGCAATCTTGGGGCAGCCCCGCAGTGCCTTGCGCAAGTCCTCCACAGCCCCACTGCACCTGCGCCTCCAGCCTTTCCCACTCTCCTAACCCTAACCCTAACCCTAACCCTAAGGCTAAGGCTAAGGCTAATGTGAGGGGTGGCCCCAGTGTCACCCCATCAGCGGCCTAGCTGCCTGAAAAGACAAAGTAGTCCTGGCAGCAATCTTGGGGCAGCCCCGCAGTGCCTTGCGCAAGTCCTCCACAGCCCCACTGCACCTGCGCCTCCAGCCTTTCCCACTCTCCTAACCCTAACCCTAACCCTAACCCTAACCCTAAGGCTAAGGCTAATGTGAGGGGTGGCCTCAGTGTCACCCCATCAGCGGCCTAGCTGCCTGAAAAGACAAAGTAGTCCTGGCAGCAATCTTGGGGCAGCCCCGCAGTGCCTTGCGCAAGTCCTCCACAGCCCCACTGCACCTGGGCCTCCAGCCTTTCCCACTCTCCTAACCCTAACCCTAACCCTAACCCTAAGGCTAAGGCTAAGGCTAATGTGAGGGGTGGCCCCAGTGTCACCCCATCAGCGGCCTAGCTGCCTGAAAAGACAAAGTAGTCCTGGCAGCAATCTTGGGGCAGCCCCGCAGTGCCTTGCGCAAGTCCTCCACAGCCCCACTGCACCTGCGCCTCCAGCCTTTCCCACTCTCCTAACCCTAACCCCAACCCTAACACTAAGGCTAAGGCTAATGTGAGGGGTGGCCCCAGTGTCACCCCATCAGCGGCCTAGCTGCCTGAAAAGACAAAGTAGTCCTGGCAGCAATCTTGGGGCAGCCCCGCAGTGCCTTGCGCAAGTCCTCCACAGCCCCACTGCACCTGGGCCTCCAGCCTTTCCCACTCTCCTAACCCTAACCCTAACCCTAACCCTAAGGCTAAGGCTAAGGCTAATGTGAGGCGTGGCCTCAGTGTCACCCCATCAGTGGCCTAGCTGCCTGAAAAGACAAAGTAGTCCTGGCAGCAATCTTGGGGCAGCCCCGCAGTGCCTTGCGCAAGTCCTCCACAGCCCCACTGCACCTGCGCCTCCAGCCTTTCCCACTCTCCTAACCCTATCCCTAACCCTAACCCTAACCCTAAGGCTAAGGCTAAGGCTAAGGCTAATGTGAGGGGTGGCCTGAGTGTCACCCCATCAGCGGCCTAGCTGCCTGAAAAGACAAAGTAGTCCTGGCAGCAATCTTGGGGCAGCCCCGCAGTGCCTTGCGCAAGTCCTCCACAGCCCCACTGCACCTGCGCCTCCAGCCTTTCCCACTCTCCTAACCCTAACCCTAAGGCTAAGGCTAAGGCTAAGGCTAATGTGAGGGGTGGCCCCAGTGTCACCCCATCAGCGGCCTAGCTGCCTGAAAAGACAAAGTAGTCCTGGCAGCAATCTTGGGGCAGCCCCGCAGTGCCTTGCGCAAGTCCTCCACAGCCCCACTGCACCTGCGCCTCCAGCCTTTCCCACTCTCCTAACCCTAACCCTAACCCTAACCCTAAGGCTAAGGCTAAGGCTAATGTGAGGGGTGGCCCCAGTGTCACCCCATCAGTGGCCTAGCTGCCTGAAAAGACAAAGTAGTCCTGGCAGCAATCTTGGGGCAGCCCCGCAGTGCCTTGCGCAAGTCCTCCACAGCCCCACTGCACCTGCGCCTCCAGCCTTTCCCACTCTCCTAACCCTAACCCTAACCCTAACCCTAACCCTAAGGCTAAGGCTAAGGCTAAGGCTAATGTGAGGGGTGGCCTCAGTGTCACCCCATCAGCGGCCTAGCTGCCTGAAAAGACAAAGTAGTCCTGGCAGCAATCTTGGGGCAGCCCCGCAGTGCCTTGCGCAAGTCCTCCACAGCCCCACTGCACCTGCGCCTCCAGCCTTTCCCACTCTCCTAACCCTAACCCTAAGGCTAAGGCTAAGGCTAAGGCTAATGTGAGGGGTGGCCCCAGTGTCACCCCATCAGCGGCCTAGCTGCCTGAAAAGACAAAGTAGTCCTGGCAGCAATCTTGGGGCAGCCCCGCAGTGCCTTGCGCAAGTCCTCCACAGCCCCACTGCACCTGGGCCTCCAGCCTTTCCCACTCTCCTAACCCTAACCCTAACCCTAACCCTAAGGCTAAGGCTAAGGCTAATGTGAGGGGTGGCCTCAGTGTCACCCCATCAGCGGCCTAGCTGCCTGAAAAGACAAAGTAGTCCTGGCAGCAATCTTGGGGCAGCCCCGCAGTGCCTTGCGCAAGTCCTCCACAGCCCCACTGCACCTGGGCCTCCAGCCTTTCCCACTCTCCTAACCCTAACCCTAACCCTAACCCTAACCCTAAACCTAACTCTAAACCTAACCCTAACCCTAAGGCTAAGGCTAATGGGAGGGGTGGCCTCAGTTTCACCCCATCAGTGGCCTAGCTGCCTGAAAAGACAAAGTAGTCCTGGCAGCAATCTTGGGGCAGCCCCGCAGTGCCTTGCGCAAGTCCTCCACAGCCCCACTGCACCTGCGCCTCCAGCCTTTCCCACTCTCCTAACCCTAACCCTAACCCTAACCCTAACCCTAAGGCTAAGGCTAAGGCTAATGTGAGGCGTGGCCTCAGTGTCACCCCATCAGCGGCCTAGCTGCCTGAAAAGACAAAGTAGTCCTGGCAGCAATCTTGGGGCAGCCCCGCAGTGCCTTGCGCAAGTCCTCCACAGCCCCACTGCACCTGCGCCTCCAGCCTTTCCCACTCTCCTAACCCTAACCCTAAGGCTAAGGCTAAGGCTAATGTGAGGGGTGGCCCCAGTGTCACCCCATCAGCGGCCTAGCTGCCTGAAAAGACAAAGTAGTCCTGGCAGCAATCTTGGGGCAGCCCCGCAGTGCCTTGAGCAAGTCCTCCACAGCCCCACTGCACCTGCGCCTCCAGCCTTTCCCACTCTCCTAACCCTAACCCTAACCCTAAGGCTAAGGCTAATGTGAGGGGTGGCCCCAGTGTCACCCCATCAGCGGCCTAGCTGCCTGAAAAGACAAAGTAGTCCTGGCAGCAATCTTGGGGCAGCCCCGCAGTGCCTTGCGCAAGTCCTCCACAGCCCCACTGCACCTGGGCCTCCAGCCTTTCCCACTCTCCTAACCCTAACCCTAACCCTAACCCTAACCCTAAGGCTAATGTGAGGGGTGGCCTCAGTGTCACCCCATCAGCGGCCTAGCTGCCTGAAAAGACAAAGTAGTCCTGGCAGCAATCTTGGGGCAGCCCCGCAGTGCCTTGCGCAAGTCCTCCACAGCCCCACTGCACCTGGGCCTCCAGCCTTTCCCACTCTCCTAACCCTAACCCTAAGCCTAACCCTAACCCTAAGGCTAATGTGAGGGGTGGCCCCAGTGTCACCCCATCAGCGGCCTAGCTGCCTGAAAAGACAAAGTAGTCCTGGCAGCAATCTTGGGGCAACCCCGCAGTGCCTTGCGCAAGTCCTCCACAGCCCCACTGCACCTGGGCCTCCAGCCTTTCCCACTCTCCTAACCCTAACCCTAACCCTAACCCTAACCCTAAGGCTAAGGCTAAGGCTAATGTGAGGGGTGGCCCCAGTGTCACCCCATCAGCGGCCTAGCTGCCTGAAAAGACAAAGTAGTCCTGGCAGCAATCTTGGGGCAGCCCCGCAGTGCCTTGCGCAAGTCCTCCACAGCCCCACTGCACCTGCGCCTCCAGCCTTTCCCACTCTCCTAACCCTAACCCTAACCCTAACCCTAACCCTAAGGCTAAGGCTAAGGCTAATGTGAGGGGTGGCCTCAGTGTCACCCCATCAGCGGCCTAGCTGCCTGAAAAGACAAAGTAGTCCTGGCAGCAATCTTGGGGCAGCCCCGCAGTGCCTTGCGCAAGTCCTCCACAGCCCCACTGCACCTGGGCCTCCAGCCTTTCCCACTCTCCTAACCCTAACCCTAACCCTAACCCTAAGGCTAAGGCTAAGGCTAATGTGAGGGGTGGCCCCAGTGTCACCCCATCAGCGGCCTAGCTGCCTGAAAAGACAAAGTAGTCCTGGCAGCAATCTTGGGGCAGCCCCGCAGTGCCTTGCGCAAGTCCTCCACAGCCCCACTGCACCTGCGCCTCCAGCCTTTCCCACTCTCCTAACCCTAACCCTAACCCTAACCCTAACCCTAAGGCTAAGGCTAATGTGAGGGGTGGCCTCAGTGTCACCCCATCAGCGGCCTAGCTGCCTGAAAAGACAAAGTAGTCCTGGCAGCAATCTTGGGGCAGCCCCGCAGTGCCTTGCGCAAGTCCTCCACAGCCCCACTGCACCTGGGCCTCCAGCCTTTCCCACTCTCCTAACCCTAACCCTAACCCTAACCCTAAGGCTAAGGCTAAGGCTAATGTGAGGGGTGGCCCCAGTGTCACCCCATCAGCGGCCTAGCTGCCTGAAAAGACAAAGTAGTCCTGGCAGCAATCTTGGGGCAGCCCCGCAGTGCCTTGCGCAAGTCCTCCACAGCCCCACTGCACCTGCGCCTCCAGCCTTTCCCACTCTCCTAACCCTAACCCCAACCCTAACACTAAGGCTAAGGCTAATGTGAGGGGTGGCCCCAGTGTCACCCCATCAGCGGCCTAGCTGCCTGAAAAGACAAAGTAGTCCTGGCAGCAATCTTGGGGCAGCCCCGCAGTGCCTTGCGCAAGTCCTCCACAGCCCCACTGCACCTGGGCCTCCAGCCTTTCCCACTCTCCTAACCCTAACCCTAACCCTAACCCTAAGGCTAAGGCTAAGGCTAATGTGAGGCGTGGCCTCAGTGTCACCCCATCAGTGGCCTAGCTGCCTGAAAAGACAAAGTAGTCCTGGCAGCAATCTTGGGGCAGCCCCGCAGTGCCTTGCGCAAGTCCTCCACAGCCCCACTGCACCTGCGCCTCCAGCCTTTCCCACTCTCCTAACCCTAACCCTAACCCTAACCCTAACCCTAAGGCTAAGGCTAAGGCTAAGGCTAATGTGAGGGGTGGCCTCAGTGTCACCCCATCAGCGGCCTAGCTGCCTGAAAAGACAAAGTAGTCCTGGCAGCAATCTTGGGGCAGCCCCGCAGTGCCTTGCGCAAGTCCTCCACAGCCCCACTGCACCTGCGCCTCCAGCCTTTCCCACTCTCCTAACCCTAACCCTAAGGCTAAGGCTAAGGCTAAGGCTAATGTGAGGGGTGGCCCCAGTGTCACCCCATCAGCGGCCTAGCTGCCTGAAAAGACAAAGTAGTCCTGGCAGCAATCTTGGGGCAGCCCCGCAGTGCCTTGCGCAAGTCCTCCACAGCCCCACTGCACCTGCGCCTCCAGCCTTTCCCACTCTCCTAACCCTAACCCTAACCCTAACCCTAAGGCTAAGGCTAAGGCTAATGTGAGGGGTGGCCCCAGTGTCACCCCATCAGTGGCCTAGCTGCCTGAAAAGACAAAGTAGTCCTGGCAGCAATCTTGGGGCAGCCCCGCAGTGCCTTGCGCAAGTCCTCCACAGCCCCACTGCACCTGCGCCTCCAGCCTTTCCCACTCTCCTAACCCTAACCCTAACCCTAACCCTAACCCTAAGGCTAAGGCTAAGGCTAAGGCTAATGTGAGGGGTGGCCTCAGTGTCACCCCATCAGCGGCCTAGCTGCCTGAAAAGACAAAGTAGTCCTGGCAGCAATCTTGGGGCAGCCCCGCAGTGCCTTGCGCAAGTCCTCCACAGCCCCACTGCACCTGCGCCTCCAGCCTTTCCCACTCTCCTAACCCTAACCCCAACCCTAACCCTAAGGCTAAGGCTAATGTGAGGGGTGGCCCCAGTGTCACCCCATCAGCGGCCTAGCTGCCTGAAAAGACAAAGTAGTCCTGGCAGCAATCTTGGGGCAGCCCCGCAGTGCCTTGCGCAAGTCCTCCACAGCCCCACTGCACCTGGGCCTCCAGCCTTTCCCACTCTCCTAACCCTAACCCTAACCCTAACCCTAAGGCTAAGGCTAAGGCTAATGTGAGGGGTGGCCCCAGTGTCACCCCATCAGCGGCCTAGCTGCCTGAAAAGACAAAGTAGTCCTGGCAGCAATCTTGGGGCAGCCCCGCAGTGCCTTGCGCAAGTCCTCCACAGCCCCACTGCACCTGCGCCTCCAGCCTTTCCCACTCTCCTAACCCTAACCCCAACCCTAACACTAAGGCTAAGGCTAATGTGAGGGGTGGCCCCAGTGTCACCCCATCAGCGGCCTAGCTGCCTGAAAAGACAAAGTAGTCCTGGCAGCAATCTTGGGGCAGCCCCGCAGTGCCTTGCGCAAGTCCTCCACAGCCCCACTGCACCTGGGCCTCCAGCCTTTCCCACTCTCCTAACCCTAACCCTAACCCTAACCCTAAGGCTAAGGCTAAGGCTAATGTGAGGCGTGGCCTCAGTGTCACCCCATCAGTGGCCTAGCTGCCTGAAAAGACAAAGTAGTCCTGGCAGCAATCTTGGGGCAGCCCCGCAGTGCCTTGCGCAAGTCCTCCACAGCCCCACTGCACCTGCGCCTCCAGCCTTTCCCACTCTCCTAACCCTAACCCTAACCCTAACCCTAACCCTAAGGCTAAGGCTAAGGCTAAGGCTAATGTGAGGGGTGGCCTCAGTGTCACCCCATCAGCGGCCTAGCTGCCTGAAAAGACAAAGTAGTCCTGGCAGCAATCTTGGGGCAGCCCCGCAGTGCCTTGCGCAAGTCCTCCACAGCCCCACTGCACCTGCGCCTCCAGCCTTTCCCACTCTCCTAACCCTAACCCTAAGGCTAAGGCTAAGGCTAAGGCTAATGTGAGGGGTGGCCCCAGTGTCACCCCATCAGCGGCCTAGCTGCCTGAAAAGACAAAGTAGTCCTGGCAGCAATCTTGGGGCAGCCCCGCAGTGCCTTGCGCAAGTCCTCCACAGCCCCACTGCACCTGCGCCTCCAGCCTTTCCCACTCTCCTAACCCTAACCCTAACCCTAACCCTAAGGCTAAGGCTAAGGCTAATGTGAGGGGTGGCCCCAGTGTCACCCCATCAGTGGCCTAGCTGCCTGAAAAGACAAAGTAGTCCTGGCAGCAATCTTGGGGCAGCCCCGCAGTGCCTTGCGCAAGTCCTCCACAGCCCCACTGCACCTGCGCCTCCAGCCTTTCCCACTCTCCTAACCCTAACCCTAACCCTAACCCTAACCCTAACCCTAAGGCTAAGGCTAAGGCTAATGTGAGGGGTGGCCTCAGTGTCACCCCATCAGCGGCCTAGCTGCCTGAAAAGACAAAGTAGTCCTGGCAGCAATCTTGGGGCAGCCCCGCAGTGCCTTGCGCAAGTCCTCCACAGCCCCACTGCACCTGCGCCTCCAGCCTTTCCCACTCTCCTAACCCTAACCCCAACCCTAACCCTAAGGCTAAGGCTAATGTGAGGGGTGGCCCCAGTGTCACCCCATCAGCGGCCTAGCTGCCTGAAAAGACAAAGTAGTCCTGGCAGCAATCTTGGGGCAGCCCCGCAGTGCCTTGCGCAAGTCCTCCACAGCCCCACTGCACCTGGGCCTCCAGCCTTTCCCACTCTCCTAACCCTAACCCTAACCCTAACCCTAAGGCTAAGGCTAAGGCTAATGTGAGGGGTGGCCTCAGTGTCACCCCATCAGCGGCCTAGCTGCCTGAAAAGACAAAGTAGTCCTGGCAGCAATCTTGGGGCAGCCCCGCAGTGCCTTGCGCAAGTCCTCCACAGCCCCACTGCACCTGGGCCTCCAGCCTTTCCCACTCTCCTAACCCTAACCCTAACCCTAACCCTAACCCTAAACCTAACTCTAAACCTAACCCTAACCCTAAGGCTAAGGCTAATGGGAGGGATGGCCTCAGTTTCACCCCATCAGTGGCCTAGCTGCCTGAAAAGACAAAGTAGTCCTGGCAGCAATCTTGGGGCAACCCCGCAGTGCCTTGCGCAAGTCCTCCACAGCCCCACTGCACCTGCGCCTCCAGCCTTTCCCACTCTCCTAACCCTAACCCTAACCCTAACCCTAACCCTAACCCTAAGGCTAAGGCTAATGTGAGGGGTGGCCTCAGTGTCACCCCATCAGCGGCCTAGCTGCCTGAAAAGACAAAGTAGTCCTGGCAGCAATCTTGGGGCAGCCCCGCAGTGCCTTGCGCAAGTCCTCCACAGCCCCACTGCACCTGCGCCTCCAGCCTTTCCCACTCTCCTAACCCTAACCCTAACCCTAATCCTAAGGCTAAGGCTAAGGCTAATGTGAGGGGTGGCCCCAGTGTCACCCCATCAGCGGCCTAGCTGCCTGAAAAGACAAAGTAGTCCTGGCAGCAATCTTGGGGCAGCCCCGCAGTGCCTTGCGCAAGTCCTCCACAGCCCCACTGCACCTGCGCCTCCAGCCTTTCCCACTCTCCTAACCCTAACCCTAACCCTAACCCTAACCCTAACCCTAACCCTAACCCTAACTCTAACCCTAACCCTAACCCTAAGGCTAATGTGAGGGGTGGCCCCAGTGTCACCCCATCAGCGGCCTAGCTGCCTGAAAAGACAAAGTAGTCCTGGCAGCAATCTTGGGGCAGCCCCGCAGTGCCTTGCGCAAGTCCTCCACAGCCCCACTGCACCTGCGCCTCCAGCCTTTCCCACTCTCCTAACCCTAACCCTAAGGCTAAGGCTAAGGCTAAGGCTAATGTGAGGGGTGGCCCCAGTGTCACCCCATCAGCGGCCTAGCTGCCTGAAAAGACAAAGTAGTCCTGGCAGCAATCTTGGGGCAGCCCCGCAGTGCCTTGCGCAAGTCCTCCACAGCCCCACTGCACCTGGGCCTCCAGCCTTTCCCACTCTCCTAACCCTAACCCTAACCCTAACCCTAAGGCTAAGGCTAAGGCTAATGTGAGGGGTGGCCTCAGTGTCACCCCATCAGCGGCCTAGCTGCCTGAAAAGACAAAGTAGTCCTGGCAGCAATCTTGGGGCAGCCCCGCAGTGCCTTGAGCAAGTCCTCCACAGCCCCACTGCACCTGGGCCTCCAGCCTTTCCCACTCTCCTAACCCTAACCCTAACCCTAAGGCTAAGGCTAAGGCTAATGTGAGGGGTGGCCCCAGTGTCACCCCATCAGCGGCCTAGCTGCCTGAAAAGACAAAGTAGTCCTGGCAGCAATCTTGGGGCAGCCCCGCAGTGCCTTGCGCAAGTCCTCCACAGCCCCACTGCACCTGCGCCTCCAGCCTTTCCCACTCTCCTAACCCTAACCCTAACCCTAAGGCTAAGGCTAAGGCTAATGTGAGGGGTGGCCCCAGTGTCACCCCATCAGCGGCCTAGCTGCCTGAAAAGACAAAGTAGTCCTGGCAGCAATCTTGGGGCAGCCCCGCAGTGCCTTGCGCAAGTCCTCCACAGCCCCACTGCACCTGCGCCTCCAGCCTTTCCCACTCTCCTAACCCTAACCCTAACCCTAAGGCTAAGGCTAAGGCTAATGTGAGGGGTGGCCTCAGTGTCACCCCATCAGCGGCCTAGCTGCCTGAAAAGACAAAGTAGTCCTGGCAGCAATCTTGGGGCAGCCCCGCAGTGCCTTGCGCAAGTCCTCCACAGCCCCACTGCACCTGCGCCTCCAGCCTTTCCCACTCTCCTAACCCTAACCCCAACCCTAAGGCTAAGGCTAAGGCTAATGTGAGGGGTGGCCTCAGTGTCACCCCATCAGCGGCCTAGCTGCCTGAAAAGACAAAGTAGTCCTGGCAGCAATCTTGGGGCAGCCCCGCAGTGCCTTGCGCAAGTCCTCCACAGCCCCACTGCACCTGCGCCTCCAGCCTTTCCCACTCTCCTAACCCTAACCCTAAGGCTAAGGCTAAGGCTAAGGCTAATGTGAGGGGTGGCCCCAGTGTCACCCCATCAGCGGCCTAGCTGCCTGAAAAGACAAAGTAGTCCTGGCAGCAATCTTGGGGCAGCCCCGCAGTGCCTTGCGCAAGTCCTCCACAGCCCCACTGCACCTGCGCCTCCAGCCTTTCCCACTCTCCTAACCCTAACCCTAACCCTAACCCTAAGGCTAAGGCTAAGGCTAATGTGAGGGGTGGCCCCAGTGTCACCCCATCAGTGGCCTAGCTGCCTGAAAAGACAAAGTAGTCCTGGCAGCAATCTTGGGGCAGCCCCGCAGTGCCTTGCGCAAGTCCTCCACAGCCCCACTGCACCTGCGCCTCCAGCCTTTCCCACTCTCCTAACCCTAACCCTAACCCTAAGGCTAAGGCTAAGGCTAATGTGAGGGGTGGCCCCAGTGTCACCCCATCAGCGGCCTAGCTGCCTGAAAAGACAAAGTAGTCCTGGCAGCAATCTTGGGGCAGCCCCGCAGTGCCTTGCGCAAGTCCTCCACAGCCCCACTGCACCTGCGCCTCCAGCCTTTCCCACTCTTCTAACCCTAACCCTAACCCTAACCCTAAGGCTAAGGCTAAGGCTAATGTGAGGGGTGGCCTCAGTGTCACCCCATCAGCGGCCTAGCTGCCTGAAAAGACAAAGTAGTCCTGGCAGCAATCTTGGGGCAGCCCCGCAGTGCCTTGCGCAAGTCCTCCACAGCCCCACTGCACCTGGGCCTCCAGCCTTTCCCACTCTCCTAACCCTAACCCTAACCCTAACCCTAACCCTAAACCTAACTCTAAACCTAACCCTAACCCTAAGGCTAAGGCTAATGGGAGGGGTGGCCTCAGTTTCACCCCATCAGTGGCCTAGCTGCCTGAAAAGACAAAGTAGTCCTGGCAGCAATCTTGGGGCAACCCCGCAGTGCCTTGCGCAAGTCCTCCACAGCCCCACTGCACCTGCGCCTCCAGCCTTTCCCACTCTCCTAACCCTAACCCTAACCCTAACCCTAACCCTAACCCTAAGGCTAAGGCTAATGTGAGGGGTGGCCTCAGTGTCACCCCATCAGCGGCCTAGCTGCCTGAAAAGACAAAGTAGTCCTGGCAGCAATCTTGGGGCAGCCCCGCAGTGCCTTGAGCAAGTCCTCCACAGCCCCACTGCACCTGGGCCTCCAGCCTTTCCCACTCTCCTAACCCTAACCCTAACCCTAAGGCTAAGGCTAAGGCTAAGGCTAATGTGAGGCGTGGCCTCAGTGTCACCCCATCAGCGGCCTAGCTGCCTGAAAAGACAAAGTAGTCCTGGCAGCAATCTTGGGGCAGCCCCGCAGTGCCTTGCGCAAGTCCTCCACAGCCCCACTGCACCTGCGCCTCCAGCCTTTCCCACTCTCCTAACCCTAACCCTAACCCTAACCCTAACCCTAACCCTAACCCTAACTCTAACCCTAACCCTAACCCTAAGGCTAATGTGAGGGGTGGCCCCAGTGTCACCCCATCAGCGGCCTAGCTGCCTGAAAAGACAAAGTAGTCCTGGCAGCAATCTTGGGGCAGCCCCGCAGTGCCTTGAGCAAGTCCTCCACAGCCCCACTGCACCTGGGCCTCCAGCCTTTCCCACTCTCCTAACCCTAACCCTAAGGCTAAGGCTAAGGCTAAGGCTAATGTGAGGGGTGGCCCCAGTGTCACCCCATCAGCGGCCTAGCTGCCTGAAAAGACAAAGTAGTCCTGGCAGCAATCTTGGGGCAGCCCCGCAGTGCCTTGCGCAAGTCCTCCACAGCCCCACTGCACCTGGGCCTCCAGCCTTTCCCACTCTCCTAACCCTAACCCTAACCCTAACCCTAAGGCTAAGGCTAAGGCTAATGTGAGGGGTGGCCTCAGTGTCACCCCATCAGCGGCCTAGCTGCCTGAAAAAACAAAGTAGTCCTGGCAGCAATCTTGGGGCAGCCCCGCAGTGCCTTGAGCAAGTCCTCCACAGCCCCACTGCACCTGGGCCTCCAGCCTTTCCCACTCTCCTAACCCTAACCCTAACCCTAAGGCTAAGGCTAAGGCTAATGTGAGGGGTGGCCTCAGTGTCACCCCATCAGCGGCCTAGCTGCCTGAAAAGACAAAGTAGTCCTGGCAGCAATCTTGGGGCAGCCCCGCAGTGCCTTGCGCAAGTCCTCCACAGCCCCACTGCACCTGGGCCTCCAGCCTTTCCCACTCTCCTAACCCTAACCCTAACCCTAAGGCTAAGGCTAAGGCTAATGTGAGGGGTGGCCCCAGTGTCACCCCATCAGCGGCCTAGCTGCCTGAAAAGACAAAGTAGTCCTGGCAGCAATCTTGGGGCAGCCCCGCAGTGCCTTGCGCAAGTCCTCCACAGCCCCACTGCACCTGCGCCTCCAGCCTTTCCCACTCTCCTAACCCTAACCCTAACCCTAAGGCTAAGGCTAAGGCTAATGTGAGGGGTGGCCTCAGTGTCACCCCATCAGCGGCCTAGCTGCCTGAAAAGACAAAGTAGTCCTGGCAGCAATCTTGGGGCAGCCCCGCAGTGCCTTGCGCAAGTCCTCCACAGCCCCACTGCACCTGCGCCTCCAGCCTTTCCCACTCTCCTAACCCTAACCCTAACCCTAACCCTAACCCTAACCCTAACCCTAAGGCTAATGTGAGGGGTGGCCTCAGTGTCACCCCATCAGCGGCCTAGCTGCCTGAAAAGACAAAGTAGTCCTGGCAGCAATCTTGGGGCAGCCCCGCAGTGCCTTGCGCAAGTCCTCCACAGCCCCACTGCACCTGCGCCTCCAGCCTTTCCCACTCTCCTAACCCTAACCCTAACCCTAAGGCTAAGGCTAAGGCTAATGTGAGGGGTGGCCTCAGTGTCACCCCATCAGCGGCCTAGCTGCCTGAAAAGACAAAGTAGTCCTGGCAGCAATCTTGGGGCAGCCCCGCAGTGCCTTGCGCAAGTCCTCCACAGCCCCACTGCACCTGCGCCTCCAGCCTTTCCCACTCTCCTAACCCTAACCCTAACCCTAACCCTAAGGCTAAGGCTAATGTGAGGGGTGGCCTCAGTGTCACCCCATCAGCGGCCTAGCTGCCTGAAAAGACAAAGTAGTCCTGGCAGCAATCTTGGGGCAGCCCCGCAGTGCCTTGCGCAAGTCCTCCACAGCCCCACTGCACCTGGGCCTCCAGCCTTTCCCACTCTCCTAACCGTAACCCTAACCCTAACCCTAAGGCTAAGGCTAATGTGAGGGGTGGCCCCAGTGTCACCCCATCAGCGGCCTAGCTGCCTGAAAAGACAAAGTAGTCCTGGCAGCAATCTTGGGGCAGCCCCGCAGTGCCTTGCGCAAGTCCTCCACAGCCCCACTGCACCTGGGCCTCCAGCCTTTCCCACTCTCCTAACCCTAACCCTAAGGCTAAGGCTAAGGCTAATGTGAGGGGTGGCCCCAGTGTCACCCCATCAGCGGCCTAGCTGCCTGAAAAGACAAAGTAGTCCTGGCAGCAATCTTGGGGCAGCCCCGCAGTGCCTTGCGCAAGTCCTCCACAGCCCCACTGCACCTGGGCCTCCAGCCTTTCCCACTCTCCTAACCCTAACCCTAACCCTAACCCTAAGGCTAAGGCTAAGGCTAATGTGAGGGGTGGCCCCAGTGTCACCCCATCAGCGGCCTAGCTGCCTGAAAAGACAAAGTAGTCCTGGCAGCAATCTTGGGGCAGCCCCGCAGTGCCTTGAGCAAGTCCTCCACAGCCCCACTGCACCTGGGCCTCCAGCCTTTCCCACTCTCCTAACCCTAACCCTAACCCTAAGGCTAAGGCTAAGGCTAAGGCTAATGTGAGGCGTGGCCTCAGTGTCACCCCATCAGCGGCCTAGCTGCCTGAAAAGACAAAGTAGTCCTGGCAGCAATCTTGGGGCAGCCCCGCAGTGCCTTGCGCAAGTCCTCCACAGCCCCACTGCACCTGCGCCTCCAGCCTTTCCCACTCTCCTAACCCTAACCCTAACCCTAACCCTAACCCTAACCCTAACCCTAACTCTAACCCTAACCCTAACCCTAAGGCTAATGTGAGGGGTGGCCCCAGTGTCACCCCATCAGCGGCCTAGCTGCCTGAAAAGACAAAGTAGTCCTGGCAGCAATCTTGGGGCAGCCCCGCAGTGCCTTGAGCAAGTCCTCCACAGCCCCACTGCACCTGGGCCTCCAGCCTTTCCCACTCTCCTAACCCTAACCCTAAGGCTAAGGCTAAGGCTAAGGCTAATGTGAGGGGTGGCCCCAGTGTCACCCCATCAGCGGCCTAGCTGCCTGAAAAGACAAAGTAGTCCTGGCAGCAATCTTGGGGCAGCCCCGCAGTGCCTTGCGCAAGTCCTCCACAGCCCCACTGCACCTGGGCCTCCAGCCTTTCCCACTCTCCTAACCCTAACCCTAACCCTAACCCTAAGGCTAAGGCTAAGGCTAATGTGAGGGGTGGCCTCAGTGTCACCCCATCAGCGGCCTAGCTGCCTGAAAAGACAAAGTAGTCCTGGCAGCAATCTTGGGGCAGCCCCGCAGTGCCTTGAGCAAGTCCTCCACAGCCCCACTGCACCTGGGCCTCCAGCCTTTCCCACTCTCCTAACCCTAACCCTAACCCTAAGGCTAAGGCTAAGGCTAATGTGAGGGGTGGCCTCAGTGTCACCCCATCAGCGGCCTAGCTGCCTGAAAAGACAAAGTAGTCCTGGCAGCAATCTTGGGGCAGCCCCGCAGTGCCTTGCGCAAGTCCTCCACAGCCCCACTGCACCTGCGCCTCCAGCCTTTCCCACTCTCCTAACCCTAACCCTAACCCTAAGGCTAAGGCTAAGGCTAATGTGAGGGGTGGCCCCAGTGTCACCCCATCAGCGGCCTAGCTGCCTGAAAAGACAAAGTAGTCCTGGCAGCAATCTTGGGGCAGCCCCGCAGTGCCTTGCGCAAGTCCTCCACAGCCCCACTGCACCTGCGCCTCCAGCCTTTCCCACTCTCCTAACCCTAACCCTAACCCTAAGGCTAAGGCTAAGGCTAATGTGAGGGGTGGCCTCAGTGTCACCCCATCAGCGGCCTAGCTGCCTGAAAAGACAAAGTAGTCCTGGCAGCAATCTTGGGGCAGCCCCGCAGTGCCTTGCGCAAGTCCTCCACAGCCCCACTGCACCTGCGCCTCCAGCCTTTCCCACTCTCCTAACCCTAACCCTAACCCTAACCCTAACCCTAACCCTAACCCTAAGGCTAATGTGAGGGGTGGCCTCAGTGTCACCCCATCAGCGGCCTAGCTGCCTGAAAAGACAAAGTAGTCCTGGCAGCAATCTTGGGGCAGCCCCGCAGTGCCTTGCGCAAGTCCTCCACAGCCCCACTGCACCTGCGCCTCCAGCCTTTCCCACTCTCCTAACCCTAACCCTAACCCTAAGGCTAAGGCTAAGGCTAATGTGAGGGGTGGCCTCAGTGTCACCCCATCAGCGGCCTAGCTGCCTGAAAAGACAAAGTAGTCCTGGCAGCAATCTTGGGGCAGCCCCGCAGTGCCTTGCGCAAGTCCTCCACAGCCCCACTGCACCTGCGCCTCCAGCCTTTCCCACTCTCCTAACCCTAACCCTAACCCTAACCCTAAGGCTAAGGCTAATGTGAGGGGTGGCCTCAGTGTCACCCCATCAGCGGCCTAGCTGCCTGAAAAGACAAAGTAGTCCTGGCAGCAATCTTGGGGCAGCCCCGCAGTGCCTTGCGCAAGTCCTCCACAGCCCCACTGCACCTGGGCCTCCAGCCTTTCCCACTCTCCTAACCGTAACCCTAACCCTAACCCTAAGGCTAAGGCTAATGTGAGGGGTGGCCCCAGTGTCACCCCATCAGCGGCCTAGCTGCCTGAAAAGACAAAGTAGTCCTGGCAGCAATCTTGGGGCAGCCCCGCAGTGCCTTGCGCAAGTCCTCCACAGCCCCACTGCACCTGGGCCTCCAGCCTTTCCCACTCTCCTAACCCTAACCCTAACCCTAACCCTAAGGCTAAGGCTAAGGCTAATGTGAGGGGTGGCCTCAGTGTCACCCCATCAGCGGCCTAGCTGCCTGAAAAGACAAAGTAGTCCTGGCAGCAATCTTGGGGCAGCCCCGCAGTGCCTTGAGCAAGTCCTCCACAGCCCCACTGCACCTGGGCCTCCAGCCTTTCCCACTCTCCTAACCCTAACCCTAACCCTAAGGCTAAGGCTAAGGCTAATGTGAGGGGTGGCCTCAGTGTCACCCCATCAGCGGCCTAGCTGCCTGAAAAGACAAAGTAGTCCTGGCAGCAATCTTGGGGCAGCCCCGCAGTGCCTTGCGCAAGTCCTCCACAGCCCCACTGCACCTGCGCCTCCAGCCTTTCCCACTCTCCTAACCCTAACCCTAACCCTAAGGCTAAGGCTAAGGCTAATGTGAGGGGTGGCCCCAGTGTCACCCCATCAGCGGCCTAGCTGCCTGAAAAGACAAAGTAGTCCTGGCAGCAATCTTGGGGCAGCCCCGCAGTGCCTTGCGCAAGTCCTCCACAGCCCCACTGCACCTGGGCCTCCAGCCTTTCCCACTCTCCTAACCCTAACCCTAACCCTAAGGCTAAGGCTAAGGCTAATGGGAGGGGTGGCCTCAGTGTCACCCCATCAGCGGCCTAGCTGCCTGAAAAGACAAAGTAGTCCTGGCAGCAATCTTGGGGCAGCCCCGCAGTGCCTTGCGCAAGTCCTCCACAGCCCCACTGCACCTGCGCCTCCAGCCTTTCCCACTCTCCTAACCCTAACCCTAACCCTAACCCTAACCCTAACCCTAAGGCTAAGGCTAAGGCTAATGTGAGGGGTGGCCCCAGTGTCACCCCATCAGCGGCCTAGCTGCCTGAAAAGACAAAGTAGTCCTGGCAGCAATCTTGGGGCAGCCCCGCAGTGCCTTGCGCAAGTCCTCCACAGCCCCACTGCACCTGCGCCTCCAGCCTTTCCCACTCTCCTAACCCTAACCCTAACCCTAAGGCTAAGGCTAAGGCTAATGTGAGGGGTGGCCTCAGTGTCACCCCATCAGCGGCCTAGCTGCCTGAAAAGACAAAGTAGTCCTGGCAGCAATCTTGGGGCAGCCCCGCAGTGCCTTGCGCAAGTCCTCCACAGCCCCACTGCACCTGCGCCTCCAGCCTTTCCCACTCTCCTAACCCTAACCCTAAGGCTAAGGCTAAGGCTAAGGCTAATGTGAGGGGTGGCCCCAGTGTCACCCCATCAGCGGCCTAGCTGCCTGAAAAGACAAAGTAGTCCTGGCAGCAATCTTGGGGCAGCCCCGCAGTGCCTTGCGCAAGTCCTCCACAGCCCCACTGCACCTGGGCCTCCAGCCTTTCCCACTCTCCTAACCCTAACCCCAACCCTAACCCTAACCCTAAGGCTAAGGCTAAGGCTAAGGCTAATGTGAGGGGTGGCCTCAGTGTCACCCCATCAGCGGCCTAGCTGCCTGAAAAGACAAAGTAGTCCTGGCAGCAATCTTGGGGCAGCCCCGCAGTGCCTTGCGCAAGTCCTCCACAGCCCCACTGCACCTGCGCCTCCAGCCTTTCCCACTCTCCTAACCCTAACCCTAACCCTAAGGCTAAGGCTAAGGCTAATGTGAGGGGTGGCCTCAGTGTCACCCCATCAGCGGCCTAGCTGCCTGAAAAGACAAAGTAGTCCTGGCAGCAATCTTGGGGCAGCCCCGCAGTGCCTTGCGCAAGTCCTCCACAGCCCCACTGCACCTGCGCCTCCAGCCTTTCCCACTCTCCTAACCCTAACCCTAAGGCTAAGGCTAAGGCTAAGGCTAATGTGAGGGGTGGCCCCAGTGTCACCCCATCAGCGGCCTAGCTGCCTGAAAAGACAAAGTAGTCCTGGCAGCAATCTTGGGGCAGCCCCGCAGTGCCTTGCGCAAGTCCTCCACAGCCCCACTGCACCTGCGCCTCCAGCCTTTCCCACTCTCCTAACCCTAACCCTAACCCTAACCCTAACCCTAAGGCTAAGGCTAAGGCTAAGGCTAATGTGAGGGGTGGCCTCAGTGTCACCCCATCAGCGGCCTAGCTGCCTGAAAAGACAAAGTAGTCCTGGCAGCAATCTTGGGGCAGCCCCGCAGTGCCTTGCGCAAGTCCTCCACAGCCCCACTGCACCTGCGCCTCCAGCCTTTCCCACTCTCCTAACCCTAACCCCAACCCTAACCCTAAGGCTAAGGCTAATGTGAGGGGTGGCCCCAGTGTCACCCCATCAGCGGCCTAGCTGCCTGAAAAGACAAAGTAGTCCTGGCAGCAATCTTGGGGCAGCCCCGCAGTGCCTTGCGCAAGTCCTCCACAGCCCCACTGCACCTGGGCCTCCAGCCTTTCCCACTCTCCTAACCCTAACCCTAACCCTAACCCTAAGGCTAAGGCTAAGGCTAATGTGAGGGGTGGCCTCAGTGTCACCCCATCAGCGGCCTAGCTGCCTGAAAAGACAAAGTAGTCCTGGCAGCAATCTTGGGGCAGCCCCGCAGTGCCTTGCGCAAGTCCTCCACAGCCCCACTGCACCTGGGCCTCCAGCCTTTCCCACTCTCCTAACCCTAACCCTAACCCTAACCCTAACCCTAAACCTAACTCTAAACCTAACCCTAACCCTAAGGCTAAGGCTAATGGGAGGGGTGGCCTCAGTTTCACCCCATCAGTGGCCTAGCTGCCTGAAAAGACAAAGTAGTCCTGGCAGCAATCTTGGGGCAACCCCGCAGTGCCTTGCGCAAGTCCTCCACAGCCCCACTGCACCTGCGCCTCCAGCCTTTCCCACTCTCCTAACCCTAACCCTAACCCTAACCCTAACCCTAACCCTAAGGCTAAGGCTAATGTGAGGGGTGGCCTCAGTGTCACCCCATCAGCGGCCTAGCTGCCTGAAAAGACAAAGTAGTCCTGGCAGCAATCTTGGGGCAGCCCCGCAGTGCCTTGCGCAAGTCCTCCACAGCCCCACTGCACCTGGGCCTCCAGCCTTTCCCACTCTCCTAACCCTAACCCTAACCCTAACCCTAAGGCTAAGGCTAAGGCTAATGTGAGGCGTGGCCTCAGTGTCACCCCATCAGCGGCCTAGCTGCCTGAAAAGACAAAGTAGTCCTGGCAGCAATCTTGGGGCAGCCCCGCAGTGCCTTGCGCAAGTCCTCCACAGCCCCACTGCACCTGCGCCTCCAGCCTTTCCCACTCTCCTAACCCTAACCCTAACCCTAACCCTAACCCTAACCCTAACCCTAACCCTAACTCTAACCCTAACCCTAACCCTAAGGCTAATGTGAGGGGTGGCCCCAGTGTCACCCCATCAGCGGCCTAGCTGCCTGAAAAGACAAAGTAGTCCTGGCAGCAATCTTGGGGCAGCCCCGCAGTGCCTTGCGCAAGTCCTCCACAGCCCCACTGCACCTGGGCCTCCAGCCTTTCCCACTCTCCTAACCCTAACCCTAAGGCTAAGGCTAAGGCTAAGGCTAATGTGAGGGGTGGCCCCAGTGTCACCCCATCAGCGGCCTAGCTGCCTGAAAAGACAAAGTAGTCCTGGCAGCAATCTTGGGGCAGCCCCGCAGTGCCTTGCGCAAGTCCTCCACAGCCCCACTGCACCTGGGCCTCCAGCCTTTCCCACTCTCCTAACCCTAACCCTAACCCTAAGGCTAAGGCTAAGGCTAATGTGAGGGGTGGCCCCAGTGTCACCCCATCAGCGGCCTAGCTGCCTGAAAAGACAAAGTAGTCCTGGCAGCAATCTTGGGGCAGCCCCGCAGTGCCTTGCGCAAGTCCTCCACAGCCCCACTGCACCTGCGCCTCCAGCCTTTCCCACTCTCCTAACCCTAACCCTAACCCTAAGGCTAAGGCTAAGGCTAATGTGAGGGGTGGCCTCAGTGTCACCCCATCAGCGGCCTAGCTGCCTGAAAAGACAAAGTAGTCCTGGCAGCAATCTTGGGGCAGCCCCGCAGTGCCTTGCGCAAGTCCTCCACAGCCCCACTGCACCTGGGCCTCCAGCCTTTCCCACTCTCCTAACCCTAACCCTAACCCTAACCCTAACCCTAACCCTAACCCTAAGGCTAATGTGAGGGGTGGCCTCAGTGTCACCCCATCAGCGGCCTAGCTGCCTGAAAAGACAAAGTAGTCCTGGCAGCAATCTTGGGGCAGCCCCGCAGTGCCTTGCGCAAGTCCTCCACAGCCCCACTGCACCTGCGCCTCCAGCCTTTCCCACTCTCCTAACCCTAACCCTAACCCTAAGGCTAAGGCTAAGGCTAATGTGAGGGGTGGCCTCAGTGTCACCCCATCAGCGGCCTAGCTGCCTGAAAAGACAAAGTAGTCCTGGCAGCAATCTTGGGGCAGCCCCGCAGTGCCTTGCGCAAGTCCTCCACAGCCCCACTGCACCTGCGCCTCCAGCCTTTCCCACTCTCCTAACCCTAACCCCAACCCTAAGGCTAAGGCTAAGGCTAATGTGAGGGGTGGCCCCAGTGTCACCCCATCAGCGGCCTAGCTGCCTGAAAAGACAAAGTAGTCCTGGCAGCAATCTTGGGGCAGCCCCGCAGTGCCTTGCGCAAGTCCTCCACAGCCCCACTGCACCTGGGCCTCCAGCCTTTCCCACTCTCCTAACCCTAACCCTAACCCTAACCCTAACCCTAAGGCTAATGTGAGGGGTGGCCCCAGTGTCACCCCATCAGCGGCCTAGCTGCCTGAAAAGACAAAGTAGTCCTGGCAGCAATCTTGGGGCAGCCCCGCAGTGCCTTGCGCAAGTCCTCCACAGCCCCACTGAACCTGCGCCTCCAGCCTTTCCCACTCTCCTAACCCTAACCCTAAGGCTAAGGCTAAGGCTAATGTGAGGGGTGGCCCCAGTGTCACCCCATCAGCGGCCTAGCTGCCTGAAAAGACAAAGTAGTCCTGGCAGCAATCTTGGGGCAGCCCCGCAGTGCCTTGCGCAAGTCCTCCACAGCCCCACTGCACCTGCGCCTCCAGCCTTTCCCACTCTCCTAACCCTAACCCTAACCCTAACCCTAACCCTAAGGCTAAGGCTAAGGCTAATGTGAGGGGTGGCCTCAGTGTCACCCCATCAGCGGCCTAGCTGCCTGAAAAGACAAAGTAGTCCTGGCAGCAATCTTGGGGCAGCCCCGCAGTGCCTTGCGCAAGTCCTCCACAGCCCCACTGCACCTGCGCCTCCAGCCTTTCCCACTCTCCTAACCCTAACCCTAACCCTAACCCTAAGGCTAAGGCTAAGGCTAATGTGAGGCGTGGCCTCAGTGTCACCCCATCAGCAGCCTAGCTGCCTGAAAAGACAAAGTAGTCCTGGCAGCAATCTTGGGGCAGCCCCGCAGTGCCTTGCGCAAGTCCTCCACAGCCCCACTGCACCTGCGCCTCCAGCCTTTCCCACTCTCCTAACCCTAACCCCAACCCTAACCCTAACCCTAAGGCTAAGGCTAAGGCTAAGGCTAATGTGAGGGGTGGCCTCAGTGTCACCCCATCAGCGGCCTAGCTGCCTGAAAAGACAAAGTAGTCCTGGCAGCAATCTTGGGGCAGCCCCGCAGTGCCTTGCGCAAGTCCTCCACAGCCCCACTGCACCTGCGCCTCCAGCCTTTCCCACTCTCCTAACCCTAACCCCAACCCTAACCCTAAGGCTAAGGCTAATGTGAGGGGTGGCCCCAGTGTCACCCCATCAGCGGCCTAGCTGCCTGAAAAGACAAAGTAGTCCTGGCAGCAATCTTGGGGCAGCCCCGCAGTGCCTTGCGCAAGTCCTCCACAGCCCCACTGCACCTGGGCCTCCAGCCTTTCCCACTCTCCTAACCCTAACCCTAACCCTAACCCTAAGGCTAAGGCTAAGGCTAATGTGAGGGGTGGCCTCAGTGTCACCCCATCAGCGGCCTAGCTGCCTGAAAAGACAAAGTAGTCCTGGCAGCAATCTTGGGGCAGCCCCGCAGTGCCTTGCGCAAGTCCTCCACAGCCCCACTGCACCTGCGCCTCCAGCCTTTCCCACTCTCCTAACCCTAACCCCAACCCTAAGGCTAAGGCTAAGGCTAATGTGAGGGGTGGCCCCAGTGTCACCCCATCAGCGGCCTAGCTGCCTGAAAAGACAAAGTAGTCCTGGCAGCAATCTTGGGGCAGCCCCGCAGTGCCTTGCGCAAGTCCTCCACAGCCCCACTGCACCTGGGCCTCCAGCCTTTCCCACTCTCCTAACCCTAACCCTAACCCTAACCCTAACCCTAAGGCTAATGTGAGGGGTGGCCCCAGTGTCACCCCATCAGCGGCCTAGCTGCCTGAAAAGACAAAGTAGTCCTGGCAGCAATCTTGGGGCAGCCCCGCAGTGCCTTGCGCAAGTCCTCCACAGCCCCACTGAACCTGCGCCTCCAGCCTTTCCCACTCTCCTAACCCTAACCCTAAGGCTAAGGCTAAGGCTAATGTGAGGGGTGGCCCCAGTGTCACCCCATCAGCGGCCTAGCTGCCTGAAAAGACAAAGTAGTCCTGGCAGCAATCTTGGGGCAGCCCCGCAGTGCCTTGCGCAAGTCCTCCACAGCCCCACTGCACCTGGGCCTCCAGCCTTTCCCACTCTCCTAACCCTAACCCTAACCCTAACCCTAACCCTAAGGCTAAGGCTAAGGCTAATGTGAGGGGTGGCCTCAGTGTCACCCCATCAGCGGCCTAGCTGCCTGAAAAGACAAAGTAGTCCTGGCAGCAATCTTGGGGCAGCCCCGCAGTGCCTTGCGCAAGTCCTCCACAGCCCCACTGCACCTGCGCCTCCAGCCTTTCCCACTCTCCTAACCCTAACCCTAACCCTAACCCTAAGGCTAAGGCTAAGGCTAATGTGAGGCGTGGCCTCAGTGTCACCCCATCAGCAGCCTAGCTGCCTGAAAAGACAAAGTAGTCCTGGCAGCAATCTTGGGGCAGCCCCGCAGTGCCTTGCGCAAGTCCTCCACAGCCCCACTGCACCTGCGCCTCCAGCCTTTCCCACTCTCCTAACCCTAACCCCAACCCTAACCCTAACCCTAAGGCTAAGGCTAAGGCTAAGGCTAATGTGAGGGGTGGCCTCAGTGTCACCCCATCAGCGGCCTAGCTGCCTGAAAAGACAAAGTAGTCCTGGCAGCAATCTTGGGGCAGCCCCGCAGTGCCTTGCGCAAGTCCTCCACAGCCCCACTGCACCTGCGCCTCCAGCCTTTCCCACTCTCCTAACCCTAACCCTAACCCTAAGGCTAAGGCTAAGGCTAATGTGAGGGGTGGCCTCAGTGTCACCCCATCAGCGGCCTAGCTGCCTGAAAAGACAAAGTAGTCCTGGCAGCAATCTTGGGGCAGCCCCGCAGTGCCTTGCGCAAGTCCTCCACAGCCCCACTGCACCTGCGCCTCCAGCCTTTCCCACTCTCCTAACCCTAACCCTAAGGCTAAGGCTAAGGCTAAGGCTAATGTGAGGGGTGGCCCCAGTGTCACCCCATCAGCGGCCTAGCTGCCTGAAAAGACAAAGTAGTCCTGGCAGCAATCTTGGGGCAGCCCCGCAGTGCCTTGCGCAAGTCCTCCACAGCCCCACTGCACCTGCGCCTCCAGCCTTTCCCACTCTCCTAACCCTAACCCTAACCCTAACCCTAACCCTAAGGCTAAGGCTAAGGCTAAGGCTAATGTGAGGGGTGGCCTCAGTGTCACCCCATCAGCGGCCTAGCTGCCTGAAAAGACAAAGTAGTCCTGGCAGCAATCTTGGGGCAGCCCCGCAGTGCCTTGCGCAAGTCCTCCACAGCCCCACTGCACCTGCGCCTCCAGCCTTTCCCACTCTCCTAACCCTAACCCCAACCCTAACCCTAAGGCTAAGGCTAATGTGAGGGGTGGCCCCAGTGTCACCCCATCAGCGGCCTAGCTGCCTGAAAAGACAAAGTAGTCCTGGCAGCAATCTTGGGGCAGCCCCGCAGTGCCTTGCGCAAGTCCTCCACAGCCCCACTGCACCTGGGCCTCCAGCCTTTCCCACTCTCCTAACCCTAACCCTAACCCTAACCCTAAGGCTAAGGCTAAGGCTAATGTGAGGGGTGGCCTCAGTGTCACCCCATCAGCGGCCTAGCTGCCTGAAAAGACAAAGTAGTCCTGGCAGCAATCTTGGGGCAGCCCCGCAGTGCCTTGCGCAAGTCCTCCACAGCCCCACTGCACCTGGGCCTCCAGCCTTTCCCACTCTCCTAACCCTAACCCTAACCCTAACCCTAACCCTAAACCTAACTCTAAACCTAACCCTAACCCTAAGGCTAAGGCTAATGGGAGGGGTGGCCTCAGTTTCACCCCATCAGTGGCCTAGCTGCCTGAAAAGACAAAGTAGTCCTGGCAGCAATCTTGGGGCAACCCCGCAGTGCCTTGCGCAAGTCCTCCACAGCCCCACTGCACCTGCGCCTCCAGCCTTTCCCACTCTCCTAACCCTAACCCTAACCCTAACCCTAACCCTAACCCTAAGGCTAAGGCTAATGTGAGGGGTGGCCTCAGTGTCACCCCATCAGCGGCCTAGCTGCCTGAAAAGACAAAGTAGTCCTGGCAGCAATCTTGGGGCAGCCCCGCAGTGCCTTGCGCAAGTCCTCCACAGCCCCACTGCACCTGGGCCTCCAGCCTTTCCCACTCTCCTAACCCTAACCCTAACCCTAACCCTAAGGCTAAGGCTAAGGCTAATGTGAGGCGTGGCCTCAGTGTCACCCCATCAGCGGCCTAGCTGCCTGAAAAGACAAAGTAGTCCTGGCAGCAATCTTGGGGCAGCCCCGCAGTGCCTTGCGCAAGTCCTCCACAGCCCCACTGCACCTGCGCCTCCAGCCTTTCCCACTCTCCTAACCCTAACCTTAACCCTAACCCTAACCCTAACCCTAACCCTAACCCTAACCCTAACTCTAACCCTAACCCTAACCCTAAGGCTAATGTGAGGGGTGGCCCCAGTGTCACCCCATCAGCGGCCTAGCTGCCTGAAAAGACAAAGTAGTCCTGGCAGCAATCTTGGGGCAGCCCCGCAGTGCCTTGCGCAAGTCCTCCACAGCCCCACTGCACCTGGGCCTCCAGCCTTTCCCACTCTCCTAACCCTAACCCTAACCCTAACCCTAAGGCTAAGGCTAAGGCTAATGTGAGGGGTGGCCTCAGTGTCACCCCATCAGCGGCCTAGCTGCCTGAAAAGACAAAGTAGTCCTGGCAGCAATCTTGGGGCAGCCCCGCAGTGCCTTGCGCAAGTCCTCCACAGCCCCACTGCACCTGCGCCTCCAGCCTTTCCCACTCTCCTAACCCTAACCCTAACCCTAAGGCTAAGGCTAAGGCTAATGTGAGGGGTGGCCCCAGTGTCACCCCATCAGCGGCCTAGCTGCCTGAAAAGACAAAGTAGTCCTGGCAGCAATCTTGGGGCAGCCCCGCAGTGCCTTGCGCAAGTCCTCCACAGCCCCACTGCACCTGCGCCTCCAGCCTTTCCCACTCTCCTAACCCTAACCCTAACCCTAAGGCTAAGGCTAAGGCTAATGTGAGGGGTGGCCTCAGTGTCACCCCATCAGCGGCCTAGCTGCCTGAAAAGACAAAGTAGTCCTGGCAGCAATCTTGGGGCAGCCCCGCAGTGCCTTGCGCAAGTCCTCCACAGCCCCACTGCACCTGGGCCTCCAGCCTTTCCCACTCTCCTAACCCTAACCCTAACCCTAACCCTAACCCTAACCCTAACCCTAAGGCTAATGTGAGGGGTGGCCTCAGTGTCACCCCATCAGCGGCCTAGCTGCCTGAAAAGACAAAGTAGTCCTGGCAGCAATCTTGGGGCAGCCCCGCAGTGCCTTGCGCAAGTCCTCCACAGCCCCACTGCACCTGCGCCTCCAGCCTTTCCCACTCTCCTAACCCTAACCCTAACCCTAAGGCTAAGGCTAAGGCTAATGTGAGGGGTGGCCTCAGTGTCACCCCATCAGCGGCCTAGCTGCCTGAAAAGACAAAGTAGTCCTGGCAGCAATCTTGGGGCAGCCCCGCAGTGCCTTGCGCAAGTCCTCCACAGCCCCACTGCACCTGCGCCTCCAGCCTTTCCCACTCTCCTAACCCTAACCCCAACCCTAAGGCTAAGGCTAAGGCTAATGTGAGGGGTGGCCCCAGTGTCACCCCATCAGCGGCCTAGCTGCCTGAAAAGACAAAGTAGTCCTGGCAGCAATCTTGGGGCAGCCCCGCAGTGCCTTGCGCAAGTCCTCCACAGCCCCACTGCACCTGCGCCTCCAGCCTTTCCCACTCTCCTAACCCTAACCCTAACCCTAACCCTAACCCTAAGGCTAATGTGAGGGGTGGCCCCAGTGTCACCCCATCAGCGGCCTAGCTGCCTGAAAAGACAAAGTAGTCCTGGCAGCAATCTTGGGGCAGCCCCGCAGTGCCTTGCGCAAGTCCTCCACAGCCCCACTGAACCTGCGCCTCCAGCCTTTCCCACTCTCCTAACCCTAACCCTAACCCTAAGGCTAAGGCTAATGGGAGGGGTGGCCCCAGTGTCACCCCATCAGCGGCCTAGCTGCCTGAAAAGACAAAGTAGTCCTGGCAGCAATCTTGGGGCAGCCCCGCAGTGCCTTGCGCAAGTCCTCCACAGCCCCACTGCACCTGGGCCTCCAGCCTTTCCCACTCTCCTAACCCTAACCCTAACCCTAACCCTAACCCTAAGGCTAAGGCTAAGGCTAATGTGAGGGGTGGCCTCAGTGTCACCCCATCAGCGGCCTAGCTGCCTGAAAAGACAAAGTAGTCCTGGCAGCAATCTTGGGGCAGCCCCGCAGTGCCTTGCGCAAGTCCTCCACAGCCCCACTGCACCTGCGCCTCCAGCCTTTCCCACTCTCCTAACCCTAACCCTAACCCTAACCCTAACCCTAAGGCTAAGGATAATGTGAGGGGTGGCCTCAGTGTCACCCCATCAGCAGCCTAGCTGCCTGAAAAGACAAAGTAGTCCTGGCAGCAATCTTGGGGCAGCCCCGCAGTGCCTTGCGCAAGTCCTCCACAGCCCCACTGCACCTGCGCCTCCAGCCTTTCCCACTCTCCTAACCCTAACCCTAACCCTAACCCTAACCCTAAGGCTAACCCTAACTCTAACCCTAACCCTAACCCTAAGGCTAAGGCTAATGGGAGGGGTGGCCTCAGTGTCACCCCATCAGCGGCCTAGCTGCCTGAAAAGACAAAGTAGTCCTGGCAGCAATCTTGGGGCAGCCCCGCAGTGCCTTGCGCAAGTCCTCCACAGCCCCACTGCACCTGGGCCTCCAGCCTTTCCCACTCTCCTAACCCTAACCCTAACCCTAACCCTAAGGCTAAGGCTAAGGCTAATGGGAGGGGTGGCCTCAGTGTCACCCCATCAGCGGCCTAGCTGCCTGAAAAGACAAAGTAGTCCTGGCAGCAATCTTGGGGCAGCCCCGCAGTGCCTTGCGCAAGTCCTCCACAGCCCCACTGCACCTGCGCCTCCAGCCTTTCCCACTCTCCTAACCCTAACCCTAACCCTAACCCTAACCCTAAGGCTAATGTGAGGGGTGGCCCCAGTGTCACCCCATCAGCGGCCTAACTGCCTGAAAAGACAAAGTAGTCCTGGCAGCAATCTTGGGGCAGCCCCGCAGTGCCTTGCGCAAGTCCTCCACAGCCCCACTGCACCTGGGCCTCCAGCCTTTCCCACTCTCCTAACCCTAACCCTAACCCTAACCCTAACCCTAAGGCTAATGTGAGGGGTGGCCCCAGTGTCACCCCATCAGCGGCCTAGCTGCCTGAAAAGACAAAGTAGTCCTGGCAGCAATCTTGGGGCAGCCCCGCAGTGCCTTGAGCAAGTCCTCCACAGCCCCACTGCACCTGGGCCTCCAGCCTTTCCCACTCTCCTAACCCTAACCCTAACCCTAAGGCTAAGGCTAAGGCTAATGTGAGGGGTGGCCCCAGTGTCACCCCATCAGCGGCCTAGCTGCCTGAAAAGACAAAGTAGTCCTGGCAGCAATCTTGGGGCAGCCCCGCAGTGCCTTGCGCAAGTCCTCCACAGCCCCACTGCACCTGCGCCTCCAGCCTTTCCCACTCTCCTAACCCTAACCCTAACCCTAACCCTAAGGCTAAGGCTAAGGCTAATGGGAGGGGTGGCCTCAGTGTCACCCCATCAGCGGCCTAGCTGCCTGAAAAGACAAAGTAGTCCTGGCAGCAATCTTGGGGCAGCCCCGCAGTGCCTTGCGCAAGTCCTCCACAGCCCCACTGCACCTGCGCCTCCAGCCTTTCCCACTCTCCTAACCCTAACCCTAACCCTAACCCTAAGGCTAAGGCTAATGTGAGGGGTGGCCCCAGTGTCACCCCATCAGCGGCCTAACTGCCTGAAAAGACAAAGTAGTCCTGGCAGCAATCTTGGGGCAGCCCCGCAGTGCCTTGCGCAAGTCCTCCACAGCCCCACTGCACCTGGGCCTCCAGCCTTTCCCACTCTCCTAACCCTAACCCTAACCCTAACCCTAACCCTAAGGCTAATGTGAGGGGTGGCCCCAGTGTCACCCCATCAGCGGCCTAGCTGCCTGAAAAGACAAAGTAGTCCTGGCAGCAATCTTGGGGCAGCCCCGCAGTGCCTTGAGCAAGTCCTCCACAGCCCCACTGCACCTGGGCCTCCAGCCTTTCCCACTCTCCTAACCCTAACCCTAACCCTAAGGCTAAGGCTAAGGCTAATGTGAGGGGTGGCCCCAGTGTCACCCCATCAGCGGCCTAGCTGCCTGAAAAGACAAAGTAGTCCTGGCAGCAATCTTGGGGCAGCCCCGCAGTGCCTTGCGCAAGTCCTCCACAGCCCCACTGCACCTGGGCCTCCAGCCTTTCCCACTCTCCTAACCCTAACCCTAACCCTAACCCTAAGGCTAAGGCTAAGGCTAATGGGAGGGGTGGCCTCAGTGTCACCCCATCAGCGGCCTAGCTGCCTGAAAAGACAAAGTAGTCCTGGCAGCAATCTTGGGGCAGCCCCGCAGTGCCTTGCGCAAGTCCTCCACAGCCCCACTGCACCTGCGCCTCCAGCCTTTCCCACTCTCCTAACCCTAACCCTAACCCTAACCCTAACCCTAACCCTAACCCTAAGGCTAATGGGAGGGGTGGCCCCAGTGTCACCCCATCAGCGGCCTAGCTGCCTGAAAAGACAAAGTAGTCCTGGCAGCAATCTTGGGGCAGCCCCGCAGTGCCTTGCGCAAGTCCTCCACAGCCCCACTGCACCTGCGCCTCCAGCCTTTCCCACTCTCCTAACCCTAACCCTAACCCTAAGGCTAAGGCTAAGGCTAATGTGAGGGGTGGCCCCAGTGTCACCCCATCAGCGGCCTAGCTGCCTGAAAAGACAAAGTAGTCCTGGCAGCAATCTTGGGGCAGCCCCGCAGTGCCTTGCGCAAGTCCTCCACAGCCCCACTGCACCTGGGCCTCCAGCCTTTCCCACTCTCCTAACCCTAACCCTAACCCTAACCCTAAGGCTAAGGCTAATGTGAGGGGTGGCCTCAGTGTCACCCCATCAGCGGCCTAGCTGCCTGAAAAGACAAAGTAGTCCTGGCAGCAATCTTGGGGCAGCCCCGCAGTGCCTTGCGCAAGTCCTCCACAGCCCCACTGCACCTGCGCCTCCAGCCTTTCCCACTCTCCTAACCCTAACCCTAACCCTAACCCTAACCCTAAGGCTAAGGCTAATGGGAGGGGTGGCCCCAGTGTCACCCCATCAGCGGCCTAGCTGCCTGAAAAGACAAAGTAGTCCTGGCAGCAATCTTGGGGCAGCCCCGCAGTGCCTTGCGCAAGTCCTCCACAGCCCCACTGCACCTGCGCCTCCAGCCTTTCCCACTCTCCTAACCCTAACCCTAACCCTAACCCTAAGGCTAAGGCTAATGTGAGGCGTGGCCTCAGTGTCACCCCATCAGCGGCCTAGCTGCCTGAAAAGACAAAGTAGTCCTGGCAGCAATCTTGGGGCAGCCCCGCAGTGCCTTGCGCAAGTCCTCCACAGCCCCACTGCACCTGCGCCTCCAGCCTTTCCCACTCTCCTAACCCTAACCCTAACCCTAACCCTAACCCTAACCCTAAGGCTAAGGCTAATGTGAGGGGTGGCCCCAGTGTCACCCCATCAGCGGCCTAGCTGCCTGAAAAGACAAAGTAGTCCTGGCAGCAATCTTGGGGCAGCCCCGCAGTGCCTTGCGCAAGTCCTCCACAGCCCCACTGCACCTGCGCCTCCAGCCTTTCCCACTCTCCTAACCCTAACCCCAACCCTAACCCTAAGGCTAAGGCTAATGTGAGGGGTGGCCCCAGTGTCACCCCATCAGCGGCCTAGCTGCCTGAAAAGACAAAGTAGTCCTGGCAGCAATCTTGGGGCAGCCCCGCAGTGCCTTGCGCAAGTCCTCCACAGCCCCACTGCACCTGGGCCTCCAGCCTTTCCCACTCTCCTAACCCTAACCCTAACCCTAAGGCTAAGGCTAAGGCTAATGTGAGGGGTGGCCCCAGTGTCACCCCATCAGCGGCCTAGCTGCCTGAAAAGACAAAGTAGTCCTGGCAGCAATCTTGGGGCAGCCCCGCAGTGCCTTGCGCAAGTCCTCCACAGCCCCACTGCACCTGGGCCTCCGGCCTTTCCCACTCTCCTAACCCTAACCCTAACCCTAACCCTAACCCTAACCCTAACACTAACCCTAACTCTAACCCTAACCCTAAGGCTAAGGCTAAGGCTAATGGGAGGGGTGGCCTCAGTGTCACCCCATCAGTGGCCTAGCTGCCTGAAAAGACAAAGTAGTCCTGGCAGCAATCTTGGGGCAGCCCCGCAGTGCCTTGCGCAAGTCCTCCACAGCCCCACTGCACCTGCGCCTCCAGCCTTTCCCACTCTCCTAACCCTAACCCTAACCCTAACCCTAAGGCTAAGGCTAAGGCTAATGTGAGGGGTGGCCTCAGTGTCACCCCATCAGCGGCCTAGCTGCCTGAAAAGACAAAGTAGTCCTGGCAGCAATCTTGGGGCAGCCCCGCAGTGCCTTGCGCAAGTCCTCCACAGCCCCACTGCACCTGCGCCTCCAGCCTTTCCCACTCTCCTAACCCTAACCCTAACCCTAACCCTAAGGCTAAGGCTAAGGCTAATGGGAGGGGTGGCCTCAGTGTCACCCCATCAGCGGCCTAGCTGCCTGAAAAGACAAAGTAGTCCTGGCAGCAATCTTGGGGCAGCCCCGCAGTGCCTTGCGCAAGTCCTCCACAGCCCCACTGCACCTGCGCCTCCAGCCTTTCCCACTCTCCTAACCCTAACCCTAACCCTAAGGCTAAGGCTAAGGCTAATGTGAGGGGTGGCCCCAGTGTCACCCCATCAGCGGCCTAGCTGCCTGAAAAGACAAAGTAGTCCTGGCAGCAATCTTGGGGCAGCCCCGCAGTGCCTTGCGCAAGTCCTCCACAGCCCCACTGCACCTGGGCCTCCAGCCTTTCCCACTCTCCTAACCCTAACCCTAACCCTAACCCTAAGGCTAAGGCTAAGGCTAATGTGAGGGGTGGCCTCAGTGTCACCCCATCAGCGGCCTAGCTGCCTGAAAAGACAAAGTAGTCCTGGCAGCAATCTTGGGGCAGCCCCGCAGTGCCTTGCGCAAGTCCTCCACAGCCCCACTGCACCTGCGCCTCCAGCCTTTCCCACTCTCCTAACCCTAACCCTAACCCTAACCCTAAGGCTAAGGCTAATGTGAGGGGTGGCCCCAGTGTCACCCCATCAGCGGCCTAGCTGCCTGAAAAGACAAAGTAGTCCTGGCAGCAATCTTGGGGCAGCCCCGCAGTGCCTTGCGCAAGTCCTCCACAGCCCCACTGCACCTGGGCCTCCAGCCTTTCCCACTCTCCTAACCCTAACCCTAACCCTAACCCTAACCCTAAGGCTAAGGCTAATGGGAGGGGTGGCCCCAGTGTCACCCCATCAGCGGCCTAGCTGCCTGAAAAGACAAAGTAGTCCTGGCAGCAATCTTGGGGCAGCCCCGCAGTGCCTTGCGCAAGTCCTCCACAGCCCCACTGCACCTGGGCCTCCGGCCTTTACCACTCTCCTAACCCTAACCCTAACCCTAACCCTAACCCTAACCCTAACCCTAACTCTAACCCTAACCCTAAGGCTAAGGCTAAGGCTAATGGGAGGGGTGGCCTCAGTGTCACCCCATCAGCGGCCTAGCTGCCTGAAAAGACAAAGTAGTCCTGGCAGCAATCTTGGGGCAGCCCCGCAGTGCCTTGCGCAAGTCCTCCACAGCCCCACTGCACCTGCGCCTCCAGCCTTTCCCACTCTCCTAACCCTAACCCTAACCCTAACCCTAAGGCTAAGGCTAAGGCTAATGTGAGGGGTGGCCTCAGTGTCACCCCATCAGCGGCCTAGCTGCCTGAAAAGACAAAGTAGTCCTGGCAGCAATCTTGGGGCAGCCCCGCAGTGCCTTGCGCAAGTCCTCCACAGCCCCACTGCACCTGCGCCTCCAGCCTTTCCCACTCTCCTAACCCTAACCCTAACCCTAACCCTAACCCTAAGGCTAAGGCTAAGGCTAATGGGAGGGGTGGCCTCAGTGTCACCCCATCAGCGGCCTAGCTGCCTGAAAAGACAAAGTAGTCCTGGCAGCAATCTTGGGGCAGCCCCGCAGTGCCTTGCGCAAGTCCTCCACAGCCCCACTGCACCTGCGCCTCCAGCCTTTCCCACTCTCCTAACCCTAACCCTAACCCTAACCCTAAGGCTAAGGCTAAGGCTAATGTGAGGGGTGGCCTCAGTGTCACCCCATCAGCGGCCTAGCTGCCTGAAAAGACAAAGTAGTCCTGGCAGCAATCTTGGGGCAGCCCCGCAGTGCCTTGCGCAAGTCCTCCACAGCCCCACTGCACCTGGGCCTCCAGCCTTTCCCACTCTCCTAACCCTAACCCTAACCCTAACCCTAAGGCTAAGGCTAAGGCTAATGGGAGGGGTGGCCCCAGTGTCACCCCATCAGCGGCCTAGCTGCCTGAAAAGACAAAGTAGTCCTGGCAGCAATCTTGGGGCAGCCCCGCAGTGCCTTGCGCAAGTCCTCCACAGCCCCACTGCACCTGCGCCTCCAGCCTTTCCCACTCTCCTAACCCTAACCCTAACCCTAACCCTAAGGCTAAGGCTAATGTGAGGCGTGGCCTCAGTGTCACCCCATCAGCGGCCTAGCTGCCTGAAAAGACAAAGTAGTCCTGGCAGCAATCTTGGGGCAGCCCCGCAGTGCCTTGCGCAAGTCCTCCACAGCCCCACTGCACCTGCGCCTCCAGCCTTTCCCACTCTCCTAACCCTAACCCTAACCCTAACCCTAACCCTAAGGCTAAGGCTAATGTGAGGGGTGGCCTCAGTGTCACCCCATCAGCGGCCTAGCTGCCTGAAAAGACAAAGTAGTCCTGGCAGCAATCTTGGGGCAGCCCCGCAGTGCCTTGCGCAAGTCCTCCACAGCCCCACTGCACCTGCGCCTCCAGCCTTTCCCACTCTCCTAACCCTAACCCTAACCCTAACCCTAACCCTAAGGCTAAGGCTAAGGCTAATGGGAGGGGTGGCCTCAGTGTCACCCCATCAGCGGCCTAGCTGCCTGAAAAGACAAAGTAGTCCTGGCAGCAATCTTGGGGCAGCCCCGCAGTGCCTTGTGCAAGTCCTCCACAGCCCCACTGCACCTGCGCCTCCAGCCTTTCCCACTCTCCTAACCCTAACCCTAACCCTAACCCTAACCCTAACCCTAAGGCTAAGGCTAATGTGAGGCGTGGCCTCAGTGTCACCCCATCAGCGGCCTAGCTGCCTGAAAAGACAAAGTAGTCCTGGCAGCAATCTTGGGGCAGCCCCGCAGTGCCTTGCGCAAGTCCTCCACAGCCCCACTGCACCTGCGCCTCCAGCCTTTCCCACTCTCCTAACCCTAACCCTAACCCTAACCCTAAGGCTAAGGCTAAGGCTAATGTGAGGGGTGGCCTCAGTGTCACCCCATCAGCGGCCTAGCTGCCTGAAAAGACAAAGTAGTCCTGGCAGCAATCTTGGGGCAGCCCCGCAGTGCCTTGCGCAAGTCCTCCACAGCCCCACTGCACCTGCGCCTCCAGCCTTTCCCACTCTCCTAACCCTAACCCTAACCCTAACCCTAACCCTAAGGCTAAGGCTAATGTGAGGCGTGGCCTCAGTGTCACCCCATCAGCGGCCTAGCTGCCTGAAAAGACAAAGTAGTCCTGGCAGCAATCTTGGGGCAGCCCCGCAGTGCCTTGCGCAAGTCCTCCACAGCCCCACTGCACCTGGGCCTCCAGCCTTTCCCACTCTCCTAACCCTAACCCTAACCCTAACCCTAACCCTAAGGCTAAGGCTAAGGCTAATGGGAGGGGTGGCCTCAGTGTCACCCCATCAGCGGCCTAGCTGCCTGAAAAGACAAAGTAGTCCTGGCAGCAATCTTGGGGCAGCCCCGCAGTGCCTTGCGCAAGTCCTCCACAGCCCCACTGCACCTGCGCCTCCAGCCTTTCCCACTCTCCTAACCCTAACCCTAACCCTAACCCTAATCCTAAGGCTAAGGCTAAGGCTAATGGGAGGGGTGGCCTCAGTGTCACCCCATCAGCGGCCTAGCTGCCTGAAAAGACAAAGTAGTCCTGGCAGCAATCTTGGGGCAGCCCCGCAGTGCCTTGCGCAAGTCCTCCACAGCCCCACTGCACCTGCGCCTCCAGCCTTTCCCACTCTCCTAACCCTAACCCTAACCCTAACCCTAAGGCTAAGGCTAAGGCTAATGTGAGGGGTGGCCCCAGTGTCACCCCATCAGCGGCCTAGCTGCCTGAAAAGACAAAGTAGTCCTGGCAGCAATCTTGGGGCAGCCCCGCAGTGCCTTGCGCAAGTCCTCCACAGCCCCACTGCACCTGGGCCTCCAGCCTTTCCCACTCTCCTAACCCTAACCCTAACCCTAACCCTAACCCTAACCCTAACCCTAACTCTAACCCTAACCCTAAGGCTAAGGCTAAGGCTAATGGGAGGGGTGGCCTCAGTGTCACCCCATCAGTGGCCTAGCTGCCTGAAAAGACAAAGTAGTCCTGGCAGCAATCTTGGGGCAGCCCCGCAGTGCCTTGCGCAAGTCCTCCACAGCCCCACTGCACCTGGGCCTCCAGCCTTTCCCACTCTCCTAACCCTAACCCTAACCCTAAGGCTAAGGCTAAGGCTAATGTGAGGGGTGGCCCCAGTGTCACCCCATCAGCGGCCTAGCTGCCTGAAAAGACAAAGTAGTCCTGGCAGCAATCTTGGGGCAGCCCCGCAGTGCCTTGCGCAAGTCCTCCACAGCCCCACTGCACCTGGGCCTCCAGCCTTTCCCACTCTCCTAACCCTAACCCTAACCCTAACCCTAACCCTAAGGCTAAGGCTAATGTGAGGGGTGGCCCCAGTGTCACCCCATCAGCGGCCTAGCTGCCTGAAAAGACAAAGTAGTCCTGGCAGCAATCTTGGGGCAGCCCCGCAGTGCCTTGCGCAAGTCCTCCACAGCCCCACTGCACCTGCGCCTCCAGCCTTTCCCACTCTCCTAACCCTAACCCTAACCCTAACCCTAACCCTAAGGCTAAGGCTAATGGGAGGGGTGGCCCCAGTGTCACCCCATCAGCGGCCTAGCTGCCTGAAAAGACAAAGTAGTCCTGGCAGCAATCTTGGGGCAGCCCCGCAGTGCCTTGCGCAAGTCCTCCACAGCCCCACTGCACCTGCGCCTCCAGCCTTTCCCACTCTCCTAACCCTAACCCTAACCCTAACCCTAACCCTAACCCTAAGGCTAAGGCTAATGTGAGGGGTGGCCCCAGTGTCACCCCATCAGCGGCCTAGCTGCCTGAAAAGACAAAGTAGTCCTGGCAGCAATCTTGGGGCAGCCCCGCAGTGCCTTGCGCAAGTCCTCCACAGCCCCACTGCACCTGCGCCTCCAGCCTTTCCCACTCTCCTAACCCTAACCCCAACCCTAACCCTAAGGCTAAGGCTAATGGGAGGGGTGGCCCCAGTGTCACCCCATCAGCGGCCTAGCTGCCTGAAAAGACAAAGTAGTCCTGGCAGCAATCTTGGGGCAGCCCCGCAGTGCCTTGCGCAAGTCCTCCACAGCCCCACTGCACCTGCGCCTCCAGCCTTTCCCACTCTCCTAACCCTAACCCTAACCCTAACCCTAACCCTAAGGCTAAGGCTAAGGCTAATGGGAGGGGTGGCCTCAGTGTCACCCCATTCGCGGCCTAGCTGCCTGAAAAGACAAAGTAGTCCTGGCAGCAATCTTGGGGCAGCCCCGCAGTGCCTTGCGCAAGTCCTCCACAGCCCCACTGCACCTGGGCCTCCAGCCTTTCCCACTCTCCTAACCCTAACCCTAACCCTAACCCTAACCCTAACCCTAAGGCTAAGGCTAATGTGAGGCGTGGCCTCAGTGTCACCCCATCAGCGGCCTAGCTGCCTGAAAAGACAAAGTAGTCCTGGCAGCAATCTTGGGGCAGCCCCGCAGTGCCTTGCGCAAGTCCTCCACAGCCCCACTGCACCTGCGCCTCCAGCCTTTCCCACTCTCCTAACCCTAACCCTAACCCTAACCCTAACCCTAACCCTAAGGCTAATGTGAGGGGTGGCCTCAGTGTCACCCCATCAGCGGCCTAGCTGCCTGAAAAGACAAAGTAGTCCTGGCAGCAATCTTGGGGCAGCCCCGCAGTGCCTTGCGCAAGTCCTCCACAGCCCCACTGCACCTGGGCCTCCAGCCTTTCCCACTCTCCTAACCCTAACCCTAACCCTAACCCTAAGGCTAAGGCTAAGGCTAATGTGAGGGGTGGCCCCAGTGTCACCCCATCAGCGGCCTAGCTGCCTGAAAAGACAAAGTAGTCCTGGCAGCAATCTTGGGGCAGCCCCGCAGTGCCTTGCGCAAGTCCTCCACAGCCCCACTGCACCTGCGCCTCCAGCCTTTCCCACTCTCCTAACCCTAACCCTAACCCTAACCCTAAGGCTAAGGCTAAGGCTAATGTGAGGGGTGGCCCCAGTGTCACCCCATCAGCGGCCTAGCTGCCTGAAAAGACAAAGTAGTCCTGGCAGCAATCTTGGGGCAGCCCCGCAGTGCCTTGCGCAAGTCCTCCACAGCCCCACTGCACCTGCGCCTCCAGCCTTTCCCACTCTCCTAACCCTAACCCTAACCCTAACCCTAACCCTAAGGCTAATGGGAGGGGTGGCCTCAGTGTCACCCCATCAGCGGCCTAGCTGCCTGAAAAGACAAAGTAGTCCTGGCAGCAATCTTGGGGCAGCCCCGCAGTGCCTTGCGCAAGTCCTCCACAGCCCCACTGCACCTGCGCCTCCAGCCTTTCCCACTCTCCTAACCCTAACCCTAACCCTAAGGCTAAGGCTAAGGCTAATGTGAGGGGTGGCCCCAGTGTCACCCCATCAGCGGCCTAGCTGCCTGAAAAGACAAAGTAGTCCTGGCAGCAATCTTGGGGCAGCCCCGCAGTGCCTTGCGCAAGTCCTCCACAGCCCCACTGCACCTGGGCCTCCAGCCTTTCCCACTCTCCTAACCCTAACCCTAACCCTAACCCTAACCCTAAGGCTAAGGCTAAGGCTAATGGGAGGGGTGGCCTCAGTGTCACCCCATCAGCGGCCTAGCTGCCTGAAAAGACAAAGTAGTCCTGGCAGCAATTTTGGGGCAGCCCCGCAGTGCCTTGCGCAAGTCCTCCACAGCCCCACTGCACCTGGGTCTCCAGCCTTTCCCACTCTCCTAACCCTAACCCTAACCCTAACCCTAACCCTAAGGCTAAGGCTAAGGCTAATGTGAGGGGTGGCCTCAGTGTCACCCCATCAGCGGCCTAGCTGCCTGAAAAGACAAAGTAGTCCTGGCAGCAATCTTGGGGCAGCCCCGCAGTGCCTTGCGCAAGTCCTCCACAGCCCCACTGCACCTGGGCCTCCAGCCTTTCCCACTCTCCTAACCCTAACCCTAACCCTAACCCTAAGGCTAAGGCTAAGGCTAATGTGAGGCGTGGCCCCAGTGTCACCCCATCAGCGGCCTAGCTGCCTGAAAAGACAAAGTAGTCCTGGCAGCAATCTTGGGGCAGCCCCGCAGTGCCTTGCGCAAGTCCTCCACAGCCCCACTGCACCTGGGCCTCCAGCCTTTCCCACTCTCCTAACCCTAACCCTAACCCTAACCCTAACCCTAACCCTAACCCTAACTCTAACCCTAACCCTAAGGCTAAGGCTAAGGCTAATGGGAGGGGTGGCCTCAGTGTCACCCCATCAGTGGCCTAGCTGCCTGAAAAGACAAAGTAGTCCTGGCAGCAATCTTGGGGCAGCCCCGCAGTGCCTTGCGCAAGTCCTCCACAGCCCCACTGCACCTGGGCCTCCAGCCTTTCCCACTCTCCTAACCCTAACCCTAACCCTAAGGCTAAGGCTAAGGCTAATGTGAGGGGTGGCCCCAGTGTCACCCCATCAGCGGCCTAGCTGCCTGAAAAGACAAAGTAGTCCTGGCAGCAATCTTGGGGCAGCCCCGCAGTGCCTTGCGCAAGTCCTCCACAGCCCCACTGCACCTGGGCCTCCAGCCTTTCCCACTCTCCTAACCCTAACCCTAACCCTAACCCTAAGGCTAAGGCTAATGTGAGGGGTGGCCTCAGTGTCACCCCATCAGCGGCCTAGCTGCCTGAAAAGACAAAGTAGTCCTGGCAGCAATCTTGGGGCAGCCCCGCAGTGCCTTGCGCAAGTCCTCCACAGCCCCACTGCACCTGCGCCTCCAGCCTTTCCCACTCTCCTAACCCTAACCCTAACCCTAACCCTAACCCTAAGGCTAAGGCTAAGGCTAATGGGAGGGGTGGCCCCAGTGTCACCCCATCAGCGGCCTAGCTGCCTGAAAAGACAAAGTAGTCCTGGCAGCAATCTTGGGGCAGCCCCGCAGTGCCTTGCGCAAGTCCTCCACAGCCCCACTGCACCTGCGCCTCCAGCCTTTCCCACTCTCCTAACCCTAACCCTAACCCTAACCCTAAGGCTAAGGCTAATGGGAGGGGTGGCCTCAGTGTCACCCCATCAGCGGCCTAGCTGCCTGAAAAGACAAAGTAGTCCTGGCAGCAATCTTGGGGCAGCCCCGCAGTGCCTTGCGCAAGTCCTCCACAGCCCCACTGCACCTGCGCCTCGAGCCTTTCCCACTCTCCTAACCCTAACCCTAACCCTAACCCTAACCCTAAGGCTAAGGCTAAGGCTAATGTGAGGGGTGGCCTCAGTGTCACCCCATCAGTGGCCTAGCTGCCTGAAAAGACAAAGTAGTCCTGGCAGCAATCTTGGGGCAGCCCCGCAGTGCCTTGCGCAAGTCCTCCACAGCCCCACTGCACCTGGGCCTCCAGCCTTTCCCACTCTCCTAACCCTAACCCTAACCCTAACCCTAAGGCTAATGTGAGGGGTGGCCCCAGTGTCACCCCATCAGCGGCCTAGCTGCCTGAAAAGACAAAGTAGTCCTGGCAGCAATCTTGGGGCAGCCCCGCAGTGCCTTGCGCAAGTCCTCCACAGCCCCACTGCACCTGCGCCTCCAGCCTTTCCCACTCTCCTAACCCTAACCCTAACCCTAACCCTAAGGCTAAGGCTAATGGGAGGGGTGGCCCCAGTGTCACCCCATCAGCGTCCTAGCTGCCTGAAAAGACAAAGTAGTCCTGGCAGCAATCTTGGGGCAGCCCCGCAGTGCCTTGCGCAAGTCCTCCACAGCCCCACTGCACCTGCGCCTCCGGCCTTTCCCACTCTCCTAACCCTAACCCTAACCCTAACCCTAACCCTAACACTAACCCTAACTCTAACCCTAACCCTAAGGCTAAGGCTAAGGCTAATGGGAGGGGTGGCCTCAGTGTCACCCCATCAGTGGCCTAGCTGCCTGAAAAGACAAAGTAGTCCTGGCAGCAATCTTGGGGCAGCCCCGCAGTGCCTTGCGCAAGTCCTCCACAGCCCCACTGCACCTGCGCCTCCAGCCTTTCCCACTCTCCTAACCCTAACCCTAAACCTAACCCTAAGGCTAAGGCTAAGGCTAATGTGAGGGGTGGCCCCAGTGTCACCCCATCAGCGGCCTAGCTGCCTGAAAAGACAAAGTAGTCCTGGCAGCAATCTTGGGGCAGCCCCGCAGTGCCTTGCGCAAGTCCTCCACAGCCCCACTGCACCTGCGCCTCCAGCCTTTCCCACTCTCCTAACCCTAACCCTAACCCTAACCCTAACCCTAAGGCTAAGGCTAAGGCTAATGTGAGGGGTGGCCTCAGTGTCACCCCATCAGCGGCCTAGCTGCCTGAAAAGACAAAGTAGTCCTGGCAGCAATCTTGGGGCAGCCCCGCAGTGCCTTGCGCAAGTCCTCCACAGCCCCACTGCACCTGCGCCTCCAGCCTTTCCCACTCTCCTAACCCTAACCCTAAGGCTAAGGCTAAGGCTAAGGCTAATGTGAGGGGTGGCCCCAGTGTCACCCCATCAGCGGCCTAGCTGCCTGAAAAGACAAAGTAGTCCTGGCAGCAATCTTGGGGCAGCCCCGCAGTGCCTTGCGCAAGTCCTCCACAGCCCCACTGCACCTGGGCCTCCAGCCTTTCCCACTCTCCTAACCCTAACCCTAACCCTAACCCTAAGGCTAAGGCTAAGGCTAATGTGAGGGGTGGCCCCAGTGTCACCCCATCAGCGGCCTAGCTGCCTGAAAAGACAAAGTAGTCCTGGCAGCAATCTTGGGGCAGCCCCGCAGTGCCTTGCGCAAGTCCTCCACAGCCCCACTGCACCTGGGCCTCCAGCCTTTCCCACTCTCCTAACCCTAACCCTAACCCTAACCCTAAGGCTAAGGCTAATGTGAGGGGTGGCCCCAGTGTCACCCCATCAGCGGCCTAGCTGCCTGAAAAGACAAAGTAGTCCTGGCAGCAATCTTGGGGCAGCCCCGCAGTGCCTTGCGCAAGTCCTCCACAGCCCCACTGCACCTGCGCCTCCAGCCTTTCCCACTCTCCTAACCCTAACCCTAACCCTAACCCTAACCCTAAGGCTAAGGCTAATGGGAGGGGTGGCCCCAGTGTCACCCCATCAGCGGCCTAGCTGCCTGAAAAGACAAAGTAGTCCTGGCAGCAATCTTGGGGCAGCCCCGCAGTGCCTTGCGCAAGTCCTCCACAGCCCCACTGCACCTGGGCCTCCAGCCTTTCCCACTCTCCTAACCCTAACCCTAACCCTAACCCTAACCCTAACCCTAACCCTAACTCTAACCCTAACCCTAAGGCTAAGGCTAAGGCTAATGGGAGGGGTGGCCTCAGTGTCACCCCATCAGCGGCCTAGCTGCCTGAAAAGACAAAGTAGTCCTGGCAGCAATCTTGGGGCAGCCCCGCAGTGCCTTGCGCAAGTCCTCCACAGCCCCACTGCACCTGCGCCTCCAGCCTTTCCCACTCTCCTAACCCTAACCCTAACCCTAACCCTAAGGCTAAGGCTAAGGCTAATGTGAGGGGTGGCCTCAGTGTCACCCCATCAGCGGCCTAGCTGCCTGAAAAGACAAAGTAGTCCTGGCAGCAATCTTGGGGCAGCCCCGCAGTGCCTTGCGCAAGTCCTCCACAGCCCCACTGCACCTGCGCCTCCAGCCTTTCCCACTCTCCTAACCCTAACCCTAACCCTAACCCTAACCCTAAGGCTAAGGCTAAGGCTAATGGGAGGGGTGGCCTCAGTGTCACCCCATCAGCGGCCTAGCTGCCTGAAAAGACAAAGTAGTCCTGGCAGCAATCTTGGGGCAGCCCCGCAGTGCCTTGCGCAAGTCCTCCACAGCCCCACTGCACCTGCGCCTCCAGCCTTTCCCACTCTCCTAACCCTAACCCTAACCCTAACCCTAAGCCTAAGGCTAAGGCTAATGTGAGGGGTGGCCTCAGTGTCACCCCATCAGCGGCCTAGCTGCCTGAAAAGACAAAGTAGTCCTGGCAGCAATCTTGGGGCAGCCCCGCAGTGCCTTGCGCAAGTCCTCCACAGCCCCACTGCACCTGGGCCTCCAGCCTTTCCCACTCTCCTAACCCTAACCCTAACCCTAACCCTAAGGCTAAGGCTAAGGCTAATGGGAGGGGTGGCCCCAGTGTCACCCCATCAGCGGCCTAGCTGCCTGAAAAGACAAAGTAGTCCTGGCAGCAATCTTGGGGCAGCCCCGCAGTGCCTTGCGCAAGTCCTCCACAGCCCCACTGCACCTGGGCCTCCAGCCTTTCCCACTCTCCTAACCCTAACCCTAAGGCTAAGGCTAAGGCTAAGGCTAATGTGAGGGGTGGCCTCAGTGTCACCCCATCAGCGGCCTAGCTGCCTGAAAAGACAAAGTAGTCCTGGCAGCAATCTTGGGGCAGCCCCGCAGTGCCTTGCGCAAGTCCTCCACAGCCCCACTGCACCTGCGCCTCCAGCCTTTCCCACTCTCCTAACCCTAACCCTAACCCTAACCCTAACCCTAAGGCTAAGGCTAATGTGAGGGGTGGCCTCAGTGTCACCCCATCAGCGGCCTAGCTGCCTGAAAAGACAAAGTAGTCCTGGCAGCAATCTTGGGGCAGCCCCGCAGTGCCTTGCGCAAGTCCTCCACAGCCCCACTGCACCTGCGCCTCCAGCCTTTCCCACTCTCCTAACCCTAACCCTAACCCTAACCCTAAGGCTAAGGCTAAGGCTAATGTGAGGGGTGGCCTCAGTGTCACCCCATCAGCGGCCTAGCTGCCTGAAAAGACAAAGTAGTCCTGGCAGCAATCTTGGGGCAGCCCCGCAGTGCCTTGCGCAAGTCCTCCACAGCCCCACTGCACCTGGGCCTCCAGCCTTTCCCACTCTCCTAACCCTAACCCTAACCCTAACCCTAACCCTAACCCTAAGGCTAAGGCTAATGGGAGGGGTGGCCTCAGTGTCACCCCATCAGCGGCCTAGCTGCCTGAAAAGACAAAGTAGTCCTGGCAGCAATCTTGGGGCAGCCCCGCAGTGCCTTGCGCAAGTCCTCCACAGCCCCACTGCACCTGCGCCTCCAGCCTTTCCCACTCTCCTAACCCTAACCCTAACCCTAACCCTAACCCTAACCCTAACCCTAAGGCTAAGGCTAATGTGAGGCGTGGCCTCAGTGTCACCCCATCAGCGGCCTAGCTGCCTGAAAAGACAAAGTAGTCCTGGCAGCAATCTTGGGGCAGCCCCGCAGTGCCTTGCGCAAGTCCTCCACAGCCCCACTGCACCTGCGCCTCCAGCCTTTCCCACTCTCCTAACCCTAACCCTAACCCTAACCCTAAGGCTAAGGCTAAGGCTAATGTGAGGGGTGGCCTCAGTGTCACCCCATCAGCGGCCTAGCTGCCTGAAAAGACAAAGTAGTCCTGGCAGCAATCTTGGGGCAGCCCCGCAGTGCCTTGCGCAAGTCCTCCACAGCCCCACTGCACCTGCGCCTCCAGCCTTTCCCACTCTCCTAACCCTAACCCTAACCCTAACCCTAAGGCTAAGGCTAAGGCTAATGTGAGGCGTGGCCTCAGTGTCACCCCATCAGCGGCCTAGCTGCCTGAAAAGACAAAGTAGTCCTGGCAGCAATCTTGGGGCAGCCCCGCAGTGCCTTGCGCAAGTCCTCCACAGCCCCACTGCACCTGGGCCTCCAGCCTTTCCCACTCTCCTAACCCTAACCCTAACCCTAACCCTAACCCTAAGGCTAAGGCTAAGGCTAATGGGAGGGGTGGCCTCAGTGTCACCCCATCAGCGGCCTAGCTGCCTGAAAAGACAAAGTAGTCCTGGCAGCAATCTTGGGGCAGCCCCGCAGTGCCTTGCGCAAGTCCTCCACAGCCCCACTGCACCTGGGCCTCCAGCCTTTCCCACTCTCCTAACCCTAACCCTAACCCTAACCCTAACCCTAACCCTAAGGCTAAGGCTAAGGCTAATGTGAGGCGTGGCCTCAGTGTCACCCCATCAGCGGCCTAGCTGCCTGAAAAGACAAAGTAGTCCTGGCAGCAATCTTGGGGCAGCCCCGCAGTGCCTTGCGCAAGTCCTCCACAGCCCCACTGCACCTGCGCCTCCAGCCTTTCCCACTCTCCTAACCCTAACCCTAACCCTAACCCTAAGGCTAAGGCTAAGGCTAATGTGAGGGGTGGCCCCAGTGTCACCCCATCAGCGGCCTAGCTGCCTGAAAAGACAAAGTAGTCCTGGCAGCAATCTTGGGGCAGCCCCGCAGTGCCTTGCGCAAGTCCTCCACAGCCCCACTGCACCTGGGCCTCCAGCCTTTCCCACTCTCCTAACCCTAACCCTAACCCTAAGGCTAAGGCTAAGGCTAATGTGAGGGGTGGCCTCAGTGTCACCCCATCAGCGGCCTAGCTGCCTGAAAAGACAAAGTAGTCCTGGCAGCAATCTTGGGGCAGCCCCGCAGTGCCTTGCGCAAGTCCTCCACAGCCCCACTGCACCTGCGCCTCCAGCCTTTCCCACTCTCCTAACCCTAACCCTAACCCTAACCCTAACCCTAACCCTAAGGCTAATGTGAGGGGTGGCCCCAGTGTCACCCCATCAGCGGCCTAGCTGCCTGAAAAGACAAAGTAGTCCTGGCAGCAATCTTGGGGCAGCCCCGCAGTGCCTTGAGCAAGTCCTCCACAGCCCCACTGCACCTGGGCCTCCAGCCTTTCCCACTCTCCTAACCCTAACCCTAACCCTAAGGCTAAGGCTAAGGCTAATGGGAGGGGTGGCCTCAGTGTCACCCCATCAGCGGCCTAGCTGGCTGAAAAGACAAAGTAGTCCTGGCAGCAATCTTGGGGCAGCCCCGCAGTGCCTTGCGCAAGTCCTCCACAGCCCCACTGCACCTGCGCCTCCAGCCTTTCCCACTCTCCTAACCCTAACCCTAACCCTAAGGCTAAGGCTAAGGCTAATGTGAGGGGTGGCCTCAGTGTCACCCCATCAGCGGCCTAGCTGCCTGAAAAGACAAAGTAGTCCTGGCAGCAATCTTGGGGCAGCCCCGCAGTGCCTTGCGCAAGTCCTCCACAGCCCCACTGCACCTGCGCCTCCAGCCTTTCCCACTCTCCTAACCCTAACCCTAACCCTAACCCTAACCCTAAGGCTAATGTGAGGGGTGGCCTCAGTGTCACCCCATCAGCGGCCTAGCTGCCTGAAAAGACAAAGTAGTCCTGGCAGCAATCTTGGGGCAGCCCCGCAGTGCCTTGCGCAAGTCCTCCACAGCCCCACTGCACCTGGGCCTCCAGCCTTTCCCACTCTCCTAACCCTAACCCTAACCCTAACCCTAACCCTAAGGCTAAGGCTAATGTGAGGCGTGGCCTCAGTGTCACCCCATCAGCGGCCTAGCTGCCTGAAAAGACAAAGTAGTCCTGGCAGCAATCTTGGGGCAGCCCCGCAGTGCCTTGCGCAAGTCCTCCACAGCCCCACTGCACCTGGGCCTCCAGCCTTTCCCACTCTCCTAACCCTAACCCTAACCCTAACCCTAACCCTAAGGCTAAGGCTAAGGCTAATGGGACGGGTGGCCTCAGTGTCACCCCATCAGCGGCCTAGCTGCCTGAAAAGACAAAGTAGTCCTGGCAGCAATCTTGGGGCAGCCCCGCAGTGCCTTGCGCAAGTCCTCCACAGCCCCACTGCACCTGGGCCTCCAGCCTTTCCCACTCTCCTAACCCTAACCCTAACCCTAACCCTAACCCTAACCCTAAGGCTAAGGCTAATGTGAGGCGTGGCCTCAGTGTCACCCCATCAGCGGCCTAGCTGCCTGAAAAGACAAAGTAGTCCTGGCAGCAATCTTGGGGCAGCCCCGCAGTGCCTTGCGCAAGTCCTCCACAGCCCCACTGCACCTGGGCCTCCAGCCTTTCCCACTCTCCTAACCCTAACCCTAACCCTAACCCTAACCCTAAGGCTAAGGCTAATGGGAGGGGTGGCCCCAGTGTCACCCCATCAGCGGCCTAGCTGCCTGAAAAGACAAAGTAGTCCTGGCAGCAATCTTGGGGCAGCCCCGCAGTGCCTTGCGCAAGTCCTCCACAGCCCCACTGCACCTGCGCCTCCAGCCTTTCCCACTCTCCTAACCCTAACCCTAACCCTAACCCTAACCCTAACTCTAACCCTAACCCTAAGGCTAAGGCTAAGGCTAATGGGAGGGGTGGCCTCAGTGTCACCCCATCAGTGGCCTAGCTGCCTGAAAAGACAAAGTAGTCCTGGCAGCAATCTTGGGGCAGCCCCGCAGTGCCTTGCGCAAGTCCTCCACAGCCCCACTGCACCTGGGCCTCCAGCCTTTCCCACTCTCCTAACCCTAACCCTAACCCTAAGGCTAAGGCTAAGGCTAATGTGAGGGGTGGCCCCAGTGTCACCCCATCAGCGGCCTAGCTGCCTGAAAAGACAAAGTAGTCCTGGCAGCAATCTTGGGGCAGCCCCGCAGTGCCTTGCGCAAGTCCTCCACAGCCCCACTGCACCTGGGCCTCCAGCCTTTCCCACTCTCCTAACCCTAACCCTAACCCTAACCCTAAGGCTAAGGCTAATGTGAGGGGTGGCCTCAGTGTCACCCCATCAGCGGCCTAGCTGCCTGAAAAGACAAAGTAGTCCTGGCAGCAATCTTGGGGCAGCCCCGCAGTGCCTTGCGCAAGTCCTCCACAGCCCCACTGCACCTGGGCCTCCAGCCTTTCCCACTCTCCTAACCCTAACCCTAACCCTAACCCTAAGGCTAAGGCTAAGGCTAATGGGAGGGGTGGCCCCAGTGTCACCCCATCAGCGGCCTAGCTGCCTGAAAAGACAAAGTAGTCCTGGCAGCAATCTTGGGGCAGCCCCGCAGTGCCTTGCGCAAGTCCTCCACAGCCCCACTGCACCTGCGCCTCCAGCCTTTCCCACTCTCCTAACCCTAACCCTAACCCTAACCCTAAGGCTAAGGCTAATGTGAGGGGTGGCCTCAGTGTCACCCCATCAGCGGCCTAGCTGCCTGAAAAGACAAAGTAGTCCTGGCAGCAATCTTGGGGCAGCCCCGCAGTGCCTTGCGCAAGTCCTCCACAGCCCCACTGCACCTGCGCCTCCAGCCTTTCCCACTCTCCTAACCCTAACCCTAACCCTAACCCTAAGGCTAAGGCTAAGGCTAATGGGAGGGGTGGCCCCAGTGTCACCCCATCAGCGGCCTAGCTGCCTGAAAAGACAAAGTAGTCCTGGCAGCAATCTTGGGGCAGCCCCGCAGTGCCTTGCGCAAGTCCTCCACAGCCCCACTGCACCTGGGCCTCCGGCCTTTCCCACTCTCCTAACCCTAACCCTAACCCTAACCCTAACCCTAACCCTAACCCTAACCCTAACTCTAACCCTAACCCTAAGGCTAAGGCTAAGGCTAATGGGAGGGGTGGCCTCAGTGTCACCCCATCAGTGGCCTAGCTGCCTGAAAAGACAAAGTAGTCCTGGCAGCAATCTTGGGGCAGCCCCGCAGTGCCTTGCGCAAGTCCTCCACAGCCCCACTGCACCTGCGCCTCCAGCCTTTCCCACTCTCCTAACCCTAACCCTAACCCTAACCCTAAGGCTAAGGCTAAGGCTAATGTGAGGGGTGGCCTCAGTGTCACCCCATCAGCGGCCTAGCTGCCTGAAAAGACAAAGTAGTCCTGGCAGCAATCTTGGGGCAGCCCCGCAGTGCCTTGCGCAAGTCCTCCACAGCCCCACTGCACCTGCGCCTCCAGCCTTTCCCACTCTCCTAACCCTAACCCTAACCCTAACCCTAACCCTAAGGCTAAGGCTAAGGCTAATGGGAGGGGTGGCCTCAGTGTCACCCCATCAGCGGCCTAGCTGCCTGAAAAGACAAAGTAGTCCTGGCAGCAATCTTGGGGCAGCCCCGCAGTGCCTTGCGCAAGTCCTCCACAGCCCCACTGCACCTGGGCCTCCAGCCTTTCCCACTCTCCTAACCCTAACCCTAACCCTAACCCTAACCCTAAGGCTAAGGCTAATGTGAGGCGTGGCCTCAGTGTCACCCCATCAGCGGCCTAGCTGCCTGAAAAGACAAAGTAGTCCTGGCAGCAATCTTGGGGCAGCCCCGCAGTGCCTTGCGCAAGTCCTCCACAGCCCCACTGCACCTGCGCCTCCAGCCTTTCCCACTCTCCTAACCCTAACCCTAACCCTAACCCTAAGGCTAAGGCTAAGGCTAATGTGAGGGGTGGCCTCAGTGTCACCCCATCAGCGGCCTAGCTGCCTGAAAAGACAAAGTAGTCCTGGCAGCAATCTTGGGGCAGCCCCGCAGTGCCTTGCGCAAGTCCTCCACAGCCCCACTGCACCTGCGCCTCCAGCCTTTCCCACTCTCCTAACCCTAACCCTAACCCTAACCCTAAGGCTAAGGCTAATGTGAGGGGTGGCCTCAGTGTCACCCCATCAGCGGCCTAGCTGCCTGAAAAGACAAAGTAGTCCTGGCAGCAATCTTGGGGCAGCCCCGCAGTGCCTTGCGCAAGTCCTCCACAGCCCCACTGCACCTGCGCCTCCAGCCTTTCCCACTCTCCTAACCCTAACCCTAACCCTAACCCTAACCCTAAGGCTAAGGCTAATGTGAGGGGTGGCCTCAGTGTCACCCCATCAGCGGCCTAGCTGCCTGAAAAGACAAAGTAGTCCTGGCAGCAATCTTGGGGCAGCCCCGCAGTGCCTTGCGCAAGTCCTCCACAGCCCCACTGCACCTGCGCCTCCAGCCTTTCCCACTCTCCTAACCCTAACCCTAACCCTAACCCTAAGGCTAAGGCTAAGGCTAATGTGAGGGGTGGCCTCAGTGTCACCCCATCAGCGGCCTAGCTGCCTGAAAAGACAAAGTAGTCCTGGCAGCAATCTTGGGGCAGCCCCGCAGTGCCTTGCGCAAGTCCTCCACAGCCCCACTGCACCTGCGCCTCCAGCCTTTCCCACTCTCCTAACCCTAACCCTAACCCTAACCCTAACCCTAAGGCTAAGGCTAAGGCTAATGTGAGGGGTGGCCTCAGTGTCACCCCATCAGCGGCCTAGCTGCCTGAAAAGACAAAGTAGTCCTGGCAGCAATCTTGGGGCAGCCCCGCAGTGCCTTGCGCAAGTCCTCCACAGCCCCACTGCACCTGCGCCTCCAGCCTTTCCCACTCTCCTAACCCTAACCCTAACCCTAACCCTAAGGCTAATGTGAGGGGTGGCCCCAGTGTCACCCCATCAGCGGCCTAGCTGCCTGAAAAGACAAAGTAGTCCTGGCAGCAATCTTGGGGCAGCCCCGCAGTGCCTTGCGCAAGTCCTCCACAGCCCCACTGCACCTGGGCCTCCAGCCTTTCCCACTCTCCTAACCCTAACCCTAACCCTAAGGCTAAGGCTAAGGCTAATGTGAGGGGTGGCCTCAGTGTCACCCCATCAGCGGCCTAGCTGCCTGAAAAGACAAAGTAGTCCTGGCAGCAATCTTGGGGCAGCCCCGCAGTGCCTTGCGCAAGTCCTCCACAGCCCCACTGCACCTGCGCCTCCAGCCTTTCCCACTCTCCTAACCCTAACCCTAACCCTAACCCTAACCCTAAGGCTAAGGCTAATGGGAGGGGTGGCCCCAGTGTCACCCCATCAGCGGCCTAGCTGCCTGAAAAGACAAAGTAGTCCTGGCAGCAATCTTGGGGCAGCCCCGCAGTGCCTTGCGCAAGTCCTCCACAGCCCCACTGCACCTGGGCCTCCGGCCTTTCCCACTCTCCTAACCCTAACCCTAACCCTAACCCTAACCCTAACCCTAACTCTAACCCTAACCCTAAGGCTAAGGCTAAGGCTAATGGGAGGGGTGGCCTCAGTGTCACCCCATCAGTGGCCTAGCTGCCTGAAAAGACAAAGTAGTCCTGGCAGCAATCTTGGGGCAGCCCCGCAGTGCCTTGCGCAAGTCCTCCACAGCCCCACTGCACCTGCGCCTCCAGCCTTTCCCACTCTCCTAACCCTAACCCTAACCCTAACCCTAAGGCTAAGGCTAAGGCTAATGTGAGGGGTGGCCTCAGTGTCACCCCATCAGCGGCCTAGCTGCCTGAAAAGACAAAGTAGTCCTGGCAGCAATCTTGGGGCAGCCCCGCAGTGCCTTGCGCAAGTCCTCCACAGCCCCACTGCACCTGCGCCTCCAGCCTTTCCCACTCTCCTAACCCTAACCCTAACCCTAACCCTAACCCTAAGGCTAAGGCTAAGGCTAATGGGAGGGGTGGCCTCAGTGTCACCCCATCAGCGGCCTAGCTGCCTGAAAAGACAAAGTAGTCCTGGCAGCAATCTTGGGGCAGCCCCGCAGTGCCTTGCGCAAGTCCTCCACAGCCCCACTGCACCTGGGCCTCCAGCCTTTCCCACTCTCCTAACCCTAACCCTAACCCTAACCCTAACCCTAAGGCTAAGGCTAATGTGAGGCGTGGCCTCAGTGTCACCCCATCAGCGGCCTAGCTGCCTGAAAAGACAAAGTAGTCCTGGCAGCAATCTTGGGGCAGCCCCGCAGTGCCTTGCGCAAGTCCTCCACAGCCCCACTGCACCTGCGCCTCCAGCCTTTCCCACTCTCCTAACCCTAACCCTAACCCTAACCCTAAGGCTAAGGCTAAGGCTAATGGGAGGGGTGGCCTCAGTGTCACCCCATCAGCGGCCTAGCTGCCTGAAAAGACAAAGTAGTCCTGGCAGCAATCTTGGGGCAGCCCCGCAGTGCCTTGCGCAAGTCCTCCACAGCCCCACTGCACCTGCGCCTCCAGCCTTTCCCACTCTCCTAACCCTAACCCTAACCCTAACCCTAAGGCTAAGGCTAAGGCTAATGTGAGGCGTGGCCTCAGTGTCACCCCATCAGCGGCCTAGCTGCCTGAAAAGACAAAGTAGTCCTGGCAGCAATCTTGGGGCAGCCCCGCAGTGCCTTGCGCAAGTCCTCCACAGCCCCACTGCACCTGGGCCTCCAGCCTTTCCCACTCTCCTAACCCTAACCCTAACCCTAACCCTAACCCTAAGGCTAAGGCTAATGTGAGGCGTGGCCTCAGTGTCACCCCATCAGCGGCCTAGCTGCCTGAAAAGACAAAGTAGTCCTGGCAGCAATCTTGGGGCAGCCCCGCAGTGCCTTGCGCAAGTCCTCCACAGCCCCACTGCACCTGCGCCTCCAGCCTTTCCCACTCTCCTAACCCTAACCCTAACCCTAACCCTAAGGCTAAGGCTAAGGCTAATGTGAGGGGTGGCCTCAGTGTCACCCCATCAGCGGCCTAGCTGCCTGAAAAGACAAAGTAGTCCTGGCAGCAATCTTGGGGCAGCCCCGCAGTGCCTTGCGCAAGTCCTCCACAGCCCCACTGCACCTGCGCCTCCAGCCTTTCCCACTCTCCTAACCCTAACCCTAACCCTAACCCTAAGGCTAAGGCTAATGTGAGGGGTGGCCTCAGTGTCACCCCATCAGCGGCCTAGCTGCCTGAAAAGACAAAGTAGTCCTGGCAGCAATCTTGGGGCAGCCCCGCAGTGCCTTGCGCAAGTCCTCCACAGCCCCACTGCACCTGCGCCTCCAGCCTTTCCCACTCTCCTAACCCTAACCCTAACCCTAACCCTAACCCTAAGGCTAAGGCTAATGTGAGGGGTGGCCTCAGTGTCACCCCATCAGCGGCCTAGCTGCCTGAAAAGACAAAGTAGTCCTGGCAGCAATCTTGGGGCAGCCCCGCAGTGCCTTGCGCAAGTCCTCCACAGCCCCACTGCACCTGCGCCTCCAGCCTTTCCCACTCTCCTAACCCTAACCCTAACCCTAACCCTAAGGCTAAGGCTAAGGCTAATGTGAGGGGTGGCCTCAGTGTCACCCCATCAGCGGCCTAGCTGCCTGAAAAGACAAAGTAGTCCTGGCAGCAATCTTGGGGCAGCCCCGCAGTGCCTTGCGCAAGTCCTCCACAGCCCCACTGCACCTGCGCCTCCAGCCTTTCCCACTCTCCTAACCCTAACCCTAACCCTAACCCTAACCCTAAGGCTAAGGCTAAGGCTAATGGGAGGGGTGGCCTCAGTGTCACCCCATCAGCGGCCTAGCTGCCTGAAAAGACAAAGTAGTCCTGGCAGCAATCTTGGGGCAGCCCCGCAGTGCCTTGCGCAAGTCCTCCACAGCCCCACTGCACCTGCGCCTCCAGCCTTTCCCACTCTCCTAACCCTAACCCTAACCCTAACCCTAAGGCTAATGTGAGGGGTGGCCCCAGTGTCACCCCATCAGCGGCCTAGCTGCCTGAAAAGACAAAGTAGTCCTGGCAGCAATCTTGGGGCAGCCCCGCAGTGCCTTGCGCAAGTCCTCCACAGCCCCACTGCACCTGCGCCTCCAGCCTTTCCCACTCTCCTAACCCTAACCCTAACCCTAACCCTAAGGCTAAGGCTAATGTGAGGGGTGGCCTCAGTGTCACCCCATCAGCGGCCTAGCTGCCTGAAAAGACAAAGTAGTCCTGGCAGCAATCTTGGGGCAGCCCCGCAGTGCCTTGCGCAAGTCCTCCACAGCCCCACTGCACCTGCGCCTCCAGCCTTTCCCACTCTCCTAACCCTAACCCTAACCCTAACCCTAACCCTAAGGCTAAGGCTAATGGGAGGGGTGGCCCCAGTGTCACCCCATCAGCGGCCTAGCTGCCTGAAAAGACAAAGTAGTCCTGGCAGCAATCTTGGGGCAGCCCCGCAGTGCCTTGCGCAAGTCCTCCACAGCCCCACTGCACCTGGGCCTCCGGCCTTTCCCACTCTCCTAACCCTAACCCTAACCCTAACCCTAACCCTAACTCTAACCCTAACCCTAAGGCTAAGGCTAAGGCTAATGGGAGGGGTGGCCTCAGTGTCACCCCATCAGTGGCCTAGCTGCCTGAAAAGACAAAGTAGTCCTGGCAGCAATCTTGGGGCAGCCCCGCAGTGCCTTGCGCAAGTCCTCCACAGCCCCACTGCACCTGCGCCTCCAGCCTTTCCCACTCTCCTAACCCTAACCCTAACCCTAACCCTAAGGCTAAGGCTAAGGCTAATGTGAGGGGTGGCCTCAGTGTCACCCCATCAGCGGCCTAGCTGCCTGAAAAGACAAAGTAGTCCTGGCAGCAATCTTGGGGCAGCCCCGCAGTGCCTTGCGCAAGTCCTCCACAGCCCCACTGCACCTGCGCCTCCAGCCTTTCCCACTCTCCTAACCCTAACCCTAACCCTAACCCTAACCCTAAGGCTAAGGCTAAGGCTAATGGGAGGGGTGGCCTCAGTGTCACCCCATCAGCGGCCTAGCTGCCTGAAAAGACAAAGTAGTCCTGGCAGCAATCTTGGGGCAGCCCCGCAGTGCCTTGCGCAAGTCCTCCACAGCCCCACTGCACCTGCGCCTCCAGCCTTTCCCACTCTCCTAACCCTAACCCTAACCCTAACATTAACCCTAAGGCTAAGGCTAATGTGAGGCGTGGCCTCAGTGTCACCCCATCAGCGGCCTAGCTGCCTGAAAAGACAAAGTAGTCCTGGCAGCAATCTTGGGGCAGCCCCGCAGTGCCTTGCGCAAGTCCTCCACAGCCCCACTGCACCTGCGCCTCCAGCCTTTCCCACTCTCCTAACCCTAACCCTAACCCTAACCCTAAGGCTAAGGCTAAGGCTAATGTGAGGGGTGGCCTCAGTGTCACCCCATCAGCGGCCTAGCTGCCTGAAAAGACAAAGTAGTCCTGGCAGCAATCTTGGGGCAGCCCCGCAGTGCCTTGCGCAAGTCCTCCACAGCCCCACTGCACCTGCGCCTCCAGCCTTTCCCACTCTCCTAACCCTAACCCTAACCCTAAGGCTAAGGCTAATGTGAGGGGTGGCCTCAGTGTCACCCCATCAGCGGCCTAGCTGCCTGAAAAGACAAAGTAGTCCTGGCAGCAATCTTGGGGCAGCCCCGCAGTGCCTTGCGCAAGTCCTCCACAGCCCCACTGCACCTGGGCCTCCAGCCTTTCCCACTCTCCTAACCCTAACCCTAACCCTAACCCTAACCCTAAGGCTAAGGCTAATGTGAGGGGTGGCCTCAGTGTCACCCCATCAGCGGCCTAGCTGCCTGAAAAGACAAAGTAGTCCTGGCAGCAATCTTGGGGCAGCCCCGCAGTGCCTTGCGCAAGTCCTCCACAGCCCCACTGCACCTGCGCCTCCAGCCTTTCCCACTCTCCTAACCCTAACCCTAACCCTAACCCTAAGGCTAAGGCTAAGGCTAATGTGAGGGGTGGCCTCAGTGTCACCCCATCAGCGGCCTAGCTGCCTGAAAAGACAAAGTAGTCCTGGCAGCAATCTTGGGGCAGCCCCGCAGTGCCTTGCGCAAGTCCTCCACAGCCCCACTGCACCTGCGCCTCCAGCCTTTCCCACTCTCCTAACCCTAACCCTAACCCTAACCCTAACCCTAAGGCTAAGGCTAAGGCTAATGGGAGGGGTGGCCTCAGTGTCACCCCATCAGCGGCCTAGCTGCCTGAAAAGACAAAGTAGTCCTGGCAGCAATCTTGGGGCAGCCCCGCAGTGCCTTGCGCAAGTCCTCCACAGCCCCACTGCACCTGGGCCTCCAGCCTTTCCCACTCTCCTAACCCTAACCCTAACCCTAACCCTAACCCTAACCCTAACCCTAAGGCTAAGGCTAATGTGAGGCGTGGCCTCAGTGTCACCCCATCAGCGGCCTAGCTGCCTGAAAAGACAAAGTAGTCCTGGCAGCAATCTTGGGGCAGCCCCGCAGTGCCTTGCGCAAGTCCTCCACAGCCCCACTGCACCTGCGCCTCCAGCCTTTCCCACTCTCCTAACCCTAACCCTAACCCTAACCCTAACCCTAAGGCTAAGGCTAATGTGAGGGGTGGCCTCAGTGTCACCCCATCAGCGGCCTAGCTGCCTGAAAAGACAAAGTAGTCCTGGCAGCAATCTTGGGGCAGCCCCGCAGTGCCTTGCGCAAGTCCTCCACAGCCCCACTGCACCTGCGCCTCCAGCCTTTCCCACTCTCCTAACCCTAACCCTAACCCTAACCCTAACCCTAAGGCTAAGGCTAATGTGAGGCGTGGCCTCAGTGTCACCCCATCAGCGGCCTAGCTGCCTGAAAAGACAAAGTAGTCCTGGCAGCAATCTTGGGGCAGCCCCGCAGTGCCTTGCGCAAGTCCTCCACAGCCCCACTGCACCTGCGCCTCCAGCCTTTCCCACTCTCCTAACCCTAACCCTAACCCTAACCCTAACCCTAAGGCTAAGGCTAAGGCTAATGGGAGGGGTGGCCTCAGTGTCACCCCATCAGCGGCCTAGCTGCCTGAAAAGACAAAGTAGTCCTGGCAGCAATCTTGGGGCAGCCCCGCAGTGCCTTGCGCAAGTCCTCCACAGCCCCACTGCACCTGCGCCTCCAGCCTTTCCCACTCTCCTAACCCTAACCCTAACCCTAACCCTAAGGCTAAGGCTAAGGCTAATGTGAGGGGTGGCCTCAGTGTCACCCCATCAGCGGCCTAGCTGCCTGAAAAGACAAAGTAGTCCTGGCAGCAATCTTGGGGCAGCCCCGCAGTGCCTTGCGCAAGTCCTCCACAGCCCCACTGCACCTGCGCCTCCAGCCTTTCCCACTCTCCTAACCCTAACCCTAACCCTAACCCTAACCCTAAGGCTAAGGCTAATGTGAGGCGTGGCCTCAGTGTCACCCCATCAGCGGCCTAGCTGCCTGAAAAGACAAAGTAGTCCTGGCAGCAATCTTGGGGCAGCCCCGCAGTGCCTTGCGCAAGTCCTCCACAGCCCCACTGCACCTGCGCCTCCAGCCTTTCCCACTCTCCTAACCCTAACCCTAACCCTAACCCTAACCCTAACCCTAAGGCTAAGGCTAATGTGAGGCGTGGCCTCAGTGTCACCCCATCAGCGGCCTAGCTGCCTGAAAAGACAAAGTAGTCCTGGCAGCAATCTTGGGGCAGCCCCGCAGTGCCTTGCGCAAGTCCTCCACAGCCCCACTGCACCTGCGCCTCCAGCCTTTCCCACTCTCCTAACCCTAACCCTAACCCTAAGGCTAAGGCTAAGGCTAATGTGAGGGGTGGCCTCAGTGTCACCCCATCAGCGGCCTAGCTGCCTGAAAAGACAAAGTAGTCCTGGCAGCAATCTTGGGGCAGCCCCGCAGTGCCTTGCGCAAGTCCTCCACAGCCCCACTGCACCTGGGCCTCCAGCCTTTCCCACTCTCCTAACCCTAACCCTAACCCTAACCCTAAGGCTAAGGCTAAGGCTAATGTGAGGGGTGGCCCCAGTGTCACCCCATCAGCGGCCTAGCTGCCTGAAAAGACAAAGTAGTCCTGGCAGCAATCTTGGGGCAGCCCCGCAGTGCCTTGCGCAAGTCCTCCACAGCCCCACTGCACCTGGGCCTCCAGCCTTTCCCACTCTCCTAACCCTAACCCTAACCCTAACCCTAAGGCTAAGGCTAATGTGAGGGGTGGCCCCAGTGTCACCCCATCAGCGGCCTAGCTGCCGGAAAAGACAAAGTAGTCCTGGCAGCAATCTTGGGGCAGCCCCGCAGTGCCTTGCGCAAGTCCTCCACAGCCCCACTGCACCTGGGCCTCCAGCCTTTCCCACTCTCCTAACCCTAACCCTAACCCTAAGGCTAAGGCTAAGGCTAATGTGAGGGGTGGCCTCAGTGTCACCCCATCAGCGGCCTAGCTGCCTGAAAAGACAAAGTAGTCCTGGCAGCAATCTTGGGGCAGCCCCGCAGTGCCTTGCGCAAGTCCTCCACAGCCCCACTGCACCTGCGCCTCCAGCCTTTCCCACTCTCCTAACCCTAACCCTAACCCTAACCCTAACCCTAAGGCTAATGTGAGGGGTGGCCTCAGTGTCACCCCATCAGCGGCCTAGCTGCCTGAAAAGACAAAGTAGTCCTGGCAGCAATCTTGGGGCAGCCCCGCAGTGCCTTGCGCAAGTCCTCCACAGCCCCACTGCACCTGGGCCTCCAGCCTTTCCCACTCTCCTAACCCTAACCCTAACCCTAACCCTAAGGCTAAGGCTAAGGCTAATGGGAGGGGTGGCCTCAGTGTCACCCCATCAGCGGCCTAGCTGCCTGAAAAGACAAAGTAGTCCTGGCAGCAATCTTGGGGCAGCCCCGCAGTGCCTTGCGCAAGTCCTCCACAGCCCCACTGCACCTGCGCCTCCAGCCTTTCCCACTCTCCTAACCCTAACCCTAACCCTAACCCTAACCCTAAGGCTAAGGCTAATGTGAGGCGTGGCCTCAGTGTCACCCCATCAGCGGCCTAGCTGCCTGAAAAGACAAAGTAGTCCTGGCAGCAATCTTGGGGCAGCCCCGCAGTGCCTTGCGCAAGTCCTCCACAGCCCCACTGCACCTGGGCCTCCAGCCTTTCCCACTCTCCTAACCCTAACCCTAACCCTAAGGCTAAGGCTAAGGCTAAGGCTAAGGCTAATGGGAGGGGTGGCCTCAGTGTCACCCCATCAGCGGCCTAGCTGCCTGAAAAGACAAAGTAGTCCTGGCAGCAATCTTGGGGCAGCCCCGCAGTGCCTTGCGCAAGTCCTCCACAGCCCCACTGCACCTGCGCCTCCAGCCTTTCCCACTCTCCTAACCCTAACCCTAACCCTAACCCTAACCCTAACCCTAAGGCTAAGGCTAATGTGAGGCGTGGCCTCAGTGTCACCCCATCAGCGGCCTAGCTGCCTGAAAAGACAAAGTAGTCCTGGCAGCAATCTTGGGGCAGCCCCGCAGTGCCTTGCGCAAGTCCTCCACAGCCCCACTGCACCTGCGCCTCCAGCCTTTCCCACTCTCCTAACCCTAACCCTAACCCTAAGGCTAAGGCTAAGGCTAATGTGAGGGGTGGCCTCAGTGTCACCCCATCAGCGGCCTAGCTGCCTGAAAAGACAAAGTAGTCCTGGCAGCAATCTTGGGGCAGCCCCGCAGTGCCTTGCGCAAGTCCTCCACAGCCCCACTGCACCTGCGCCTCCAGCCTTTCCCACTCTCCTAACCCTAACCCTAACCCTAACCCTAAGGCTAAGGCTAAGGCTAAGGCTAATGTGAGGGGTGGCCCCAGTGTCACCCCATCAGCGGCCTAGCTGCCTGAAAAGACAAAGTAGTCCTGGCAGCAATCTTGGGGCAGCCCCGCAGTGCCTTGAGCAAGTCCTCCACAGCCCCACTGCACCTGGGCCTCCAGCCTTTCCCACTCTCCTAACCCTAACCCTAACCCTAAGGCTAAGGCTAAGGCTAATGTGAGGGGTGGCCTCAGTGTCACCCCATCAGCGGCCTAGCTGGCTGAAAAGACAAAGTAGTCCTGGCAGCAATCTTGGGGCAGCCCCGCAGTGCCTTGCGCAAGTCCTCCACAGCCCCACTGCACCTGCGCCTCCAGCCTTTCCCACTCTCCTAACCCTAACCCTAACCCTAAGGCTAAGGCTAAGGCTAATGTGAGGGGTGGCCTCAGTGTCACCCCATCAGCGGCCTAGCTGCCTGAAAAGACAAAGTAGTCCTGGCAGCAATCTTGGGGCAGCCCCGCAGTGCCTTGCGCAAGTCCTCCACAGCCCCACTGCACCTGCGCCTCCAGCCTTTCCCACTCTCCTAACCCTAACCCTAACCCTAACCCTAACCCTAAGGCTAATGTGAGGGGTGGCCTCAGTGTCACCCCATCAGCGGCCTAGCTGCCTGAAAAGACAAAGTAGTCCTGGCAGCAATCTTGGGGCAGCCCCGCAGTGCCTTGCGCAAGTCCTCCACAGCCCCACTGCACCTGCGCCTCCAGCCTTTCCCACTCTCCTAACCCTAACCCTAACCCTAACCCTAACCCTAAGGCTAAGGCTAATGGGAGGGGTGGCCCCAGTGTCACCCCATCAGCGGCCTAGCTGCCTGAAAAGACAAAGTAGTCCTGGCAGCAATCTTGGGGCAGCCCTGCAGTGCCTTGCGCAAGTCCTCCACAGCCCCACTGCACCTGCGCCTCCAGCCTTTCCCACTCTCCTAACCCTAACCCTAACCCTAACCCTAAGGCTAAGGCTAATGTGAGGGGTGGCCTCAGTGTCACCCCATCAGCGGCCTAGCTGCCTGAAAAGACAAAGTAGTCCTGGCAGCAATCTTGGGGCAGCCCCGCAGTGCCTTGCGCAAGTCCTCCACAGCCCCACTGCACCTGCGCCTCCAGCCTTTCCCACTCTCCTAACCCTAACCCTAACCCTAACCCTAACCCTAAGGCTAAGGCTAATGTGAGGGGTGGCCTCAGTGTCACCCCATCAGCGGCCTAGCTGCCTGAAAAGACAAAGTAGTCCTGGCAGCAATCTTGGGGCAGCCCCGCAGTGCCTTGCGCAAGTCCTCCACAGCCCCACTGCACCTGCGCCTCCAGCCTTTCCCACTCTCCTAACCCTAACCCTAACCCTAACCCTAAGGCTAAGGCTAAGGCTAATGTGAGGGGTGGCCCCAGTGTCACCCCATCAGCGGCCTAGCTGCCTGAAAAGACAAAGTAGTCCTGGCAGCAATCTTGGGGCAGCCCCGCAGTGCCTTGCGCAAGTCCTCCACAGCCCCACTGCACCTGCGCCTCCAGCCTTTCCCACTCTCCTAACCCTAACCCTAACCCTAACCCTAACCCTAAGGCTAAGGCTAATGTGAGGGGTGGCCCCAGTGTCACCCCATCAGCGGCCTAGCTGCCTGAAAAGACAAAGTAGTCCTGGCAGCAATCTTGGGGCAGCCCCGCAGTGCCTTGCGCAAGTCCTCCACAGCCCCACTGCACCTGCGCCTCCAGCCTTTCCCACTCTCCTAACCCTAACCCTAACCCTAAGGCTAAGGCTAAGGCTAATGTGAGGGGTGGCCTCAGTGTCACCCCATCAGCGGCCTAGCTGCCTGAAAAGACAAAGTAGTCCTGGCAGCAATCTTGGGGCAGCCCCGCAGTGCCTTGCGCAAGTCCTCCACAGCCCCACTGCACCTGCGCCTCCAGCCTTTCCCACTCTCCTAACCCTAACCCTAACCCTAACCCTAACCCTAAGGCTAAGGCTAAGGCTAATGTGAGGGGTGGCCCCAGTGTCACCCCATCAGCGGCCTAGCTGCCTGAAAAGACAAAGTAGTCCTGGCAGCAATCTTGGGGCAGCCCCGCAGTGCCTTGCGCAAGTCCTCCACAGCCCCACTGCACCTGCGCCTCCAGCCTTTCCCACTCTCCTAACCCTAACCCTAAGGCTAAGGCTAAGGCTAATGTGAGGGGTGGCCTCAGTGTCACCCCATCAGCGGCCTAGCTGCCTGAAAAGACAAAGTAGTCCTGGCAGCAATCTTGGGGCAGCCCCGCAGTGCCTTGCGCAAGTCCTCCACAGCCCCACTGCACCTGCGCCTCCAGCCTTTCCCACTCTCCTAACCCTAACCCTAACCCTAAGGCTAAGGCTAAGGCTAATGGGAGGGGTGGCCTCAGTGTCACCCCATCAGCGGCCTAGCTGCCTGAAAAGACAAAGTAGTCCTGGCAGCAATCTTGGGGCAGCCCCGCAGTGCCTTGCGCAAGTCCTCCACAGCCCCACTGCACCTGCGCCTCCAGCCTTTCCCACTCTCCTAACCCTAACCCTAACCCTAACCCTAAGGCTAAGGCTAAGGCTAATGTGAGGGGTGGCCCCAGTGTCACCCCATCAGCGGCCTAGCTGCCTGAAAAGACAAAGTAGTCCTGGCAGCAATCTTGGGGCAGCCCCGCAGTGCCTTGCGCAAGTCCTCCACAGCCCCACTGCACCTGCGCCTCCAGCCTTTCCCACTCTCCTAACCCTAACCCTAACCCTAACCCTAAGGCTAAGGCTAATGTGAGGGGTGGCCCCAGTGTCACCCCATCAGCGGCCTAGCTGCCTGAAAAGACAAAGTAGTCCTGGCAGCAATCTTGGGGCAGCCCCGCAGTGCCTTGCGCAAGTCCTCCACAGCCCCACTGCACCTGCGCCTCCAGCCTTTCCCACTCTCCTAACCCTAACCCTAACCCTAACCCTAAGGCTAAGGCTAATGGGAGGGGTGGCCCCAGTGTCACCCCATCAGCGGCCTAGCTGCCTGAAAAGACAAAGTAGTCCTGGCAGCAATCTTGGGGCAGCCCCGCAGTGCCTTGCGCAAGTCCTCCACAGCCCCACTGCACCTGGGCCTCCAGCCTTTCCCACTCTCCTAACCCTAACCCTAACCCTAACCCTAAGGCTAAGGCTAAGGCTAATGTGAGGGGTGGCCTCAGTGTCACCCCATCAGCGGCCTAGCTGCCTGAAAAGACAAAGTAGTCCTGGCAGCAATCTTGGGGCAGCCCCGCAGTGCCTTGCGCAAGTCCTCCACAGCCCCACTGCACCTGCGCCTCCAGCCTTTCCCACTCTCCTAACCCTAACCCTAACCCTAACCCTAAGGCTAAGGCTAAGGCTAATGTGAGGGGTGGCCTCAGTGTCACCCCATCAGCGGCCTAGCTGCCTGAAAAGACAAAGTAGTCCTGGCAGCAATCTTGGGGCAGCCCCGCAGTGCCTTGCGCAAGTCCTCCACAGCCCCACTGCACCTGCGCCTCCAGCCTTTCCCACTCTCCTAACCCTAACCCTAACCCTAAGGCTAAGGCTAAGGCTAATGTGAGGGGTGGCCCCAGTGTCACCCCATCAGCGGCCTAGCTGCCTGAAAAGACAAAGTAGTCCTGGCAGCAATCTTGGGGCAGCCCCGCAGTGCCTTGCGCAAGTCCTCCACAGCCCCACTGCACCTGGGCCTCCAGCCTTTCCCACTCTCCTAACCCTAACCCTAACCCTAACCCTAAGGCTAAGGCTAATGGGAGGGGTGGCCTCAGTGTCACCCCATCAGCGGCCTAGCTGCCTGAAAAGACAAAGTAGTCCTGGCAGCAATCTTGGGGCAGCCCCGCAGTGCCTTGCGCAAGTCCTCCACAGCCCCACTGCACCTGCGCCTCCAGCCTTTCCCACTCTCCTAACCCTAACCCTAACCCTAAGGCTAAGGCTAAGGCTAATGGGAGGGGTGGCCTCAGTGTCACCCCATCAGCGGCCTAGCTGCCTGAAAAGACAAAGTAGTCCTGGCAGCAATCTTGGGGCAGCCCCGCAGTGCCTTGCGCAAGTCCTCCACAGCCCCACTGCACCTGCGCCTCCAGCCTTTCTCACTCTCCTAACCCTAACCCTAACCCTAAGGCTAAGGCTAAGGCTAATGTGAGGGGTGGCCCCAGTGTCACCCCATCAGCGGCCTAGCTGCCTGAAAAGACAAAGTAGTCCTGGCAGCAATCTTGGGGCAGCCCCGCAGTGCCTTGCGCAAGTCCTCCACAGCCCCACTGCACCTGCGCCTCCAGCCTTTCCCACTCTCCTAACCCTAACCCTAACCCTAACCCTAACCCTAAGGCTAAGGATAATGTGAGGGGTGGCCCCAGTGTCACCCCATCAGCGGCCTAGCTGCCTGAAAAGACAAAGTAGTCCTGGCAGCAATCTTGGGGCAGCCCCGCAGTGCCTTGCGCAAGTCCTCCACAGCCCCACTGCACCTGCGCCTCCAGCCTTTCCCACTCTCCTAACCCTAACCCTAACCCTAACCCTAACCCTAAGGCTAAGGCTAATGGGAGGGGTGGCCTCAGTGTCACCCCATCAGCGGCCTAGCTGCCTGAAAAGACAAAGTAGTCCTGGCAGCAATCTTGGGGCAGCCCCGCAGTGCCTTGCGCAAGTCCTCCACAGCCCCACTGCACCTGCGCCTCCAGCCTTTCCCACTCTCCTAACCCTAACCCTAACCCTAACCCTAAGGCTAAGGCTAATGGGAGGGGTGGCCTCAGTGTCACCCCATCAGCGGCCTAGCTGCCTGAAAAGACAAAGTAGTCCTGGCAGCAATCTTGGGGCAGCCCCGCAGTGCCTTGCGCAAGTCCTCCACAGCCCCACTGCACCTGCGCCTCCAGCCTTTCCCACTCTCCTAACCCTAACCCTAACCCTAACCCTAAGGCTAAGGCTAATGTGAGGGGTGGCCCCAGTGTCACCCCATCAGCGGCCTAGCTGCCTGAAAAGACAAAGTAGTCCTGGCAGCAATCTTGGGGCAGCCCCGCAGTGCCTTGCGCAAGTCCTCCACAGCCCCACTGCACCTGGGCCTCCAGCCTTTCCCACTCTCCTAACCCTAACCCTAACCCTAACCCTAAGGCTAAGGCTAAGGCTAATGGGAGGGGTGGCCTCAGTGTCACCCCATCAGCGGCCTAGCTGCCTGAAAAGACAAAGTAGTCCTGGCAGCAATCTTGGGGCAGCCCCGCAGTGCCTTGCGCAAGTCCTCCACAGCCCCACTGCACCTGCGCCTCCAGCCTTTCCCACTCTCCTAACCCTAACCCTAACCCTAACCCTAAGGCTAAGGCTAAGGCTAATGGGAGGGGTGGCCTCAGTGTCACCCCATTAGCGGCCTAGCTGCCTGAAAAGACAAAGTAGTCCTGGCAGCAATCTTGGGGCAGCCCCGCAGTGCCTTGCGCAAGTCCTCCACAGCCCCACTGCACCTGCGCCTCCAGCCTTTCCCACTCTCCTAACCCTAACCCCAACCCTAACCCTAACCCTAAGGCTAAGGCTAAGGCTAATGGGAGGGGTGGCCCCAGTGTCACCCCATCAGCGGCCTAGCTGCCTGAAAAGACAAAGTAGTCCTGGCAGCAATCTTGGGGCAGCCCCGCAGTGCCTTGCGCAAGTCCTCCACAGCCCCACTGCACCTGCGCCTCCAGCCTTTCCCACTCTCCTAACCCTAACCCTAACCCTAAGGCTAAGGCTAAGGCTAATGGGAGGGGTGGCCTCAGTGTCACCCCATCAGCGGCCTAGCTGCCTGAAAAGACAAAGTAGTCCTGGCAGCAATCTTGGGGCAGCCCCGCAGTGCCTTGCGCAAGTCCTCCACAGCCCCACTGCACCTGCGCCTCCAGCCTTTCCCACTCTCCTAACCCTAACCCTAACCCTAACCCTAAGGCTAAGGCTAAGGCTAATGTGAGGGGTGGCCCCAGTGTCACCCCATCAGCGGCCTAGCTGCCTGAAAAGACAAAGTAGTCCTGGCAGCAATCTTGGGGCAGCCCCGCAGTGCCTTGCGCAAGTCCTCCACAGCCCCACTGCACCTGCGCCTCCAGCCTTTCCCACTCTCCTAACCCTAACCCTAACCCTAACCCTAACCCTAAGGCTAAGGCTAATGTGAGGGGTGGCCCCAGTGTCACCCCATCAGCGGCCTAGCTGCCTGAAAAGACAAAGTAGTCCTGGCAGCAATCTTGGGGCAGCCCCGCAGTGCCTTGCGCAAGTCCTCCACAGCCCCACTGCACCTGCGCCTCCAGCCTTTCCCACTCTCCTAACCCTAACCCTAACCCTAACCCTAACCCTAACCCTAAGGCTAAGGCTAATGTGAGGGGTGGCCTCAGTGTCACCCCATCAGCGGCCTAGCTGCCTGAAAAGACAAAGTAGTCCTGGCAGCAATCTTGGGGCAGCCCCGCAGTGCCTTGCGCAAGTCCTCCACAGCCCCACTGCACCTGCGCCTCCAGCCTTTCCCACTCTCCTAACCCTAACCCTAACCCTAACCCTAAGGCTAAGGCTAATGTGAGGGGTGGCCCCAGTGTCACCCCATCAGCGGCCTAGCTGCCTGAAAAGACAAAGTAGTCCTGGCAGCAATCTTGGGGCAGCCCCGCAGTGCCTTGCGCAAGTCCTCCACAGCCCCACTGCACCTGGGCCTCCAGCCTTTCCCACTCTCCTAACCCTAACCCTAACCCTAACCCTAAGGCTAAGGCTAAGGCTAATGTGAGGGGTGGCCCCAGTGTCACCCCATCAGCGGCCTAGCTGCCTGAAAAGACAAAGTAGTCCTGGCAGCAATCTTGGGGCAGCCCCGCAGTGCCTTGCGCAAGTCCTCCACAGCCCCACTGCACCTGGGCCTCCAGCCTTTCCCACTCTCCTAACCCTAACCCTAACCCTAACCCTAAGGCTAAGGCTAAGGCTAATGTGAGGGGTGGCCCCAGTGTCACCCCATCAGCGGCCTAGCTGCCTGAAAAGACAAAGTAGTCCTGGCAGCAATCTTGGGGCAGCCCCGCAGTGCCTTGCGCAAGTCCTCCACAGCCCCACTGCACCTGGGCCTCAAGCCTTTCCCACTCTCCTAACCCTAACCCTAACCCTAACCCTAAGGCTAAGGCTAAGGCTAATGTGAGGGGTGGCCTCAGTGTCACCCCACCAGCGGCCTAGCTGCCTGAAAAGACAAAGTAGTCCTGGCAGCAATCTTGGGGCAGCCCCGCAGTGCCTTGCGCAAGTCCTCCACAGCCCCACTGCACCTGCGCCTCCAGCCTTTCCCACTCTCCTAACCCTAACCCCAACCCTAACCCTAACCCTAAGGCTAAGGCTAAGGCTAATGTGAGGGGTGGCCCCAGTGTCACCCCATCAGCGGCCTAGCTGCCTGAAAAGACAAAGTAGTCCTGGCAGCAATCTTGGGGCAGCCCCGCAGTGCCTTGCGCAAGTCCTCCACAGCCCCACTGCACCTGCGCCTCCAGCCTTTCCCACTCTCCTAACCCTAACCCTAACCCTAACCCTAAGGCTAAGGCTAATGTGAGGGGTGGCCCCAGTGTCACCCCATCAGCGGCCTAGCTGCCTGAAAAGACAAAGTAGTCCTGGCAGCAATCTTGGGGCAGCCCCGCAGTGCCTTGCGCAAGTCCTCCACAGCCCCACTGCACCTGCGCCTCCAGCCTTTCCCACTCTCCTAACCCTAACCCTAACCCTAAGGCTAAGGCTAAGGCTAATGTGAGGGGTGGCCCCAGTGTCACCCCATCAGCGGCCTAGCTGCCTGAAAAGACAAAGTAGTCCTGGCAGCAATCTTGGGGCAGCCCCGCAGTGCCTTGCGCAAGTCCTCCACAGCCCCACTGCACCTGCGCCTCCAGCCTTTCCCACTCTCCTAACCCTAACCCTAACCCTAACCCTAACCCTAAGGCTAAGGCTAATGTGAGGGGTGGCCTCAGTGTCACCCCATCAGCGGCCTAGCTGCCTGAAAAGACAAAGTAGTCCTGGCAGCAATCTTGGGGCAGCCCCGCAGTGCCTTGCGCAAGTCCTCCACAGCCCCACTGCACCTGCGCCTCCAGCCTTTCCCACTCTCCTAACCCTAACCCTAACCCTAAGGCTAAGGCTAAGGCTAATGGGAGGGGTGGCCTCAGTGTCACCCCATCAGCGGCCTAGCTGCCTGAAAAGACAAAGTAGTCCTGGCAGCAATCTTGGGGCAGCCCCGCAGTGCCTTGCGCAAGTCCTCCACAGCCCCACTGCACCTGCGCCTCCAGCCTTTCCCACTCTCCTAACCCTAACCCTAACCCTAAGGCTAAGGCTAAGGCTAATGTGAGGGGTGGCCCCAGTGTCACCCCATCAGCGGCCTAGCTGCCTGAAAAGACAAAGTAGTCCTGGCAGCAATCTTGGGGCAGCCCCGCAGTGCCTTGCGCAAGTCCTCCACAGCCCCACTGCACCTGCGCCTCCAGCCTTTCCCACTCTCCTAACCCTAACCCTAACCCTAACCCTAAGGCTAAGGCTAAGGCTAATGTGAGGGGTGGCCCCAGTGTCACCCCATCAGCGGCCTAGCTGCCTGAAAAGACAAAGTAGTCCTGGCAGCAATCTTGGGGCAGCCCCGCAGTGCCTTGCGCAAGTCCTCCACAGCCCCACTGCACCTGCGCCTCCAGCCTTTCCCACTCTCCTAACCCTAACCCTAACCCTAACCCTAAGGCTAAGGCTAAGGCTAATGGGAGGGGTGGCCTCAGTGTCACCCCATCAGCGGCCTAGCTGCCTGAAAAGACAAAGTAGTCCTGGCAGCAATCTTGGGGCAGCCCCGCAGTGCCTTGCGCAAGTCCTCCACAGCCCCACTGCACCTGCGCCTCCAGCCTTTCCCACTCTCCTAACCCTAACCCTAACCCTAACCCTAACCCTAAGGCTAAGGCTAAGGCTAATGTGAGGCGTGGCCTCAGTGTCACCCCATCAGCGGCCTAGCTGCCTGAAAAGACAAAGTAGTCCTGGCAGCAATCTTGGGGCAGCCCCGCAGTGCCTTGCGCAAGTCCTCCACAGCCCCACTGCACCTGCGCCTCCAGCCTTTCCCACTCTCCTAACCCTAACCCTAACCCTAACCCTAACCCTAAGGCTAATGTGAGGGGTGGCCCCAGTGTCACCCCATCAGCGGCCTAGCTGCCTGAAAAGACAAAGTAGTCCTGGCAGCAATCTTGGGGCAGCCCCGCAGTGCCTTGCGCAAGTCCTCCACAGCCCCACTGCACCTGGGCCTCCAGCCTTTCCCACTCTCCTAACCCTAACCCTAACCCTAACCCTAACCCTAAGGCTAAGGCTAATGTGAGGGGTGGCCTCAGTGTCACCCCATCAGTGGCCTAGCTGCCTGAAAAGACAAAGTAGTCCTGGCAGCAATCTTGGGGCAGCCCCGCAGTGCCTTGCGCAAGTCCTCCACAGCCCCACTGCACCTGCGCCTCCAGCCTTTCCCACTCTCCTAACCCTAACCCCAACCCTAACCCTAACCCTAAGGCTAAGGCTAAGGCTAATGTGAGGGGTGGCCCCAGTGTCACCCCATCAGCGGCCTAGCTGCCTGAAAAGACAAAGTAGTCCTGGCAGCAATCTTGGGGCAGCCCCGCAGTGCCTTGCGCAAGTCCTCCACAGCCCCACTGCACCTGCGCCTCCAGCCTTTCCCACTCTCCTAACCCTAACCCTAACCCTAAGGCTAAGGCTAAGGCTAATGTGAGGGGTGGCCCCAGTGTCACCCCATCAGCGGCCTAGCTGCCTGAAAAGACAAAGTAGTCCTGGCAGCAATCTTGGGGCAGCCCCGCAGTGCCTTGCGCAAGTCCTCCACAGCCCCACTGCACCTGGGCCTCCAGCCTTTCCCACTCTCCTAACCCTAACCCTAACCCTAACCCTAAGGCTAAGGCTAAGGCTAATGGGAGGGGTGGCCTCAGTGTCACCCCATCAGCGGCCTAGCTGCCTGAAAAGACAAAGTAGTCCTGGCAGCAATCTTGGGGCAGCCCCGCAGTGCCTTGCGCAAGTCCTCCACAGCCCCACTGCACCTGCGCCTCCAGCCTTTCCCACTCTCCTAACCCTAACCCTAACCCTAACCCTAACCCTAAGGCTAAGGCTAAGGCTAATGTGAGGGGTGGCCTCAGTGTCACCCCATCAGCGGCCTAGCTGCCTGAAAAGACAAAGTAGTCCTGGCAGCAATCTTGGGGCAGCCCCGCAGTGCCTTGCGCAAGTCCTCCACAGCCCCACTGCACCTGCGCCTCCAGCCTTTCCCACTCTCCTAACCCTAACCCTAACCCTAACCCTAACCCTAAGGCTAATGTGAGGGGTGGCCCCAGTGTCACCCCATCAGCGGCCTAGCTGCCTGAAAAGACAAAGTAGTCCTGGCAGCAATCTTGGGGCAGCCCCGCAGTGCCTTGCGCAAGTCCTCCACAGCCCCACTGCACCTGGGCCTCCAGCCTTTCCCACTCTCCTAACCCTAACCCTAACCCTAACCCTAAGGCTAAGGCTAAGGCTAATGTGAGGGGTGGCCTCAGTGTCACCCCATCAGTGGCCTAGCTGCCTGAAAAGACAAAGTAGTCCTGGCAGCAATCTTGGGGCAGCCCCGCAGTGCCTTGCGCAAGTCCTCCACAGCCCCACTGCACCTGCGCCTCCAGCCTTTCCCACTCTCCTAACCCTAACCCCAACCCTAACCCTAACCCTAAGGCTAAGGCTAAGGCTAATGGGAGGGGTGGCCCCAGTGTCACCCCATCAGCGGCCTAGCTGCCTGAAAAGACAAAGTAGTCCTGGCAGCAATCTTGGGGCAGCCCCGCAGTGCCTTGCGCAAGTCCTCCACAGCCCCACTGCACCTGCGCCTCCAGCCTTTCCCACTCTCCTAACCCTAACCCTAACCCTAAGGCTAAGGCTAAGGCTAATGGGAGGGGTGGCCTCAGTGTCACCCCATCAGCGGCCTAGCTGCCTGAAAAGACAAAGTAGTCCTGGCAGCAATCTTGGGGCAGCCCCGCAGTGCCTTGCGCAAGTCCTCCACAGCCCCACTGCACCTGCGCCTCCAGCCTTTCCCACTCTCCTAACCCTAACCCTAACCCTAACCCTAAGGCTAAGGCTAAGGCTAATGTGAGGGGTGGCCCCAGTGTCACCCCATCAGCGGCCTAGCTGCCTGAAAAGACAAAGTAGTCCTGGCAGCAATCTTGGGGCAGCCCCGCAGTGCCTTGCGCAAGTCCTCCACAGCCCCACTGCACCTGGGCCTCCAGCCTTTCCCACTCTCCTAACCCTAACCCTAACCCTAACCCTAAGGCTAAGGCTAATGTGAGGGGTGGCCCCAGTGTCACCCCATCAGCGGCCTAGCTGCCTGAAAAGACAAAGTAGTCCTGGCAGCAATCTTGGGGCAGCCCCGCAGTGCCTTGCGCAAGTCCTCCACAGCCCCACTGCACCTGCGCCTCCAGCCTTTCCCACTCTCCTAACCCTAACCCTAACCCTAACCCTAACCCTAACCCTAAGGCTAAGGCTAATGTGAGGGGTGGCCTCAGTGTCACCCCATCAGCGGCCTAGCTGCCTGAAAAGACAAAGTAGTCCTGGCAGCAATCTTGGGGCAGCCCCGCAGTGCCTTGCGCAAGTCCTCCACAGCCCCACTGCACCTGGGCCTCCAGCCTTTCCCACTCTCCTAACCCTAACCCTAACCCTAACCCTAAGGCTAAGGCTAAGGCTAATGTGAGGGGTGGCCCCAGTGTCACCCCATCAGCGGCCTAGCTGCCTGAAAAGACAAAGTAGTCCTGGCAGCAATCTTGGGGCAGCCCCGCAGTGCCTTGCGCAAGTCCTCCACAGCCCCACTGCACCTGCGCCTCCAGCCTTTCCCACTCTCCTAACCCTAACCCTAACCCTAACCCTAAGGCTAAGGCTAAGGCTAATGTGAGGGGTGGCCTCAGTGTCACCCCACCAGCGGCCTAGCTGCCTGAAAAGACAAAGTAGTCCTGGCAGCAATCTTGGGGCAGCCCCGCAGTGCCTTGCGCAAGTCCTCCACAGCCCCACTGCACCTGGGCCTCCAGCCTTTCCCACTCTCCTAACCCTAACCCCAACCCTAACCCTAACCCTAAGGCTAAGGCTAAGGCTAATGTGAGGGGTGGCCCCAGTGTCACCCCATCAGCGGCCTAGCTGCCTGAAAAGACAAAGTAGTCCTGGCAGCAATCTTGGGGCAGCCCCGCAGTGCCTTGCGCAAGTCCTCCACAGCCCCACTGCACCTGCGCCTCCAGCCTTTCCCACTCTCCTAACCCTAACCCTAACCCTAAGGCTAAGGCTAAGGCTAATGTGAGGGGTGGCCTCAGTGTCACCCCATCAGCGGCCTAGCTGCCTGAAAAGACAAAGTAGTCCTGGCAGCAATCTTGGGGCAGCCCCGCAGTGCCTTGCGCAAGTCCTCCACAGCCCCACTGCACCTGCGCCTCCAGCCTTTCCCACTCTCCTAACCCTAACCCTAACCCTAACCCTAAGGCTAAGGCTAAGGCTAATGTGAGGGGTGGCCCCAGTGTCACCCCATCAGCGGCCTAGCTGCCTGAAAAGACAAAGTAGTCCTGGCAGCAATCTTGGGGCAGCCCCGCAGTGCCTTGCGCAAGTCCTCCACAGCCCCACTGCACCTGGGCCTCCAGCCTTTCCCACTCTCCTAACCCTAACCCTAACCCTAACCCTAAGGCTAAGGCTAAGGCTAATGTGAGGGGTGGCCTCAGTGTCACCCCATCAGCGGCCTAGCTGCCTGAAAAGACAAAGTAGTCCTGGCAGCAATCTTGGGGCAGCCCCGCAGTGCCTTGCGCAAGTCCTCCACAGCCCCACTGCACCTGCGCCTCCAGCCTTTCCCACTCTCCTAACCCTAACCCTAACCCTAACCCTAAGGCTAAGGCTAAGGCTAATGTGAGGGGTGGCCTCAGTGTCACCCCATCAGCGGCCTAGCTGCCTGAAAAGACAAAGTAGTCCTGGCAGCAATCTTGGGGCAGCCCCGCAGTGCCTTGCGCAAGTCCTCCACAGCCCCACTGCACCTGGGCCTCCAGCCTTTCCCACTCTCCTAACCCTAACCCTAACCCTAACCCTAAGGCTAATGTGAGGGGTGGCCCCAGTGTCACCCCATCAGCGGCCTAGCTGCCTGAAAAGACAAAGTAGTCCTGGCAGCAATCTTGGGGCAGCCCCGCAGTGCCTTGCGCAAGTCCTCCACAGCCCCACTGCACCTGCGCCTCCAGCCTTTCCCACTCTCCTAACCCTAACCCTAACCCTAACCCTAACCCTAAGGCTAAGGCTAAGGCTAATGTGAAGGGTGGCCTCAGTGTCACCCCATCAGCGGCCTAGCTGCCTGAAAAGACAAAGTAGTCCTGGCAGCAATCTTGGGGCAGCCCCGCAGTGCCTTGCGCAAGTCCTCCACAGCCCCACTGCACTTGGGCCTCCAGCCTTTCCCACTCTCCTAACCCTAACCCCAACCCTAATCCTAAGGCTAAGGCTAAGGCTAATGTGAGGGGTGGCCTCAGTGTCACCCCATCAGCGGCCTAGCTGCCTGAAAAGACAAAGTAGTCCTGGCAGCAATCTTGGGGCAGCCCCGCAGTGCCTTGAGCAAGTCCTCCACAGCCCCACTGCACCTGGGCCTCCAGCCTTTCCCACTCTCCTAACCCTAACCCTAACCCTAACCCTAAGGCTAAGGCTAAGGCTAAGGCTAATGTGAGGGGTGGCCTCAGTGTCACCCCATCAGCGGCCTAGCTGCCTGAAAAGACAAAGTAGTCCTGGCAGCAATCTTGGGGCAGCCCCGCAGTGCCTTGCGCAAGTCCTCCACAGCCCCACTGCACCTGCGCCTCCAGCCTTTCCCACTCTCCTAACCCTAACCCTAACCCTAACCCTAAGGCTAAGGCTAATGTGAGGGGTGGCCCCAGTGTCACCCCATCAGCGGCCTAGCTGCCTGAAAAGACAAAGTAGTCCTGGCAGCAATCTTGGGGCAGCCCCGCAGTGCCTTGCGCAAGTCCTCCACAGCCCCACTGCACCTGGGCCTCCAGCCTTTCCCACTCTCCTAACCCTAACCCTAACCCTAACCCTAAGGCTAAGGCTAAGGCTAATGTGAGGGGTGGCCTCAGTGTCACCCCATCAGCGGCCTAGCTGCCTGAAAAGACAAAGTAGTCCTGGCAGCAATCTTGGGGCAGCCCCGCAGTGCCTTGCGCAAGTCCTCCACAGCCCCACTGCACCTGCGCCTCCAGCCTTTCCCACTCTCCTAACCCTAACCCTAACCCTAACCCTAACCCTAACCCTAAGGCTAATGTGAGGGGTGGCCTCAGTGTCACCCCACCAGCGGCCTAGCTGCCTGAAAAGACAAAGTAGTCCTGGCAGCAATCTTGGGGCAGCCCCGCAGTGCCTTGCGCAAGTCCTCCACAGCCCCACTGCACCTGCGCCTCCAGCCTTTCCCACTCTCCTAACCCTAACCCCAACCCTAACCCTAAGGCTAAGGCTAAGGCTAATGTGAGGGGTGGCCTCAGTGTCACCCCATCAGCGGCCTAGCTGCCTGAAAAGACAAAGTAGTCCTGGCAGCAATCTTGGGGCAGCCCCGCAGTGCCTTGCGCAAGTCCTCCACAGCCCCACTGCACCTGCGCCTCCAGCCTTTCCCACTCTCCTAACCCTAACCCTAACCCTAACCCTAACCCTAACCCTAAGGCTAATGGGAGGGGTGGCCCCAGTGTCACCCCATCAGCGGCCTAGCTGCCTGAAAAGACAAAGTAGTCCTGGCAGCAATCTTGGGGCAGCCCCGCAGTGCCTTGCGCAAGTCCTCCACAGCCCCACTGCACCTGGGCCTCCAGCCTTTCCCACTCTCCTAACCCTAACCCTAACCCTAACCCTAAGGCTAAGGCTAAGGCTAATGTGAGGGGTGGCCTCAGTGTCACCCCATCAGCGGCCTAGCTGCCTGAAAAGACAAAGTAGTCCTGGCAGCAATCTTGGGGCAGCCCCGCAGTGCCTTGCGCAAGTCCTCCACAGCCCCACTGCACCTGCGCCTCCAGCCTTTCCCACTCTCCTAACCCTAACCCTAACCCTAACCCTAACCCTAACCCTAAGGCTAATGTGAGGGGTGGCCTCAGTGTCACCCCACCAGCGGCCTAGCTGCCTGAAAAGACAAAGTAGTCCTGGCAGCAATCTTGGGGCAGCCCCGCAGTGCCTTGCGCAAGTCCTCCACAGCCCCACTGCACCTGCGCCTCCAGCCTTTCCCACTCTCCTAACCCTAACCCTAACCCTAACCCTAACCCTAAGGCTAAGGCTAATGTGAGGGGTGGCCTCAGTGTCACCCCATCAGCGGCCTAGCTGCCTGAAAAGACAAAGTAGTCCTGGCAGCAATCTTGGGGCAGCCCCGCAGTGCCTTGAGCAAGTCCTCCACAGCCCCACTGCACCTGGGCCTCCAGCCTTTCCCACTCTCCTAACCCTAACCCTAACCCTAACCCTAACCCTAAGGCTAAGGCTAAGGCTAATGTGAGGGGTGGCCTCAGTGTCACCCCATCAGCGGCCTAGCTGCCTGAAAAGACAAAGTAGTCCTGGCAGCAATCTTGGGGCAGCCCCGCAGTGCCTTGCGCAAGTCCTCCACAGCCCCACTGCACCTGCGCCTCCAGCCTTTCCCACTCTCCTAACCCTAACCCTAACCCTAACCCTAAGGCTAAGGCTAATGTGAGGGGTGGCCCCAGTGTCACCCCATCAGCGGCCTAGCTGCCTGAAAAGACAAAGTAGTCCTGGCAGCAATCTTGGGGCAGCCCCGCAGTGCCTTGCGCAAGTCCTCCACAGCCCCACTGCACCTGGGCCTCCAGCCTTTCCCACTCTCCTAACCCTAACCCTAACCCTAACCCTAAGGCTAAGGCTAAGGCTAATGTGAGGGGTGGCCTCAGTGTCACCCCATCAGCGGCCTAGCTGCCTGAAAAGACAAAGTAGTCCTGGCAGCAATCTTGGGGCAGCCCCGCAGTGCCTTGCGCAAGTCCTCCACAGCCCCACTGCACCTGCGCCTCCAGCCTTTCCCACTCTCCTAACCCTAACCCTAACCCTAACCCTAACCCTAACCCTAAGGCTAATGTGAGGGGTGGCCTCAGTGTCACCCCACCAGCGGCCTAGCTGCCTGAAAAGACAAAGTAGTCCTGGCAGCAATCTTGGGGCAGCCCCGCAGTGCCTTGCGCAAGTCCTCCACAGCCCCACTGCACCTGCGCCTCCAGCCTTTCCCACTCTCCTAACCCTAACCCCAACCCTAACCCTAAGGCTAAGGCTAAGGCTAATGTGAGGGGTGGCCTCAGTGTCACCCCATCAGCGGCCTAGCTGCCTGAAAAGACAAAGTAGTCCTGGCAGCAATCTTGGGGCAGCCCCGCAGTGCCTTGCGCAAGTCCTCCACAGCCCCACTGCACCTGCGCCTCCAGCCTTTCCCACTCTCCTAACCCTAACCCTAACCCTAACCCTAACCCTAAGGCTAATGGGAGGGGTGGCCCCAGTGTCACCCCATCAGCGGCCTAGCTGCCTGAAAAGACAAAGTAGTCCTGGCAGCAATCTTGGGGCAGCCCCGCAGTGCCTTGCGCAAGTCCTCCACAGCCCCACTGCACCTGCGCCTCCAGCCTTTCCCACTCTCCTAACCCTAACCCTAACCCTAACCCTAAGGCTAAGGCTAAGGCTAATGTGAGGGGTGGCCTCAGTGTCACCCCATCAGCGGCCTAGCTGCCTGAAAAGACAAAGTAGTCCTGGCAGCAATCTTGGGGCAGCCCCGCAGTGCCTTGCGCAAGTCCTCCACAGCCCCACTGCACCTGCGCCTCCAGCCTTTCCCACTCTCCTAACCCTAACCCTAACCCTAACCCTAAGGCTAAGGCTAATGGGAGGGGTGGCCTCAGTGTCACCCCACCAGCGGCCTAGCTGCCTGAAAAGACAAAGTAGTCCTGGCAGCAATCTTGGGGCAGCCCCGCAGTGCCTTGCGCAAGTCCTCCACAGCCCCACTGCACCTGCGCCTCCAGCCTTTCCCACTCTCCTAACCCTAACCCTAACCCTAACCCTAACCCTAAGGCTAAGGCTAATGTGAGGCGTGGCCTCAGTGTCACCCCATCAGCGGCCTAGCTGCCTGAAAAGACAAAGTAGTCCTGGCAGCAATCTTGGGGCAGCCCTGCAGTGCCTTGCGCAAGTCCTCCACAGCCCCACTGCACCTGCGCCTCCAGCCTTTCCCACTCTCCTAACCCTAACCCTAACCCTAACCCTAACCCTAAGGCTAAGGCTAAGGCTAATGTGAGGGGTGGCCTCAGTGTCACCCCATCAGCGGCCTAGCTGCCTGAAAAGACAAAGTAGTCCTGGCAGCAATCTTGGGGCAGCCCCGCAGTGCCTTGCGCAAGTCCTCCACAGCCCCACTGCACCTGCGCCTCCAGCCTTTCCCACTCTCCTAACCCTAACCCTAACCCTAACCCTAACCCTAAGGCTAAGGCTAATGTGAGGGGTGGCCTCAGTGTCACCCCACCAGCGGCCTAGCTGCCTGAAAAGACAAAGTAGTCCTGGCAGCAATCTTGGGGCAGCCCCGCAGTGCCTTGCGCAAGTCCTCCACAGCCCCACTGCACCTGCGCCTCCAGCCTTTCCCACTCTCCTAACCCTAACCCCAACCCTAACCCTAAGGCTAAGGCTAAGGCTAATGTGAGGGGTGGCCTCAGTGTCACCCCATCAGCGGCCTAGCTGCCTGAAAAGACAAAGTAGTCCTGGCAGCAATCTTGGGGCAGCCCCGCAGTGCCTTGAGCAAGTCCTCCACAGCCCCACTGCACCTGCGCCTCCAGCCTTTCCCACTCTCCTAACCCTAACCCTAACCCTAACCCTAACCCTAAGGCTAAGGCTAAGGCTAATGTGAGGGGTGGCCTCAGTGTCACCCCATCAGCGGCCTAGCTGCCTGAAAAGACAAAGTAGTCCTGGCAGCAATCTTGGGGCAGCCCCGCAGTGCCTTGCGCAAGTCCTCCTCAGCCCCACTGCACCTGGGCCTCCAGCCTTTCCCACTCTCCTAACCCTAACCCTAACCCTAACCCTAAGGCTAAGGCTAATGTGAGGGGTGGCCTCAGTGTCACCCCATCAGCGGCCTAGCTGCCTGAAAAGACAAAGTAGTCCTGGCAGCAATCTTGGGGCAGCCCCGCAGTGCCTTGCGCAAGTCCTCCACAGCCCCACTGCACCTGCGCCTCCAGCCTTTCCCACTCTCCTAACCCTAACCCTAACCCTAACCCTAACCCTAAGGCTAAGGCTAATGGGAGGGGTGGCCTCAGTGTCACCCCATCAGCGGCCTAGCTGCCTGAAAAGACAAAGTAGTCCTGGCAGCAATCTTGGGGCAGCCCCGCAGTGCCTTGCGCAAGTCCTCCACAGCCCCACTGCACCTGCGCCTCCAGCCTTTCCCACTCTCCTAACCCTAACCCTAACCCTAACCCTAACCCTAAGGCTAATGTGAGGGGTGGCCCCAGTGTCACCCCATCAGCGGCCTAGCTGCCTGAAAAGACAAAGTAGTCCTGGCAGCAATCTTGGGGCAGCCCCGCAGTGCCTTGCGCAAGTCCTCCACAGCCCCACTGCACCTGCGCCTCCAGCCTTTCCCACTCTCCTAACCCTAACCCTAACCCTAAGGCTAAGGCTAAGGCTAATGTGAGGGGTGGCCCCAGTGTCACCCCATCAGCGGCCTAGCTGCCTGAAAAGACAAAGTAGTCCTGGCAGCAATCTTGGGGCAGCCCCGCAGTGCCTTGCGCAAGTCCTCCACAGCCCCACTGCACCTGCGCCTCCAGCCTTTCCCACTCTCCTAACCCTAACCCTAACCCTAACCCTAAGGCTAAGGCTAAGGCTAATGTGAGGGGTGGCCCCAGTGTCACCCCATCAGCGGCCTAGCTGCCTGAAAAGACAAAGTAGTCCTGGCAGCAATCTTGGGGCAGCCCCGCAGTGCCTTGCGCAAGTCCTCCACAGCCCCACTGCACCTGGGCCTCCAGCCTTTCCCACTCTCCTAACCCTAACCCTAACCCTAACCCTAAGGCTAAGGCTAATGTGAGGGGTGGCCCCAGTGTCACCCCATCAGCGGCCTAGCTGCCTGAAAAGACAAAGTAGTCCTGGCAGCAATCTTGGGGCAGCCCCGCAGTGCCTTGCGCAAGTCCTCCACAGCCCCACTGCACCTGCGCCTCCAGCCTTTCCCACTCTCCTAACCCTAACCCTAACCCTAACCCTAAGGCTAATGTGAGGGGTGGCCCCAGTGTCACCCCATCAGCGGCCTAGCTGCCTGAAAAGACAAAGTAGTCCTGGCAGCAATCTTGGGGCAGCCCCGCAGTGCCTTGCGCAAGTCCTCCACAGCCCCACTGCACCTGCGCCTCCAGCCTTTCCCACTCTCCTAACCCTAACCCTAACCCTAACCCTAACCCTAAGGCTAAGGCTAAGGCTAATGTGAGGGGTGGCCTCAGTGTCACCCCATCAGCGGCCTAGCTGCCTGAAAAGACAAAGTAGTCCTGGCAGCAATCTTGGGGCAGCCCCGCAGTGCCTTGCGCAAGTCCTCCACAGCCCCACTGCACCTGCGCCTCCAGCCTTTCCCACTCTCCTAACCCTAACCCTAACCCTAACCCTAAGGCTAAGGCTAAGGCTAATGTGAGGGGTGGCCCCAGTGTCACCCCATCAGCGGCCTAGCTGCCTGAAAAGACAAAGTAGTCCTGGCAGCAATCTTGGGGCAGCCCCGCAGTGCCTTGCGCAAGTCCTCCACAGCCCCACTGCACCTGCGCCTCCAGCCTTTCCCACTCTCCTAACCCTACCCCTAACCCTAACCCTAACCCTAACCCTAACCCTAACCCTAACCCTAACCCTAAGGCTAATGTGAGGGGTGGCCTCAGTGTCACCCCATCAGCGGCCTAGCTGCCTGAAAAGACAAAGTAGTCCTGGCAGCAATCTTGGGGCAGCCCCGCAGTGCCTTGCGCAAGTCCTCCACAGCCCCACTGCACTTGGGCCTCCAGCCTTTCCCACTCTCCTAACCCTAACCCCAACCCTAATCCTAAGGCTAAGGCTAAGGCTAATGTGAGGCGTGGCCTCAGTGTCACCCCATCAGCGGCCTAGCTGCCTGAAAAGACAAAGTAGTCCTGGCAGCAATCTTGGGGCAGCCCCGCAGTGCCTTGAGCAAGTCCTCCACAGCCCCACTGCACCTGGGCCTCCAGCCTTTCCCACTCTCCTAACCCTAACCCTAACCCTAACCCTAACCCTAAGGCTAAGGCTAAGGCTAATGTGAGGGGTGGCCTCAGTGTCACCCCATCAGCGGCCTAGCTGCCTGAAAAGACAAAGTAGTCCTGGCAGCAATCTTGGGGCAGCCCCGCAGTGCCTTGCGCAAGTCCTCCTCAGCCCCACTGCACCTGGGCCTCCAGCCTTTCCCACTCTCCTAACCCTAACCCTAACCCTAACCCTAAGGCTAAGGCTAAGGCTAATGTGAGGGGTGGCCCCAGTGTCACCCCATCAGCGGCCTAGCTGCCTGAAAAGACAAAGTAGTCCTGGCAGCAATCTTGGGGCAGCCCCGCAGTGCCTTGCGCAAGTCCTCCACAGCCCCACTGCACCTGCGCCTCCAGCCTTTCCCACTCTCCTAACCCTAACCCTAACCCTAACCCTAAGGCTAAGGCTAAGGCTAATGGGAGGGGTGGCCTCAGTGTCACCCCATCAGCGGCCTAGCTGCCTGAAAAGACAAAGTAGTCCTGGCAGCAATCTTGGGGCAGCCCCGCAGTGCCTTGCGCAAGTCCTCCACAGCCCCACTGCACCTGCGCCTCCAGCCTTTCCCACTCTCCTAACCCTAACCCTAACCCTAAGGCTAAGGCTAAGGCTAATGGGAGGGGTGGCCTCAGTGTCACCCCATCAGCGGCCTAGCTGCCTGAAAAGACAAAGTAGTCCTGGCAGCAATCTTGGGGCAGCCCCGCAGTGCCTTGCGCAAGTCCTCCACAGCCCCACTGCACCTGCGCCTCCAGCCTTTCCCACTCTCCTAACCCTAACCCTAACCCTAACCCTAACCCTAAGGCTAAGGCTAATGTGAGGGGTGGCCCCAGTGTCACCCCATCAGCGGCCTAGCTGCCTGAAAAGACAAAGTAGTCCTGGCAGCAATCTTGGGGCAGCCCCGCAGTGCCTTGCGCAAGTCCTCCACAGCCCCACTGCACCTGGGCCTCCAGCCTTTCCCACTCTCCTAACCCTAACCCTAACCCTAAGGCTAAGGCTAAGGCTAATGTGAGGGGTGGCCCCAGTGTCACCCCATCAGCGGCCTAGCTGCCTGAAAAGACAAAGTAGTCCTGGCAGCAATCTTGGGGCAGCCCCGCAGTGCCTTGCGCAAGTCCTCCACAGCCCCACTGCACCTGCGCCTCCAGCCTTTCCCACTCTCCTAACCCTAACCCTAACCCTAACCCTAAGGCTAAGGCTAAGGCTAATGTGAGGGGTGGCCTCAGTGTCACCCCACCAGCGGCCTAGCTGCCTGAAAAGACAAAGTAGTCCTGGCAGCAATCTTGGGGCAGCCCCGCAGTGCCTTGCGCAAGTCCTCCACAGCCCCACTGCACCTGCGCCTCCAGCCTTTCCCACTCTCCTAACCCTAACCCCAACCCTAACCCTAAGGCTAAGGCTAAGGCTAATGTGAGGCGTGGCCTCAGTGTCACCCCATCAGCGGCCTAGCTGCCTGAAAAGACAAAGTAGTCCTGGCAGCAATCTTGGGGCAGCCCCGCAGTGCCTTGCGCAAGTCCTCCACAGCCCCACTGCACCTGCGCCTCCAGCCTTTCCCACTCTCCTAACCCTAACCCTAACCCTAACCCTAACCCTAAGGCTAAGGCTAAGGCTAATGTGAGGGGTGGCCTCAGTGTCACCCCATCAGCGGCCTAGCTGCCTGAAAAGACAAAGTAGTCCTGGCAGCAATCTTGGGGCAGCCCCGCAGTGCCTTGCGCAAGTCCTCCACAGCCCCACTGCACCTGCGCCTCCAGCCTTTCCCACTCTCCTAACCCTAACCCTAACCCTAACCCTAAGGCTAAGGCTAATGTGAGGGGTGGCCTCAGTGTCACCCCATCAGCGGCCTAGCTGCCTGAAAAGACAAAGTAGTCCTGGCAGCAATCTTGGGGCAGCCCCGCAGTGCCTTGCGCAAGTCCTCCACAGCCCCACTGCACTTGGGCCTCCAGCCTTTCCCACTCTCCTAACCCTAACCCCAACCCTAACCCTAAGGCTAAGGCTAAGGCTAATGTGAGGGGTGGCCTCAGTGTCACCCCATCAGCGGCCTAGCTGCCTGAAAAGACAAAGTAGTCCTGGCAGCAATCTTGGGGCAGCCCCGCAGTGCCTTGAGCAAGTCCTCCACAGCCCCACTGCACCTGGGCCTCCAGCCTTTCCCACTCTCCTAACCCTAACCCTAACCCTAACCCTAAGCCTAAGGCTAAGGCTAAGGCTAATGTGAGGGGTGGCCTCAGTGTCACCCCATCAGCGGCCTAGCTGCCTGAAAAGACAAAGTAGTCCTGGCAGCAATCTTGGGGCAGCCCCGCAGTGCCTTGCGCAAGTCCTCCTCAGCCCCACTGCACCTGGGCCTCCAGCCTTTCCCACTCTCCTAACCCTAACCCTAACCCTAACCCTAAGGCTAAGGCTAATGTGAGGGGTGGCCTCAGTGTCACCCCATCAGCGGCCTAGCTGCCTGAAAAGACAAAGTAGTCCTGGCAGCAATCTTGGGGCAGCCCCGCAGTGCCTTGCGCAAGTCCTCCACAGCCCCACTGCACCTGCGCCTCCAGCCTTTCCCACTCTCCTAACCCTAACCCTAACCCTAACCCTAACCCTAAGGCTAAGGCTAATGGGAGGGGTGGCCTCAGTGTCACCCCATCAGCGGCCTAGCTGCCTGAAAAGACAAAGTAGTCCTGGCAGCAATCTTGGGGCAGCCCCGCAGTGCCTTGCGCAAGTCCTCCACAGCCCCACTGCACCTGCGCCTCCAGCCTTTCCCACTCTCCTAACCCTAACCCTAACCCTAACCCTAACCCTAAGGCTAATGTGAGGGGTGGCCTCAGTGTCACCCCATCAGCGGCCTAGCTGCCTGAAAAGACAAAGTAGTCCTGGCAGCAATCTTGGGGCAGCCCCGCAGTGCCTTGCGCAAGTCCTCCACAGCCCCACTGCACCTGCGCCTCCAGCCTTTCCCACTCTCCTAACCCTAACCCTAACCCTAAGGCTAAGGCTAAGGCTAATGTGAGGGGTGGCCCCAGTGTCACCCCATCAGCGGCCTAGCTGCCTGAAAAGACAAAGTAGTCCTGGCAGCAATCTTGGGGCAGCCCCACAGTGCCTTGCGCAAGTCCTCCACAGCCCCACTGCACCTGCGCCTCCAGCCTTTCCCACTCTCCTAACCCTAACCCTAACCCTAACCCTAAGGCTAAGGCTAAGGCTAATGTGAGGGGTGGCCCCAGTGTCACCCCATCAGCGGCCTAGCTGCCTGAAAAGACAAAGTAGTCCTGGCAGCAATCTTGGGGCAGCCCCGCAGTGCCTTGCGCAAGTCCTCCACAGCCCCACTGCACCTGGGCCTCCAGCCTTTCCCACTCTCCTAACCCTAACCCTAACCCTAACCCTAAGGCTAAGGCTAATGTGAGGGGTGGCCCCAGTGTCACCCCATCAGCGGCCTAGCTGCCTGAAAAGACAAAGTAGTCCTGGCAGCAATCTTGGGGCAGCCCCGCAGTGCCTTGCGCAAGTCCTCCACAGCCCCACTGCACCTGGGCCTCCAGCCTTTCCCACTCTCCTAACCCTAACCCTAACCCTAACCCTAACCCTAAGGCTAATGTGAGGGGTGGCCCCAGTGTCACCCCATCAGCGGCCTAGCTGCCTGAAAAGACAAAGTAGTCCTGGCAGCAATCTTGGGGCAGCCCCGCAGTGCCTTGCGCAAGTCCTCCACAGCCCCACTGCACCTGCGCCTCCAGCCTTTCCCACTCTCCTAACCCTAACCCTAACCCTAACCCTAACCCTAAGGCTAAGGCTAAGGCTAATGTGAGGGGTGGCCCCAGTGTCACCCCATCAGCGGCCTAGCTGCCTGAAAAGACAAAGTAGTCCTGGCAGCAATCTTGGGGCAGCCCCGCAGTGCCTTGCGCAAGTCCTCCACAGCCCCACTGCACCTGCGCCTCCAGCCTTTCCCACTCTCCTAACCCTAACCCTAACCCTAACCCTAAGGCTAAGGCTAAGGCTAATGTGAGGGGTGGCCCCAGTGTCACCCCATCAGCGGCCTAGCTGCCTGAAAAGACAAAGTAGTCCTGGCAGCAATCTTGGGGCAGCCCCGCAGTGCCTTGCGCAAGTCCTCCACAGCCCCACTGCACCTGCGCCTCCAGCCTTTCCCACTCTCCTAACCCTACCCCTAACCCTAACCCTAACCCTAACCCTAACCCTAACCCTAACCCTAACCCTAAGGCTAATGTGAGGGGTGGCCTCAGTGTCACCCCATCAGCGGCCTAGCTGCCTGAAAAGACAAAGTAGTCCTGGCAGCAATCTTGGGGCAGCCCCGCAGTGCCTTGCGCAAGTCCTCCACAGCCCCACTGCACTTGGGCCTCCAGCCTTTCCCACTCTCCTAACCCTAACCCCAACCCTAATCCTAAGGCTAAGGCTAAGGCTAATGTGAGGCGTGGCCTCAGTGTCACCCCATCAGCGGCCTAGCTGCCTGAAAAGACAAAGCAGTCCTGGCAGCAATCTTGGGGCAGCCCCGCAGTGCCTTGAGCAAGTCCTCCACAGCCCCACTGCACCTGGGCCTCCAGCCTTTCCCACTCTCCTAACCCTAACCCTAACCCTAACCCTAACCCTAAGGCTAAGGCTAAGGCTAATGTGAGGGGTGGCCTCAGTGTCACCCCATCAGCGGCCTAGCTGCCTGAAAAGACAAAGTAGTCCTGGCAGCAATCTTGGGGCAGCCCCGCAGTGCCTTGCGCAAGTCCTCCTCAGCCCCACTGCACCTGGGCCTCCAGCCTTTCCCACTCTCCTAACCCTAACCCTAACCCTAACCCTAAGGCTAAGGCTAAGGCTAATGTGAGGGGTGGCCCCAGTGTCACCCCATCAGCGGCCTAGCTGCCTGAAAAGACAAAGTAGTCCTGGCAGCAATCTTGGGGCAGCCCCGCAGTGCCTTGCGCAAGTCCTCCACAGCCCCACTGCACCTGCGCCTCCAGCCTTTCCCACTCTCCTAACCCTAACCCTAACCCTAACCCTAAGGCTAAGGCTAAGGCTAATGTGAGGGGTGGCCTCAGTGTCACCCCATCAGCGGCCTAGCTGCCTGAAAAGACAAAGTAGTCCTGGCAGCAATCTTGGGGCAGCCCCGCAGTGCCTTGCGCAAGTCCTCCACAGCCCCACTGCACCTGCGCCTCCAGCCTTTCCCACTCTCCTAACCCTAACCCTAACCCTAAGGCTAAGGCTAAGGCTAATGTGAGGGGTGGCCTCAGTGTCACCCCATCAGCGGCCTAGCTGCCTGAAAAGACAAAGTAGTCCTGGCAGCAATCTTGGGGCAGCCCCGCAGTGCCTTGCGCAAGTCCTCCACAGCCCCACTGCACCTGCGCCTCCAGCCTTTCCCACTCTCCTAACCCTAACCCTAACCCTAACCCTAAGGCTAAGGCTAAGGCTAATGTGAGGGGTGGCCCCAGTGTCACCCCATCAGCGGCCTAGCTGCCTGAAAAGACAAAGTAGTCCTGGCAGCAATCTTGGGGCAGCCCCGCAGTGCCTTGCGCAAGTCCTCCACAGCCCCACTGCACCTGCGCCTCCAGCCTTTCCCACTCTCCTAACCCTAACCCTAACCCTAAGGCTAAGGCTAAGGCTAATGTGAGGGGTGGCCCCAGTGTCACCCCATCAGCGGCCTAGCTGCCTGAAAAGACAAAGTAGTCCTGGCAGCAATCTTGGGGCAGCCCCGCAGTGCCTTGCGCAAGTCCTCCACAGCCCCACTGCACCTGCGCCTCCAGCCTTTCCCACTCTCCTAACCCTAACCCTAACCCTAACCCTAAGGCTAAGGCTAAGGCTAATGTGAGGGGTGGCCTCAGTGTCACCCCACCAGCGGCCTAGCTGCCTGAAAAGACAAAGTAGTCCTGGCAGCAATCTTGGGGCAGCCCCGCAGTGCCTTGCGCAAGTCCTCCACAGCCCCACTGCACCTGCGCCTCCAGCCTTTCCCACTCTCCTAACCCTAACCCCAACCCTAACCCTAAGGCTAAGGCTAAGGCTAATGTGAGGCGTGGCCTCAGTGTCACCCCATCAGCGGCCTAGCTGCCTGAAAAGACAAAGTAGTCCTGGCAGCAATCTTGGGGCAGCCCCGCAGTGCCTTGCGCAAGTCCTCCACAGCCCCACTGCACCTGCGCCTCCAGCCTTTCCCACTCTCCTAACCCTAACCCTAACCCTAACCCTAAGGCTAAGGCTAAGGCTAATGTGAGGGGTGGCCCCAGTGTCACCCCATCAGCGGCCTAGCTGCCTGAAAAGACAAAGTAGTCCTGGCAGCAATCTTGGGGCAGCCCCGCAGTGCCTTGCGCAAGTCCTCCACAGCCCCACTGCACTTGGGCCTCCAGCCTTTCCCACTCTCCTAACCCTAACCCCAACCCTAACCCTAAGGCTAAGGCTAAGGCTAATGTGAGGGGTGGCCTCAGTGTCACCCCATCAGCGGCCTAGCTGCCTGAAAAGACAAAGTAGTCCTGGCAGCAATCTTGGGGCAGCCCCGCAGTGCCTTGAGCAAGTCCTCCACAGCCCCACTGCACCTGGGCCTCCAGCCTTTCCCACTCTCCTAACCCTAACCCTAACCCTAACCCTAAGGCTAAGGCTAAGGCTAAGGCTAATGTGAGGGGTGGCCTCAGTGTCACCCCATCAGCGGCCTAGCTGCCTGAAAAGACAAAGTAGTCCTGGCAGCAATCTTGGGGCGGCCCCCCAGTGCCTTGCGCAAGTCCTCCACAGCCCCACTGCACCTGCGCCTCCAGCCTTTCCCACTCTCCTAACCCTAACCCTAACCCTAAGGCTAAGGCTAAGGCTAATGTGAGGGGTGGCCCCAGTGTCACCCCATCAGCGGCCTAGCTGCCTGAAAAGACAAAGTAGTCCTGGCAGCAATCTTGGGGCAGCCCCGCAGTGCCTTGCGCAAGTCCTCCACAGCCCCACTGCACCTGCGCCTCCAGCCTTTCCCACTCTCCTAACCCTAACCCTAACCCTAACCCTAAGGCTAAGGCTAATGTGAGGGGTGGCCCCAGTGTCACCCCATCAGCGGCCTAGCTGCCTGAAAAGACAAAGTAGTCCTGGCAGCAATCTTGGGGCAGCCCCGCAGTGCCTTGCGCAAGTCCTCCACAGCCCCACTGCACCTGGGCCTCCAGCCTTTCCCACTCTCCTAACCCTAACCCTAACCCTAACCCTAAGGCTAAGGCTAATGTGAGGGGTGGCCTCAGTGTCACCCCATCAGCGGCCTAGCTGCCTGAAAAGACAAAGTAGTCCTGGCAGCAATCTTGGGGCAGCCCCGCAGTGCCTTGCGCAAGTCCTCCACAGCCCCACTGCACCTGCGCCTCCAGCCTTTCCCACTCTCCTAACCCTAACCCTAACCCTAAGGCTAAGGCTAAGGCTAATGTGAGGGGTGGCCCCAGTGTCACCCCATCAGCGGCCTAGCTGCCTGAAAAGACAAAGTAGTCCTGGCAGCAATCTTGGGGCAGCCCCGCAGTGCCTTGCGCAAGTCCTCCACAGCCCCACTGCACTTGGGCCTCCAGCCTTTCCCACTCTCCTAACCCTAACCCCAACCCTAACCCTAAGGCTAAGGCTAAGGCTAATGTGAGGGGTGGCCTCAGTGTCACCCCATCAGCGGCCTAGCTGCCTGAAAAGACAAAGTAGTCCTGGCAGCAATCTTGGGGCAGCCCCGCAGTGCCTTGCGCAAGTCCTCCACAGCCCCACTGCACCTGCGCCTCCAGCCTTTCCCACTCTCCTAACCCTAACCCTAACCCTAACCCTAAGGCTAAGGCTAATGTGAGGGGTGGCCCCAGTGTCACCCCATCAGCGGCCTAGCTGCCTGAAAAGACAAAGTAGTCCTGGCAGCAATCTTGGGGCAGCCCCGCAGTGCCTTGCGCAAGTCCTCCACAGCCCCACTGCACCTGCGCCTCCAGCCTTTCCCACTCTCCTAACCCTAACCCTAACCCTAAGGCTAAGGCTAAGGCTAATGTGAGGGGTGGCCTCAGTGTCACCCCATCAGCGGCCTAGCTGCCTGAAAAGACAAAGTAGTCCTGGCAGCAATCTTGGGGCAGCCCCGCAGTGCCTTGCGCAAGTCCTCCACAGCCCCACTGCACCTGCGCCTCCAGCCTTTCCCACTCTCCTAACCCTAACCCTAACCCTAACCCTAACCCTAAGGCTAAGGCTAAGGCTAATGTGAGGGGTGGCCTCAGTGTCACCCCATCAGCGGCCTAGCTGCCTGAAAAGACAAAGTAGTCCTGGCAGCAATCTTGGGGCAGCCCCGCAGTGCCTTGCGCAAGTCCTCCACAGCCCCACTGCACCTGGGCCTCCAGCCTTTCCCACTCTCCTAACCCTAACCCTAACCCTAACCCTAAGGCTAAGGCTAAGGCTAATGTGAGGGGTGGCCCCAGTGTCACCCCATCAGCGGCCTAGCTGCCTGAAAAGACAAAGTAGTCCTGGCAGCAATCTTGGGGCAGCCCCGCAGTGCCTTGCGCAAGTCCTCCACAGCCCCACTGCACCTGCGCCTCCAGCCTTTCCCACTCTCCTAACCCTAACCCTAACCCTAACCCTAACCCTAACCCTAAGGCTAAGGCTAATGTGAGGCGTGGCCTCAGTGTCACCCCATCAGCGGCCTAGCTGCCTGAAAAGACAAAGTAGTCCTGGCAGCAATCTTGGGGCAGCCCCGCAGTGCCTTGCACAAGTCCTCCACAGCCCCACTGCACCTGGGCCTCCAGCCTTTCCCCCTCTCCTAACCCTAACCCTAAGGCTAAGGCTAAGGCTAATGTGAGGGGTGGCCCCAGTGTCACCCCATCAGCGGCCTAGCTGCCTGAAAAGACAAAGTAGTCCTGGCAGCAATCTTGGGGCAGCCCCGCAGTGCCTTGCGCAAGTCCTCCACAGCCCCACTGCACCTGGGCCTCCAGCCTTTCCCACTCTCCTAACCCTAACCCTAACCCTAAGGCTAAGGCTAAGGCTAATGGGAGGGGTGGCCTCAGTGTCACCCCATCAGCGGCCTAGCTGCCTGAAAAGACAAAGTAGTCCTGGCAGCAATCTTGGGGCAGCCCCGCAGTGCCTTGCGCAAGTCCTCCACAGCCCCACTGCACCTGCGCCTCCAGCCTTTCCCACTCTCCTAACCCTAACCCTAACCCTAACCCTAACCCTAAGGCTAATGTGAGGGGTGGCCTCAGTGTCACCCCATCAGCGGCCTAGCTGCCTGAAAAGACAAAGTAGTCCTGGCAGCAATCTTGGGGCAGCCCCGCAGTGCCTTGCACAAGTCCTCCACAGCCCCACTGCACCTGGGCCTCCAGCCTTTCCCACTCTCCTGACCCTAACCCTAAGGCTAAGGCTAAGGCTAATGTGAGGGGTGGCCCCAGTGTCACCCCATCAGCGGCCTAGCTGCCTGAAAAGACAAAGTAGTCCTGGCAGCAATCTTGGGGCAGCCCCGCAGTGCCTTGCGCAAGTCCTCCACAGCCCCACTGCACCTGCGCCTCCAGCCTTTCCCACTCTCCTAACCCTAACCCTAACCCTAACCCTAAGGCTAAGGCTAAGGCTAATGTGAGGGGTGGCCCCAGTGTCACCCCATCAGCGGCCTAGCTGCCTGAAAAGACAAAGTAGTCCTGGCAGCAATCTTGGGGCAGCCCCGCAGTGCCTTGCGCAAGTCCTCCACAGCCCCACTGCACCTGCGCCTCCAGCCTTTCCCACTCTCCTAACCCTAACCCTAACCCTAAGGCTAAGGCTAAGGCTAATGTGAGGGGTGGCCCCAGTGTCACCCCATCAGCGGCCTAGCTGCCTGAAAAGACAAAGTAGTCCTGGCAGCAATCTTGGGGCAGCCCCGCAGTGCCTTGCGCAAGTCCTCCACAGCCCCACTGCACCTGCGCCTCCAGCCTTTCCCACTCTCCTAACCCTAACCCTAACCCTAACCCTAAGGCTAAGGCTAAGGCTAATGTGAGGGGTGGCCTCAGTGTCACCCCACCAGCGGCCTAGCTGCCTGAAAAGACAAAGTAGTCCTGGCAGCAATCTTGGGGCAGCCCCGCAGTGCCTTGCGCAAGTCCTCCACAGCCCCACTGCACCTGCGCCTCCAGCCTTTCCCACTCTCCTAACCCTAACCCCAACCCTAACCCTAAGGCTAAGGCTAAGGCTAATGTGAGGCGTGGCCTCAGTGTCACCCCATCAGCGGCCTAGCTGCCTGAAAAGACAAAGTAGTCCTGGCAGCAATCTTGGGGCAGCCCCGCAGTGCCTTGCGCAAGTCCTCCACAGCCCCACTGCACCTGCGCCTCCAGCCTTTCCCACTCTCCTAACCCTAACCCTAATCCTAAGGCTAAGGCTAAGGCTAATGTGAGGGGTGGCCCCAGTGTCACCCCATCAGCGGCCTAGCTGCCTGAAAAGACAAAGTAGTCCTGGCAGCAATCTTGGGGCAGCCCCGCAGTGCCTTGCGCAAGTCCTCCACAGCCCCACTGCACTTGGGCCTCCAGCCTTTCCCACTCTCCTAACCCTAACCCCAACCCTAACCCTAAGGCTAAGGCTAAGGCTAATGTGAGGGGTGGCCTCAGTGTCACCCCATCAGCGGCCTAGCTGCCTGAAAAGACAAAGTAGTCCTGGCAGCAATCTTGGGGCAGCCCCGCAGTGCCTTGAGCAAGTCCTCCACAGCCCCACTGCACCTGGGCCTCCAGCCTTTCCCACTCTCCTAACCCTAACCCTAACCCTAACCCTAAGGCTAAGGCTAAGGCTAAGGCTAATGTGAGGGGTGGCCTCAGTGTCACCCCATCAGCGGCCTAGCTGCCTGAAAAGACAAAGTAGTCCTGGCAGCAATCTTGGGGCGGCCCCCCAGTGCCTTGCGCAAGTCCTCCACAGCCCCACTGCACCTGCGCCTCCAGCCTTTCCCACTCTCCTAACCCTAACCCTAACCCTAAGGCTAAGGCTAAGGCTAATGTGAGGGGTGGCCTCAGTGTCACCCCATCAGCGGCCTAGCTGCCTGAAAAGACAAAGTAGTCCTGGCAGCAATCTTGGGGCAGCCCCGCAGTGCCTTGCGCAAGTCCTCCACAGCCCCACTGCACCTGCGCCTCCAGCCTTTCCCACTCTCCTAACCCTAACCCTAACCCTAACCCTAAGGCTAAGGCTAATGTGAGGGGTGGCCCCAGTGTCACCCCATCAGCGGCCTAGCTGCCTGAAAAGACAAAGTAGTCCTGGCAGCAATCTTGGGGCAGCCCCGCAGTGCCTTGCGCAAGTCCTCCACAGCCCCACTGCACCTGGGCCTCCAGCCTTTCCCACTCTCCTAACCCTAACCCTAACCCTAACCCTAAGGCTAAGGCTAATGTGAGGGGTGGCCTCAGTGTCACCCCATCAGCGGCCTAGCTGCCTGAAAAGACAAAGTAGTCCTGGCAGCAATCTTGGGGCAGCCCCGCAGTGCCTTGCGCAAGTCCTCCACAGCCCCACTGCACCTGCGCCTCCAGCCTTTCCCACTCTCCTAACCCTAACCCTAACCCTAACCCTAAGGCTAAGGCTAAGGCTAATGTGAGGGGTGGCCCCAGTGTCACCCCATCAGCGGCCTAGCTGCCTGAAAAGACAAAGTAGTCCTGGCAGCAATCTTGGGGCAGCCCCGCAGTGCCTTGCGCAAGTCCTCCACAGCCCCACTGCACTTGGGCCTCCAGCCTTTCCCACTCTCCTAACCCTAACCCCAACCCTAACCCTAACCCTAAGGCTAAGGCTAATGTGAGGGGTGGCCTCAGTGTCACCCCATCAGCGGCCTAGCTGCCTGAAAAGACAAAGTAGTCCTGGCAGCAATCTTGGGGCAGCCCCGCAGTGCCTTGCGCAAGTCCTCCACAGCCCCACTGCACCTGCGCCTCCAGCCTTTCCCACTCTCCTAACCCTAACCCTAACCCTAACCCTAAGGCTAAGGCTAATGTGAGGGGTGGCCCCAGTGTCACCCCATCAGCGGCCTAGCTGCCTGAAAAGACAAAGTAGTCCTGGCAGCAATCTTGGGGCAGCCCCGCAGTGCCTTGCGCAAGTCCTCCACAGCCCCACTGCACCTGCGCCTCCAGCCTTTCCCACTCTCCTAACCCTAACCCTAACCCTAAGGCTAAGGCTAAGGCTAATGTGAGGGGTGGCCTCAGTGTCACCCCATCAGCGGCCTAGCTGCCTGAAAAGACAAAGTAGTCCTGGCAGCAATCTTGGGGCAGCCCCGCAGTGCCTTGCGCAAGTCCTCCACAGCCCCACTGCACCTGCGCCTCCAGCCTTTCCCACTCTCCTAACCCTAACCCTAACCCTAACCCTAACCCTAAGGCTAAGGCTAAGGCTAATGGGAGGGGTGGCCTCAGTGTCACCCCATCAGCGGCCTAGCTGCCTGAAAAGACAAAGTAGTCCTGGCAGCAATCTTGGGGCAGCCCCGCAGTGCCTTGCGCAAGTCCTCCACAGCCCCACTGCACCTGGGCCTCCAGCCTTTCCCACTCTCCTAACCCTAACCCTAACCCTAACCCTAAGGCTAAGGCTAAGGCTAATGTGAGGGGTGGCCCCAGTGTCACCCCATCAGCGGCCTAGCTGCCTGAAAAGACAAAGTAGTCCTGGCAGCAATCTTGGGGCAGCCCCGCAGTGCCTTGCGCAAGTCCTCCACAGCCCCACTGCACCTGCGCCTCCAGCCTTTCCCACTCTCCTAACCCTAACCCTAACCCTAACCCTAACCCTAACCCTAACCCTAAGGCTAAGGCTAATGTGAGGCGTGGCCTCAGTGTCACCCCATCAGCGGCCTAGCTGCCTGAAAAGACAAAGTAGTCCTGGCAGCAATCTTGGGGCAGCCCCGCAGTGCCTTGCGCAAGTCCTCCACAGCCCCACTGCACCTGGGCCTCCAGCCTTTCCCACTCTCCTAACCCTAACCCTAACCCTAAGGCTAAGGCTAAGGCTAATGGGAGGGGTGGCCTCAGTGTCACCCCATCAGCGGCCTAGCTGCCTGAAAAGACAAAGTAGTCCTGGCAGCAATCTTGGGGCAGCCCCGCAGTGCCTTGCGCAAGTCCTCCACAGCCCCACTGCACCTGCGCCTCCAGCCTTTCCCACTCTCCTAACCCTAACCCTAACCCTAACCCTAACCCTAAGGCTAATGTGAGGGGTGGCCTCAGTGTCACCCCATCAGCGGCCTAGCTGCCTGAAAAGACAAAGTAGTCCTGGCAGCAATCTTGGGGCAGCCCCGCAGTGCCTTGCACAAGTCCTCCACAGCCCCACTGCACCTGGGCCTCCAGCCTTTCCCACTCTCCTGACCCTAACCCTAAGGCTAAGGCTAAGGCTAATGTGAGGGGTGGCCCCAGTGTCACCCCATCAGCGGCCTAGCTGCCTGAAAAGACAAAGTAGTCCTGGCAGCAATCTTGGGGCAGCCCCGCAGTGCCTTGCGCAAGTCCTCCACAGCCCCACTGCACCTGGGCCTCCAGCCTTTCCCACTCTCCTAACCCTAACCCTAACCCTAAGGCTAAGGCTAAGGCTAATGTGAGGGGTGGCCTCAGTGTCACCCCATCAGCGGCCTAGCTGCCTGAAAAGACAAAGTAGTCCTGGCAGCAATCTTGGGGCAGCCCCGCAGTGCCTTGCGCAAGTCCTCCACAGCCCCACTGCACCTGCGCCTCCAGCCTTTCCCACTCTCCTAACCCTAACCCTAACCCTAACCCTAAGGCTAAGGCTAATGTGAGGGGTGGCCCCAGTGTCACCCCATCAGCGGCCTAGCTGCCTGAAAAGACAAAGTAGTCCTGGCAGCAATCTTGGGGCAGCCCCGCAGTGCCTTGCGCAAGTCCTCCACAGCCCCACTGCACCTGCGCCTCCAGCCTTTCCCACTCTCCTAACCCTAACCCTAACCCTAAGGCTAAGGCTAAGGCTAATGGGAGGGGTGGCCTCAGTGTCACCCCATCAGCGGCCTAGCTGCCTGAAAAGACAAAGTAGTCCTGGCAGCAATCTTGGGGCAGCCCCGCAGTGCCTTGCGCAAGTCCTCCACAGCCCCACTGCACCTGCGCCTCCAGCCTTTCCCACTCTCCTAACCCTAACCCTAACCCTAACCCTAACCCTAAGGCTAAGGCTAAGGCTAATGGGAGGGGTGGCCTCAGTGTCACCCCATCAGCGGCCTAGCTGCCTGAAAAGACAAAGTAGTCCTGGCAGCAATCTTGGGGCAGCCCCGCAGTGCCTTGCGCAAGTCCTCCACAGCCCCACTGCACCTGCGCCTCCAGCCTTTCCCACTCTCCTAACCCTAACCCTAACCCTAACCCTAACCCTAAGGCTAAGGCTAAGGCTAATGTGAGGGGTGGCCTCAGTGTCACCCCATCAGCGGCCTAGCTGCCTGAAAAGACAAAGTAGTCCTGGCAGCAATCTTGGGGCAGCCCCGCAGTGCCTTGAGCAAGTCCTCCACAGCCCCACTGTACTTGGGCCTCCAGCCTTTCCCACTCTCCTAACCCTAACCCTAACCCTAACCCTAACCCTAAGGCTAAGGCTAATGTGAGGGGTGGCCTCAGTGTCACCCCATCAGCGGCCTAGCTGCCTGAAAAGACAAAGTAGTCCTGGCAGCAATCTTGGGGCAGCCCCGCAGTGCCTTGCGCAAGTCCTCCACAGCCCCACTGCACCTGCGCCTCCAGCCTTTCCCACTCTCCTAACCCTAACCCTAACCCTAGCCCTAACCCTAACCCTAAGGCTAAGGCTAAGGCTAATGTGAGGGGTGGCCTCAGTGTCACCCCATCAGCGGCCTAGCTGCCTGAAAAGACAAAGTAGTCCTGGCAGCAATCTTGGGGCAGCCCCGCAGTGCCTTGCGCAAGTCCTCCACAGCCCCACTGCACCTGCGCCTCCAGCCTTTCCCACTCTCCTAACCCTAACCCTAACCCTAACCCTAACCCTAAGGCTAAGGCTAATGGGAGGGGTGGCCTCAGTGTCACCCCATCAGCGGCCTAGCTGCCTGAAAAGACAAAGTAGTCCTGGCAGCAATCTTGGGGCAGCCCCGCAGTGCCTTGCGCAAGTCCTCCACAGCCCCACTGCACCTGCGCCTCCAGCCTTTCCCACTCTCCTAACCCTAACCCTAACCCTAAGGCTAAGGCTAAGGCTAATGGGAGGGGTGGCCTCAGTGTCACCCCATCAGCGGCCTAGCTGCCTGAAAAGACAAAGTAGTCCTGGCAGCAATCTTGGGGCAGCCCCGCAGTGCCTTGCGCAAGTCCTCCACAGCCCCACTGCACCTGGGCCTCCAGCCTTTCCCACTCTCCTAACCCTAACCCTAACCCTAATCCTAAGGCTAAGGCTAATGTGAGGGGTGGCCCCAGTGTCACCCCATCAGCGGCCTAGCTGCCTGAAAAGACAAAGTAGTCCTGGCAGCAATCTTGGGGCAGCCCCGCAGTGCCTTGCGCAAGTCCTCCACAGCCCCACTGCACCTGCGCCTCCAGCCTTTCCCACTCTCCTAACCCTAACCCTAACCCTAACCCTAACCCTAACCCTAACCCTAACCCTAAGGCTAATGGGAGGGGTGGCCTCAGTGTCACCCCATCAGCGGCCTAGCTGCCTGAAAAGACAAAGTAGTCCTGGCAGCAATCTTGGGGCAGCCCCGCAGTGCCTTGCGCAAGTCCTCCACAGCCCAACTGCACCTGCGCCTCCAGCCTTTCCCACTCTCCTAACCCTAACCCTAACCCTAACCCTAAGGCTAAGGCTAAGGCTAATGTGAGGGGTGGCCTCAGTGTCACCCCATCAGCGGCCTAGCTGCCTGAAAAGACAAAGTAGTCCTGGCAGCAATCTTGGGGCAGCCCCGCAGTGCCTTGCGCAAGTCCTCCACAGCCCCACTGCACCTGCGCCTCCAGCCTTTCCCACTCTCCTAACCCTAACCCTAACCCTAAGGCTAAGGCTAAGGCTAATGTGAGGGGTGGCCTCAGTGTCACCCCATCAGCGGCCTAGCTGCCTGAAAAGACAAAGTAGTCCTGGCAGCAATCTTGGGGCAGCCCCGCAGTGCCTTGCGCAAGTCCTCCACAGCCCCACTGCACCTGCGCCTCCAGCCTTTCTCACTCTCCTAACCCTAACCCTAACCCTAACCCTAACCCTAAGGCTAAGGCTAATGTGAGGGGTGGCCCCAGTGTCACCCCATCAGCGGCCTAGCTGCCTGAAAAGACAAAGTAGTCCTGGCAGCAATCTTGGGGCAGCCCCGCAGTGCCTTGTGCAAGTCCTCCACAGCCCCACTGCACCTGCGCCTCCAGCCTTTCCCACTCTCCTAACCCTAACCCTAACCCTAACCCTAACCCTAACCCTAACCCTAAGGCTAAGGCTAAGGCTAATGGGAGGGGTGGCCTCAGTGTCACCCCATCAGCGGCCTAGCTGCCTGAAAAGACAAAGTAGTCCTGGCAGCAATCTTGGGGCAGCCCCGCAGTGCCTTGCGCAAGTCCTCCACAGCCCCACTGCACCTGGGCCTCCAGCCTTTCCCACTCTCCTAACCCTAACCCTAACCCTAACCCTAACCCTAACCCTAAGGCTAAGGCTAAGGCTAATGTGAGGGGTGGCCTCAGTGTCACCCCATCAGCGGCCTAGCTGCCTGAAAAGACAAAGTAGTCCTGGCAGCAATCTTGGGGCAGCCCCGCAGTGCCTTGAGCAAGTCCTCCACAGCCCCACTGTACTTGGGCCTCCAGCCTTTCCCACTCTCCTAACCCTAACCCTAACCCTAACCCTAAGGCTAACCCTAAGGCTAATGTGAGGGGTGGCCTCAGTGTCACCCCATCAGCGGCCTAGCTGCCTGAAAAGACAAAGTAGTCCTGGCAGCAATCTTGGGGCAGCCCCGCAGTGCCTTGCGCAAGTCCTCCACAGCCCCACTGCACCTGCGCCTCCAGCCTTTCCCACTCTCCTAACCCTAACCCTAACCCTAGCCCTAACCCTAACCCTAAGGCTAAGGCTAAGGCTAATGTGAGGGGTGGCCTCAGTGTCACCCCATCAGTGGCCTAGCTGCCTGAAAAGACAAAGTAGTCCTGGCAGCAATCTTGGGGCAGCCCCGCAGTGCCTTGCGCAAGTCCTCCACAGCCCCACTGCACCTGCGCCTCCAGCCTTTCCCACTCTCCTAACCCTAACCCTAACCCTAACCCTAACCCTAAGGCTAAGGCTAATGTGAGGGGTGGCCTCAGTGTCACCCCATCAGCGGCCTAGCTGCCTGAAAAGACAAAGTAGTCCTGGCAGCAATCTTGGGGCAGCCCCGCAGTGCCTTGAGCAAGTCCTCCACAGCCCCACTGCACCTGGGCCTCCAGCCTTTCCCACTCTCCTAACCCTAACCCTAACCCTAAGGCTAAGGCTAAGGCTAATGGGAGGGGTGGCCCCAGTGTCACCCCATCAGCGGCCTAGCTGGCTGAAAAGACAAAGTAGTCCTGGCAGCAATCTTGGGGCAGCCCCGCAGTGCCTTGCGCAAGTCCTCCACAGCCCCACTGCACCTGGGCCTCCAGCCTTTCCCACTCTCCTAACCCTAACCCTAACCCTAACCCTAACCCTAAGGCTAATGTGAGGGGTGGCCCCAGTGTCACCCCATCAGCGGCCTAGCTGCCTGAAAAGACAAAGTAGTCCTGGCAGCAATCTTGGGGCAGCCCCGCAGTGCCTTGCGCAAGTCCTCCACAGCCCCACTGCACCTGGGCCTCCAGCCTTTCCCACTCTCCTAACCCTAACCCTAACCCTAACCCTAACCCTAACCCTAAGGCTAAGGCTAATGTGAGGCGTGGCCTCAGTGTCACCCCATCAGCGGCCTAGCTGCCTGAAAAGACAAAGTAGTCCTGGCAGCAATCTTGGGGCAGCCCCGCAGTGCCTTGCGCAAGTCCTCCACAGCCCCACTGCACCTGCGCCTCCAGCCTTTCCCACTCTCCTAACCCTAACCCTAACCCTAACCCTAAGGCTAAGGCTAAGCCTAATGTGAGGGGTGGCCCCAGTGTCACCCCATCAGCGGCCTAGCTGCCTGAAAAGACAAAGTAGTCCTGGCAGCAATCTTGGGGCAGCCCCGCAGTGCCTTGCGCAAGTCCTCCACAGCCCCACTGCACCTGCGCCTCCAGCCTTTCCCACTCTCCTAACCCTAACCCTAACCCTAACCCTAAGGCTAAGGATAATGTGAGGGGTGGCCCCAGTGTCACCCCATCAGCGGCCTAGCTGCCTGAAAAGACAAAGTAGTCCTGGCAGCAATCTTGGGGCAGCCCCGCAGTGCCTTGCGCAAGTCCTCCACAGCCCCACTGCACCTGGGCCTCCAGCCTTTCCCACTCTCCTAACCCTAACCCTAACCCTAAGGCTAAGGCTAAGGCTAATGTGAGGGGTGGCCCCAGTGTCACCCCATCAGCGGCCTAGCTGCCTGAAAAGACAAAGTAGTCCTGGCAGCAATCTTGGGGCAGCCCCGCAGTGCCTTGCGCAAGTCCTCCACAGCCCCACTGCACCTGCGCCTCCAGCCTTTCCCACTCTCCTAACCCTAACCCTAACCCTAACCCTAACCCTAACCCTAACCCTAACCCTAACCCTAACCCTAACCCTAAGGCTAATGTGAGGGGTGGCCTCAGTGTCACCCCATCAGCGGCCTAGCTGCCTGAAAAGACAAAGTAGTCCTGGCAGCAATCTTGGGGCAGCCCCGCAGTGCCTTGCGCAAGTCCTCCACAGCCCCACTGCACCTGCGCCTCCAGCCTTTCCCACTCTCCTAACCCTAACCCTAACCCTAACCCTAAGGCTAAGGCTAAGGCTAATGTGAGGGGTGGCCTCAGTGTCACCCCATCAGCGGCCTAGCTGCCTGAAAAGACAAAGTAGTCCTGGCAGCAATCTTGGGGCAGCCCCGCAGTGCCTTGCGCAAGTCCTCCACAGCCCCACTGCACCTGCGCCTCCAGCCTTTCCCACTCTCCTAACCCTAACCCTAACCCTAACCCTAACCCTAAGGCTAATGTGAGGGGTGGCCTCAGTGTCACCCCATCAGCGGCCTAGCTGCCTGAAAAGACAAAGTAGTCCTGGCAGCAATCTTGGGGCAGCCCCGCAGTGCCTTGCGCAAGTCCTCCACAGCCCCACTGCACCTGCGCCTCCAGCCTTTCCCACTCTCCTAACCCTAACCCTAACCCTAACCCTAACCCTAAGGCTAAGGCTAATGGGAGGGGTGGCCTCAGTGTCACCCCATCAGCGGCCTAGCTGCCTGAAAAGACAAAGTAGTCCTGGCAGCAATCTTGGGGCAGCCCCGCAGTGCCTTGCGCAAGTCCTCCACAGCCCCACTGCACCTGCGCCTCCAGCCTTTCCCACTCTCCTAACCCTAACCCTAACCCTAAGGCTAAGGCTAAGGCTAATGGGAGGGGTGGCCTCAGTGTCACCCCATCAGCGGCCTAGCTGCCTGAAAAGACAAAGTAGTCCTGGCAGCAATCTTGGGGCAGCCCCGCAGTGCCTTGCGCAAGTCCTCCACAGCCCCACTGCACCTGCGCCTCCAGCCTTTCCCACTCTCCTAACCCTAACCCTAAGGCTAAGGCTAAGGCTAAGGCTAATGTGAGGGGTGGCCCCAGTGTCACCCCATCAGCGGCCTAGCTGCCTGAAAAGACAAAGTAGTCCTGGCAGCAATCTTGGGGCAGCCCCGCAGTGCCTTGCGCAAGTCCTCCACAGCCCCACTGCACCTGGGCCTCCAGCCTTTCCCACTCTCCTAACCCTAACCCTAACCCTAATCCTAAGGCTAAGGCTAATGTGAGGGGTGGCCCCAGTGTCACCCCATCAGCGGCCTAGCTGCCTGAAAAGACAAAGTAGTCCTGGCAGCAATCTTGGGGCAGCCCCGCAGTGCCTTGCGCAAGTCCTCCACAGCCCCACTGCACCTGCGCCTCCAGCCTTTCCCACTCTCCTAACCCTAACCCTAACCCTAACCCTAACCCTAACCCTAACCCTAACCCTAACCCTAAGGCTAATGGGAGGGGTGGCCTCAGTGTCACCCCATCAGCGGCCTAGCTGCCTGAAAAGACAAAGTAGTCCTGGCAGCAATCTTGGGGCAGCCCCGCAGTGCCTTGCGCAAGTCCTCCACAGCCCAACTGCACCTGCGCCTCCAGCCTTTCCCACTCTCCTAACCCTAACCCTAACCCTAACCCTAAGGCTAAGGCTAAGGCTAATGTGAGGGGTGGCCTCAGTGTCACCCCATCAGCGGCCTAGCTGCCTGAAAAGACAAAGTAGTCCTGGCAGCAATCTTGGGGCAGCCCCGCAGTGCCTTGCGCAAGTCCTCCACAGCCCCACTGCACCTGCGCCTCCAGCCTTTCCCACTCTCCTAACCCTAACCCTAACCCTAAGGCTAAGGCTAAGGCTAATGTGAGGGGTGGCCTCAGTGTCACCCCATCAGCGGCCTAGCTGCCTGAAAAGACAAAGTAGTCCTGGCAGCAATCTTGGGGCAGCCCCGCAGTGCCTTGCGCAAGTCCTCCACAGCCCCACTGCACCTGCGCCTCCAGCCTTTCTCACTCTCCTAACCCTAACCCTAACCCTAACCCTAACCCTAAGGCTAAGGCTAATGTGAGGGGTGGCCCCAGTGTCACCCCATCAGCGGCCTAGCTGCCTGAAAAGACAAAGTAGTCCTGGCAGCAATCTTGGGGCAGCCCCGCAGTGCCTTGTGCAAGTCCTCCACAGCCCCACTGCACCTGCGCCTCCAGCCTTTCCCACTCTCCTAACCCTAACCCTAACCCTAACCCTAACCCTAAGGCTAAGGCTAAGGCTAATGGGAGGGGTGGCCTCAGTGTCACCCCATCAGCGGCCTAGCTGCCTGAAAAGACAAAGTAGTCCTGGCAGCAATCTTGGGGCAGCCCCGCAGTGCCTTGCGCAAGTCCTCCACAGCCCCACTGCACCTGCGCCTCCAGCCTTTCCCACTCTCCTAACCCTAACCCTAACCCTAACCCTAACCCTAACCCTAAGGCTAAGGCTAAGGCTAATGTGAGGGGTGGCCTCAGTGTCACCCCATCAGCGGCCTAGCTGCCTGAAAAGACAAAGTAGTCCTGGCAGCAATCTTGGGGCAGCCCCGCAGTGCCTTGAGCAAGTCCTCCACAGCCCCACTGTACTTGGGCCTCCAGCCTTTCCCACTCTCCTAACCCTAACCCTAACCCTAACCCTAAGGCTAACCCTAAGGCTAATGTGAGGGGTGGCCTCAGTGTCACCCCATCAGCGGCCTAGCTGCCTGAAAAGACAAAGTAGTCCTGGCAGCAATCTTGGGGCAGCCCCGCAGTGCCTTGCGCAAGTCCTCCACAGCCCCACTGCACCTGGGCCTCCAGCCTTTCCCACTCTCCTAACCCTAACCCTAACCCTAGCCCTAACCCTAACCCTAAGGCTAAGGCTAAGGCTAATGTGAGGGGTGGCCTCAGTGTCACCCCATCAGTGGCCTAGCTGCCTGAAAAGACAAAGTAGTCCTGGCAGCAATCTTGGGGCAGCCCCGCAGTGCCTTGCGCAAGTCCTCCACAGCCCCACTGCACCTGCGCCTCCAGCCTTTCCCACTCTCCTAACCCTAACCCTAACCCTAACCCTAACCCTAAGGCTAAGGCTAATGTGAGGGGTGGCCTCAGTGTCACCCCATCAGCGGCCTAGCTGCCTGAAAAGACAAAGTAGTCCTGGCAGCAATCTTGGGGCAGCCCCGCAGTGCCTTGAGCAAGTCCTCCACAGCCCCACTGCACCTGGGCCTCCAGCCTTTCCCACTCTCCTAACCCTAACCCTAACCCTAAGGCTAAGGCTAAGGCTAATGGGAGGGGTGGCCCCAGTGTCACCCCATCAGCGGCCTAGCTGGCTGAAAAGACAAAGTAGTCCTGGCAGCAATCTTGGGGCAGCCCCGCAGTGCCTTGCGCAAGTCCTCCACAGCCCCACTGCACCTGGGCCTCCAGCCTTTCCCACTCTCCTAACCCTAACCCTAACCCTAACCCTAAGGCTAAGGCTAATGTGAGGGGTGGCCCCAGTGTCACCCCATCAGCGGCCTAGCTGCCTGAAAAGACAAAGTAGTCCTGGCAGCAATCTTGGGGCAGCCCCGCAGTGCCTTGCGCAAGTCCTCCACAGCCCCACTGCACCTGGGCCTCCAGCCTTTCCCACTCTCCTAACCCTAACCCTAACCCTAACCCTAACCCTAACCCTAAGGCTAAGGCTAATGTGAGGCGTGGCCTCAGTGTCACCCCATCAGCGGCCTAGCTGCCTGAAAAGACAAAGTAGTCCTGGCAGCAATCTTGGGGCAGCCCCGCAGTGCCTTGCGCAAGTCCTCCACAGCCCCACTGCACCTGCGCCTCCAGCCTTTCCCACTCTCCTAACCCTAACCCTAACCCTAACCCTAAGGCTAAGGCTAAGGCTAATGTGAGGGGTGGCCTCAGTGTCACCCCATCAGCGGCCTAGCTGCCTGAAAAGACAAAGTAGTCCTGGCAGCAATCTTGGGGCAGCCCCGCAGTGCCTTGCGCAAGTCCTCCACAGCCCCACTGCACCTGCGCCTCCAGCCTTTCCCACTCTCCTAACCCTAACCCTAACCCTAACCCTAAGGCTAAGGATAATGTGAGGGGTGGCCCCAGTGTCACCCCATCAGCGGCCTAGCTGCCTGAAAAGACAAAGTAGTCCTGGCAGCAATCTTGGGGCAGCCCCGCAGTGCCTTGCGCAAGTCCTCCACAGCCCCACTGCACCTGGGCCTCCAGCCTTTCCCACTCTCCTAACCCTAACCCTAACCCTAAGGCTAAGGCTAAGGCTAATGTGAGGGGTGGCCCCAGTGTCACCCCATCAGCGGCCTAGCTGCCTGAAAAGACAAAGTAGTCCTGGCAGCAATCTTGGGGCAGCCCCGCAGTGCCTTGCGCAAGTCCTCCACAGCCCCACTGCACCTGCGCCTCCAGCCTTTCCCACTCTCCTAACCCTAACCCTAACCCTAACCCTAACCCTAACCCTAACCCTAACCCTAACCCTAACGCTAACCCTAAGGCTAATGTGAGGGGTGGCCTCAGTGTCACCCCATCAGCGGCCTAGCTGCCTGAAAAGACAAAGTAGTCCTGGCAGCAATCTTGGGGCAGCCCCGCAGTGCCTTGCGCAAGTCCTCCACAGCCCCACTGCACCTGGGCCTCCAGCCTTTCCCACTCTCCTAACCCTAACCCTAACCCTAACCCTAAGGCTAAGGCTAAGGCTAATGTGAGGGGTGGCCTCAGTGTCACCCCATCAGCGGCCTAGCTGCCTGAAAAGACAAAGTAGTCCTGGCAGCAATCTTGGGGCAGCCCCGCAGTGCCTTGCGCAAGTCCTCCACAGCCCCACTGCACCTGCGCCTCCAGCCTTTCCCACTCTCCTAACCCTAACCCTAACCCTAACCCTAACCCTAAGGCTAATGTGAGGGGTGGCCTCAGTGTCACCCCATCAGCGGCCTAGCTGCCTGAAAAGACAAAGTAGTCCTGGCAGCAATCTTGGGGCAGCCCCGCAGTGCCTTGCGCAAGTCCTCCACAGCCCCACTGCACCTGCGCCTCCAGCCTTTCTCACTCTCCTAACCCTAACCCTAACCCTAACCCTAACCCTAAGGCTAAGGCTAATGTGAGGGGTGGCCCCAGTGTCACCCCATCAGCGGCCTAGCTGCCTGAAAAGACAAAGTAGTCCTGGCAGCAATCTTGGGGCAGCCCCGCAGTGCCTTGCGCAAGTCCTCCACAGCCCCACTGCACCTGGGCCTCCAGCCTTTCCCACTCTCCTAACCCTAACCCTAACCCTAACCCTAACCCTAAGGCTAATGTGAGGGGTGGCCCCAGTGTCACCCCATCAGCGGCCTAGCTGCCTGAAAAGACAAAGTAGTCCTGGCAGCAATCTTGGGGCAGCCCCGCAGTGCCTTGAGCAAGTCCTCCACAGCCCCACTGTACTTGGGCCTCCAGCCTTTCCCACTCTCCTAACCCTAACCCTAACCCTAACCCTAAGGCTAAGGCTAAGGCTAATGTGAGGGGTGGCCTCAGTGTCACCCCATCAGCGGCCTAGCTGCCTGAAAAGACAAAGTAGTCCTGGCAGCAATCTTGGGGCAGCCCCGCAGTGCCTTGCGCAAGTCCTCCACAGCCCCACTGCACCTGCGCCTCCAGCCTTTCCCACTCTCCTAACCCTAACCCTAACCCTAACCCTAACCCTAAGGCTAAGGCTAAGGCTAATGTGAGGGGTGGCCTCAGTGTCACCCCATCAGCGGCCTAGCTGCCTGAAAAGACAAAGTAGTCCTGGCAGCAATCTTGGGGCAGCCCCGCAGTGCCTTGCGCAAGTCCTCCACAGCCCCACTGCACCTGCGCCTCCAGCCTTTCCCACTCTCCTAACCCTAACCCTAACCCTAACCCTAAGGCTAAGGCTAAGGCTAATGTGAGGGGTGGCCTCAGTGTCACCCCATCAGCGGCCTAGCTGCCTGAAAAGACAAAGTAGTCCTGGCAGCAATCTTGGGGCAGCCCCGCAGTGCCTTGCGCAAGTCCTCCACAGCCCCACTGCACCTGCGCCTCCAGCCTTTCCCACTCTCCTAACCCTAACCCTAACCCTAAGGCTAAGGCTAAGGCTAATGTGAGGGGTGGCCTCAGTGTCACCCCATCAGCGGCCTAGCTGCCTGAAAAGACAAAGTAGTCCTGGCAGCAATCTTGGGGCAGCCCCGCAGTGCCTTGCGCAAGTCCTCCACAGCCCCACTGCACCTGGGCCTCCAGCCTTTCCCACTCTCCTAACCCTAACCCTAACCCTAACCCTAACCCTAAGGCTAAGGCTAATGTGAGGGGTGGCCCCAGTGTCACCCCATCAGCGGCCTAGCTGCCTGAAAAGACAAAGTAGTCCTGGCAGCAATCTTGGGGCAGCCCCGCAGTGCCTTGCGCAAGTCCTCCACAGCCCCACTGCACCTGCGCCTCCAGCCTTTCCCACTCTCCTAACCCTAACCCTAACCCTAACCCTAAGGCTAAGGCTAATGGGAGGGGTGGCCTCAGTGTCACCCCATCAGCGGCCTAGCTGCCTGAAAAGACAAAGTAGTCCTGGCAGCAATCTTGGGGCAGCCCCGCAGTGCCTTGCGCAAGTCCTCCACAGCCCCACTGCACCTGCGCCTCCAGCCTTTCCCACTCTCCTAACCCTAACCCTAACCCTAACCCTAAGGCTAAGGCTAATGTGAGGGGTGGCCCCAGTGTCACCCCATCAGCGGCCTAGCTGCCTGAAAAGACAAAGTAGTCCTGGCAGCAATCTTGGGGCAGCCCCGCAGTGCCTTGCGCAAGTCCTCCACAGCCCCACTGCACCTGCGCCTCCAGCCTTTCCCACTCTCCTAACCCTAACCCTAACCCTAACCCTAACCCTAACCCTAAGGCTAAGGCTAATGAGAGGGGTGGCCCCAGTGTCACCCCATCAGCGGCCTAGCTGCCGGAAAAGACAAAGTAGTCCTGGCAGCAATCTTGGGGCAGCCCCGCAGTGCCTTGCGCAAGTCCTCCACAGCCCCACTGCACCTGCGCCTCCAGCCTTTCCCACTCTCCTAACCCTAACCCTAACCCTAACCCTAACCCTAAGGCTAAGGCTAATGTGAGGGGTGGCCCCAGTGTCACCCCATCAGCGGCCTAGCTGCCTGAAAAGACAAAGTAGTCCTGGCAGCAATCTTGGGGCAGCCCCGCAGTGCCTTGCGCAAGTCCTCCACAGCCCCACTGCACCTGGGCCTCCAGCCTTTCCCACTCTCCTAACCCTAACCCTAACCCTAAGGCTAAGGCTAAGGCTAATGTGAGGGGTGGCCCCAGTGTCACCCCATCAGCGGCCTAGCTGCCTGAAAAGACAAAGTAGTCCTGGCAGCAATCTTGGGGCAGCCCCGCAGTGCCTTGCGCAAGTCCTCCACAGCCCCACTGCACCTGCGCCTCCAGCCTTTCCCACTCTCCTAACCCTAACCCTAACCCTAACCCTAAGGCTAAGGCTAAGGCTAATGTGAGGGGTGGCCTCAGTGTCACCCCATCAGCGGCCTAGCTGCCTGAAAAGACAAAGTAGTCCTGGCAGCAATCTTGGGGCAGCCCCGCAGTGCCTTGCGCAAGTCCTCCACAGCCCCACTGCACCTGCGCCTCCAGCCTTTCCCACTCTCCTAACCCTAACCCTAACCCTAACCCTAAGGCTAAGGCTAAGGCTAATGTGAGGGGTGGCCCCAGTGTCACCCCATCAGCGGCCTAGCTGCCTGAAAAGACAAAGTAGTCCTGGCAGCAATCTTGGGGCAGCCCCGCAGTGCCTTGCGCAAGTCCTCCACAGCCCCACTGCACCTGCGCCTCCAGCCTTTCCCACTCTCCTAACCCTAACCCTAACCCTAACCCTAACCCTAAGGCTAAGGCTAAGGCTAATGGGAGGGGTGGCCTCAGTGTCACCCCATCAGCGGCCTAGCTGCCTGAAAAGACAAAGTAGTCCTGGCAGCAATCTTGGGGCAGCCCCGCAGTGCCTTGAGCAAGTCCTCCACAGCCCCACTGTACTTGGGCCTCCAGCCTTTCCCACTCTCCTAACCCTAACCCTAACCCTAACCCTAACCCTAAGGCTAAGGCTAATGTGAGGGGTGGCCTCAGTGTCACCCCATCAGCGGCCTAGCTGCCTGAAAAGACAAAGTAGTCCTGGCAGCAATCTTGGGGCAGCCCCGCAGTGCCTTGCGCAAGTCCTCCACAGCCCCACTGCACCTGCGCCTCCAGCCTTTCCCACTCTCCTAACCCTAACCCTAACCCTAGCCCTAACCCTAACCCTAAGGCTAAGGCTAAGGCTAATGTGAGGGGTGGCCTCAGTGTCACCCCATCAGCGGCCTAGCTGCCTGAAAAGACAAAGTAGTCCTGGCAGCAATCTTGGGGCAGCCCCGCAGTGCCTTGCGCAAGTCCTCCACAGCCCCACTGCACCTGCGCCTCCAGCCTTTCCCACTCTCCTAACCCTAACCCTAACCCTAACCCTAACCCTAAGGCTAAGGCTAATGGGAGGGGTGGCCTCAGTGTCACCCCATCAGCGGCCTAGCTGCCTGAAAAGACAAAGTAGTCCTGGCAGCAATCTTGGGGCAGCCCCGCAGTGCCTTGCGCAAGTCCTCCACAGCCCCACTGCACCTGCGCCTCCAGCCTTTCCCACTCTCCTAACCCTAACCCTAACCCTAAGGCTAAGGCTAAGGCTAATGGGAGGGGTGGCCTCAGTGTCACCCCATCAGCGGCCTAGCTGCCTGAAAAGACAAAGTAGTCCTGGCAGCAATCTTGGGGCAGCCCCGCAGTGCCTTGCGCAAGTCCTCCACAGCCCCACTGCACCTGGGCCTCCAGCCTTTCCCACTCTCCTAACCCTAACCCTAAGGCTAAGGCTAAGGCTAAGGCTAATGTGAGGGGTGGCCCCAGTGTCACCCCATCAGCGGCCTAGCTGCCTGAAAAGACAAAGTAGTCCTGGCAGCAATCTTGGGGCAGCCCCGCAGTGCCTTGCGCAAGTCCTCCACAGCCCCACTGCACCTGGGCCTCCAGCCTTTCCCACTCTCCTAACCCTAACCCTAACCCTAATCCTAAGGCTAAGGCTAATGTGAGGGGTGGCCCCAGTGTCACCCCATCAGCGGCCTAGCTGCCTGAAAAGACAAAGTAGTCCTGGCAGCAATCTTGGGGCAGCCCCGCAGTGCCTTGCGCAAGTCCTCCACAGCCCCACTGCACCTGCGCCTCCAGCCTTTCCCACTCTCCTAACCCTAACCCTAACCCTAACCCTAACCCTAACCCTAACCCTAACCCTAACCCTAAGGCTAATGGGAGGGGTGGCCTCAGTGTCACCCCATCAGCGGCCTAGCTGCCTGAAAAGACAAAGTAGTCCTGGCAGCAATCTTGGGGCAGCCCCGCAGTGCCTTGCGCAAGTCCTCCACAGCCCAACTGCACCTGCGCCTCCAGCCTTTCCCACTCTCCTAACCCTAACCCTAACCCTAACCCTAAGGCTAAGGCTAAGGCTAATGTGAGGGGTGGCCTCAGTGTCACCCCATCAGCGGCCTAGCTGCCTGAAAAGACAAAGTAGTCCTGGCAGCAATCTTGGGGCAGCCCCGCAGTGCCTTGCGCAAGTCCTCCACAGCCCCACTGCACCTGCGCCTCCAGCCTTTCCCACTCTCCTAACCCTAACCCTAACCCTAAGGCTAAGGCTAAGGCTAATGTGAGGGGTGGCCTCAGTGTCACCCCATCAGCGGCCTAGCTGCCTGAAAAGACAAAGTAGTCCTGGCAGCAATCTTGGGGCAGCCCCGCAGTGCCTTGCGCAAGTCCTCCACAGCCCCACTGCACCTGCGCCTCCAGCCTTTCTCACTCTCCTAACCCTAACCCTAACCCTAACCCTAACCCTAAGGCTAAGGCTAATGTGAGGGGTGGCCCCAGTGTCACCCCATCAGCGGCCTAGCTGCCTGAAAAGACAAAGTAGTCCTGGCAGCAATCTTGGGGCAGCCCCGCAGTGCCTTGTGCAAGTCCTCCACAGCCCCACTGCACCTGCGCCTCCAGCCTTTCCCACTCTCCTAACCCTAACCCTAACCCTAACCCTAACCCTAAGGCTAAGGCTAAGGCTAATGGGAGGGGTGGCCTCAGTGTCACCCCATCAGCGGCCTAGCTGCCTGAAAAGACAAAGTAGTCCTGGCAGCAATCTTGGGGCAGCCCCGCAGTGCCTTGCGCAAGTCCTCCACAGCCCCACTGCACCTGGGCCTCCAGCCTTTCCCACTCTCCTAACCCTAACCCTAACCCTAACCCTAACCCTAACCCTAAGGCTAAGGCTAAGGCTAATGTGAGGGGTGGCCTCAGTGTCACCCCATCAGCGGCCTAGCTGCCTGAAAAGACAAAGTAGTCCTGGCAGCAATCTTGGGGCAGCCCCGCAGTGCCTTGAGCAAGTCCTCCACAGCCCCACTGTACTTGGGCCTCCAGCCTTTCCCACTCTCCTAACCCTAACCCTAACCCTAACCCTAAGGCTAAGGCTAAGGCTAATGTGAGGGGTGGCCTCAGTGTCACCCCATCAGCGGCCTAGCTGCCTGAAAAGACAAAGTAGTCCTGGCAGCAATCTTGGGGCAGCCCCGCAGTGCCTTGCGCAAGTCCTCCACAGCCCCACTGCACCTGGGCCTCCAGCCTTTCCCACTCTCCTAACCCTAACCCTAACCCTAGCCCTAACCCTAACCCTAAGGCTAAGGCTAAGGCTAATGTGAGGGGTGGCCTCAGTGTCACCCCATCAGTGGCCTAGCTGCCTGAAAAGACAAAGTAGTCCTGGCAGCAATCTTGGGGCAGCCCCGCAGTGCCTTGCGCAAGTCCTCCACAGCCCCACTGCACCTGCGCCTCCAGCCTTTCCCACTCTCCTAACCCTAACCCTAACCCTAACCCTAACCCTAAGGCTAAGGCTAATGTGAGGGGTGGCCTCAGTGTCACCCCATCAGCGGCCTAGCTGCCTGAAAAGACAAAGTAGTCCTGGCAGCAATCTTGGGGCAGCCCCGCAGTGCCTTGAGCAAGTCCTCCACAGCCCCACTGCACCTGGGCCTCCAGCCTTTCCCACTCTCCTAACCCTAACCCTAACCCTAAGGCTAAGGCTAAGGCTAATGGGAGGGGTGGCCCCAGTGTCACCCCATCAGCGGCCTAGCTGCCTGAAAAGACAAAGTAGTCCTGGCAGCAATCTTGGGGCAGCCCCGCAGTGCCTTGCGCAAGTCCTCCACAGCCCCACTGCACCTGGGCCTCCAGCCTTTCCCACTCTCCTAACCCTAACCCTAACCCTAACCCTAACCCTAAGGCTAATGTGAGGGGTGGCCCCAGTGTCACCCCATCAGCGGCCTAGCTGCCTGAAAAGACAAAGTAGTCCTGGCAGCAATCTTGGGGCAGCCCCGCAGTGCCTTGCGCAAGTCCTCCACAGCCCAACTGCACCTGCGCCTCCAGCCTTTCCCACTCTCCTAACCCTAACCCTAACCCTAACCCTAAGGCTAAGGCTAAGGCTAATGGGAGGGTTGGCCTCAGTGTCACCCCATCAGCGGCCTAGCTGCCTGAAAAGACAAAGTAGTCCTGGCAGCAATCTTGGGGCAGCCCCGCAGTGCCTTGCGCAAGTCCTCCACAGCCCCACTGCACCTGCGCCTCCAGCCTTTCCCACTCTCCTAACCCTAACCCTAACCCTAACCCTAACCCTAACCCTAAGGCTAAGGCTAAGGCTAATGTGAGGGGTGGCCCCAGTGTCACCCCATCAGCGGCCTAGCTGCCTGAAAAGACAAAGTAGTCCTGGCAGCAATCTTGGGGCAGCCCCGCAGTGCCTTGCGCAAGTCCTCCACAGCCCCACTGCACCTGCGCCTCCAGCCTTTCCCACTCTCCTAACCCTAACCCTAACCCTAACCCTAAGGCTAAGGATAATGTGAGGGGTGGCCCCAGTGTCACCCCATCAGCGGCCTAGCTGCCTGAAAAGACAAAGTAGTCCTGGCAGCAATCTTGGGGCAGCCCCGCAGTGCCTTGCGCAAGTCCTCCACAGCCCCACTGCACCTGCGCCTCCAGCCTTTCCCACTCTCCTAACCCTAACCCTAACCCTAACCCTAAGGCTAAGGCTAAGGCTAATGTGAGGGGTGGCCTCAGTGTCACCCCATCAGCGGCCTAGCTGCCTGAAAAGACAAAGTAGTCCTGGCAGCAATCTTGGGGCAGCCCCGCAGTGCCTTGCGCAAGTCCTCCACAGCCCCACTGCACCTGCGCCTCCAGCCTTTCCCACTCTCCTAACCCTAACCCTAACCCTAACCCTAACCCTAAGGCTAATGTGAGGGGTGGCCTCAGTGTCACCCCATCAGCGGCCTAGCTGCCTGAAAAGACAAAGTAGTCCTGGCAGCAATCTTGGGGCAGCCCCGCAGTGCCTTGCGCAAGTCCTCCACAGCCCCACTGCACCTGCGCCTCCAGCCTTTCTCACTCTCCTAACCCTAACCCTAACCCTAACCCTAACCCTAAGGCTAAGGCTAATGTGAGGGGTGGCCCCAGTGTCACCCCATCAGCGGCCTAGCTGCCTGAAAAGACAAAGTAGTCCTGGCAGCAATCTTGGGGCAGCCCCGCAGTGCCTTGCGCAAGTCCTCCACAGCCCCACTGCACCTGGGCCTCCAGCCTTTCCCACTCTCCTAACCCTAACCCTAACCCTAACCCTAACCCTAAGGCTAATGTGAGGGGTGGCCCCAGTGTCACCCCATCAGCGGCCTAGCTGCCTGAAAAGACAAAGTAGTCCTGGCAGCAATCTTGGGGCAGCCCCGCAGTGCCTTGAGCAAGTCCTCCACAGCCCCACTGTACTTGGGCCTCCAGCCTTTCCCACTCTCCTAACCCTAACCCTAACCCTAACCCTAAGGCTAAGGCTAAGGCTAATGTGAGGGGTGGCCTCAGGGTCACCCCATCAGCGGCCTAGCTGCCTGAAAAGACAAAGTAGTCCTGGCAGCAATCTTGGGGCAGCCCCGCAGTGCCTTGCGCAAGTCCTCCACAGCCCCACTGCACCTGCGCCTCCAGCCTTTCCCACTCTCCTAACCCTAACCCTAACCCTAACCCTAACCCTAAGGCTAAGGCTAAGGCTAATGTGAGGGGTGGCCTCAGTGTCACCCCATCAGCGGCCTAGCTGCCTGAAAAGACAAAGTAGTCCTGGCAGCAATCTTGGGGCAGCCCCGCAGTGCCTTGCGCAAGTCCTCCACAGCCCCACTGCACCTGCGCCTCCAGCCTTTCCCACTCTCCTAACCCTAACCCTAACCCTAACCCTAAGGCTAAGGCTAAGGCTAATGTGAGGGGTGGCCTCAGTGTCACCCCATCAGCGGCCTAGCTGCCTGAAAAGACAAAGTAGTCCTGGCAGCAATCTTGGGGCAGCCCCGCAGTGCCTTGCGCAAGTCCTCCACAGCCCCACTGCACCTGCGCCTCCAGCCTTTCCCACTCTCCTAACCCTAACCCTAACCCTAAGGCTAAGGCTAAGGCTAATGTGAGGGGTGGCCTCAGTGTCACCCCATCAGCGGCCTAGCTGCCTGAAAAGACAAAGTAGTCCTGGCAGCAATCTTGGGGCAGCCCCGCAGTGCCTTGCGCAAGTCCTCCACAGCCCCACTGCACCTGGGCCTCCAGCCTTTCCCACTCTCCTAACCCTAACCCTAACCCTAACCCTAACCCTAAGGCTAAGGCTAATGTGAGGGGTGGCCCCAGTGTCACCCCATCAGCGGCCTAGCTGCCTGAAAAGACAAAGTAGTCCTGGCAGCAATCTTGGGGCAGCCCCGCAGTGCCTTGCGCAAGTCCTCCACAGCCCCACTGCACCTGCGCCTCCAGCCTTTCCCACTCTCCTAACCCTAACCCTAACCCTAACCCTAAGGCTAAGGCTAATGGGAGGGGTGGCCTCAGTGTCACCCCATCAGCGGCCTAGCTGCCTGAAAAGACAAAGTAGTCCTGGCAGCAATCTTGGGGCAGCCCCGCAGTGCCTTGCGCAAGTCCTCCACAGCCCCACTGCACCTGCGCCTCCAGCCTTTCCCACTCTCCTAACCCTAACCCTAACCCTAACCCTAAGGCTAAGGCTAATGTGAGGGGTGGCCCCAGTGTCACCCCATCAGCGGCCTAGCTGCCTGAAAAGACAAAGTAGTCCTGGCAGCAATCTTGGGGCAGCCCCGCAGTGCCTTGCGCAAGTCCTCCACAGCCCCACTGCACCTGCGCCTCCAGCCTTTCCCACTCTCCTAACCCTAACCCTAACCCTAACCCTAACCCTAACCCTAAGGCTAAGGCTAATGTGAGGGGTGGCCCCAGTGTCACCCCATCAGCGGCCTAGCTGCCGGAAAAGACAAAGTAGTCCTGGCAGCAATCTTGGGGCAGCCCCGCAGTGCCTTGCGCAAGTCCTCCACAGCCCCACTGCACCTGCGCCTCCAGCCTTTCCCACTCTCCTAACCCTAACCCTAACCCTAACCCTAACCCTAAGGCTAAGGCTAATGTGAGGGGTGGCCCCAGTGTCACCCCATCAGCGGCCTAGCTGCCTGAAAAGACAAAGTAGTCCTGGCAGCAATCTTGGGGCAGCCCCGCAGTGCCTTGCGCAAGTCCTCCACAGCCCCACTGCACCTGGGCCTCCAGCCTTTCCCACTCTCCTAACCCTAACCCTAACCCTAAGGCTAAGGCTAAGGCTAATGTGAGGGGTGGCCCCAGTGTCACCCCATCAGCGGCCTAGCTGCCTGAAAAGACAAAGTAGTCCTGGCAGCAATCTTGGGGCAGCCCCGCAGTGCCTTGCGCAAGTCCTCCACAGCCCCACTGCACCTGGGCCTCCAGCCTTTCCCACTCTCCTAACCCTAACCCTAACCCTAACCCTAAGGCTAAGGCTAAGGCTAATGTGAGGGGTGGCCTCAGTGTCACCCCATCAGCGGCCTAGCTGCCTGAAAAGACAAAGTAGTCCTGGCAGCAATCTTGGGGCAGCCCCGCAGTGCCTTGCGCAAGTCCTCCACAGCCCCACTGCACCTGCGCCTCCAGCCTTTCCCACTCTCCTAACCCTAACCCTAACCCTAACCCTAAGGCTAAGGCTAAGGCTAATGTGAGGGGTGGCCCCAGTGTCACCCCATCAGCGGCCTAGCTGCCTGAAAAGACAAAGTAGTCCTGGCAGCAATCTTGGGGCAGCCCCGCAGTGCCTTGCGCAAGTCCTCCACAGCCCCACTGCACCTGGGCCTCCAGCCTTTCCCACTCTCCTAACCCTAACCCTAACCCTAACCCTAACCCTAACCCTAAGGCTAAGGCTAATGTGAGGGGTGGCCTCAGTGTCACCCCATCAGCGGCCTAGCTGCCTGAAAAGACAAAGTAGTCCTGGCAGCAATCTTGGGGCAGCCCCGCAGTGCCTTGCGCAAGTCCTCCACAGCCCCACTGCACCTGCGCCTCCAGCCTTTCCCACTCTCCTAACCCTAACCCTAACCCTAACCCTAACCCTAAGGCTAATGTGAGGGGTGGCCTCAGTGTCACCCCATCAGCGGCCTAGCTGCCTGAAAAGACAAAGTAGTCCTGGCAGCAATCTTGGGGCAGCCCCGCAGTGCCTTGCACAAGTCCTCCACAGCCCCACTGCACCTGCGCCTCCAGCCTTTCCCACTCTCCTAACCCTAACCCTAAGGCTAAGGCTAAGGCTAATGTGAGGGGTGGCCCCAGTGTCACCCCATCAGCGGCCTAGCTGCCTGAAAAGACAAAGTAGTCCTGGCAGCAATCTTGGGGCAGCCCCGCAGTGCCTTGCGCAAGTCCTCCACAGCCCCACTGCACCTGCGCCTCCAGCCTTTCCCACTCTCCTAACCCTAACCCTAACCCTAAGGCTAAGGCTAAGGCTAATGTGAGGGGTGGCCTCAGTGTCACCCCATCAGCGGCCTAGCTGCCTGAAAAGACAAAGTAGTCCTGGCAGCAATCTTGGGGCAGCCCCGCAGTGCCTTGCGCAAGTCCTCCACAGCCCCACTGCACCTGCGCCTCCAGCCTTTCCCACTCTCCTAACCCTAACCCTAACCCTAAGGCTAAGGCTAAGGCTAATGTGAGGGGTGGCCTCAGTGTCACCCCATCAGCGGCCTAGCTGCCTGAAAAGACAAAGTAGTCCTGGCAGCAATCTTGGGGCAGCCCCGCAGTGCCTTGCGCAAGTCCTCCACAGCCCCACTGCACCTGCGCCTCCAGCCTTTCCCACTCTCCTAACCCTAACCCTAACCCTAACCCTAAGGCTAAGGCTAAGGCTAATGTGAGGGGTGGCCCCAGTGTCACCCCATCAGCGGCCTAGCTGCCTGAAAAGACAAAGTAGTCCTGGCAGCAATCTTGGGGCAGCCCCGCAGTGCCTTGCGCAAGTCCTCCACAGCCCCACTGCACCTGGGCCTCCAGCCTTTCCCACTCTCCTAACCCTAACCCTAACCCTAAGGCTAAGGCTAAGGCTAATGTGAGGGGTGGCCTCAGTGTCACCCCATCAGCGGCCTAGCTGCCTGAAAAGACAAAGTAGTCCTGGCAGCAATCTTGGGGCAGCCCCGCAGTGCCTTGCGCAAGTCCTCCACAGCCCCACTGCACCTGCGCCTCCAGCCTTTCCCACTCTCCTAACCCTAACCCTAACCCTAACCCTAACCCTAACCCTAAGGCTAAGGCTAATGTGAGGGGTGGCCTCAGTGTCACCCCATCAGCGGCCTAGCTGCCTGAAAAGACAAAGTAGTCCTGGCAGCAATCTTGGGGCAGCCCCGCAGTGCCTTGCGCAAGTCCTCCACAGCCCCACTGCACCTGCGCCTCCAGCCTTTCTCACTCTCCTAACCCTAACCCTAACCCTAACCCTAACCCTAAGGCTAAGGCTAATGTGAGGGGTGGCCTCAGTGTCACCCCATCAGCGGCCTAGCTGCCTGAAAAGACAAAGTAGTCCTGGCAGCAATCTTGGGGCAGCCCCGCAGTGCCTTGCGCAAGTCCTCCACAGCCCCACTGCACCTGCGCCTCCAGCCTTTCCCACTCTCCTAACCCTAACCCTAACCCTAACCCTAACCCTAACCCTAAGGCTAAGGCTAATGTGAGGGGTGGCCCCAGTGTCACCCCATCAGCGGCCTAGCTGCCTGAAAAGACAAAGTAGTCCTGGCAGCAATCTTGGGGCAGCCCCGCAGTGCCTTGCGCAAGTCCTCCACAGCCCCACTGCACCTGCGCCTCCAGCCTTTCCCACTCTCCTAACCCTAACCCTAACCCTAACCCTAAGGCTAAGGCTAAGGCTAATGTGAGGGGTGGCCCCAGTGTCACCCCATCAGCGGCCTAGCTGCCTGAAAAGACAAAGTAGTCCTGGCAGCAATCTTGGGGCAGCCCCGCAGTGCCTTGCGCAAGTCCTCCACAGCCCCACTGCACCTGGGCCTCCAGCCTTTCCCACTCTCCTAACCCTAACCCTAACCCTAACCCTAAGGCTAAGGCTAATGTGAGGGGTGGCCCCAGTGTCACCCCATCAGCGGCCTAGCTGCCTGAAAAGACAAAGTAGTCCTGGCAGCAATCTTGGGGCAGCCCCGCAGTGCCTTGCGCAAGTCCTCCACAGCCCCACTGCACCTGCGCCTCCAGCCTTTCCCACTCTCCTAACCCTAACCCTAACCCTAACCCTAAGGCTAAGGCTAAGGCTAATGGGAGGGGTGGCCCCAGTGTCACCCCATCAGCGGCCTAGCTGCCTGAAAAGACAAAGTAGTCCTGGCAGCAATCTTGGGGCAGCCCCGCAGTGCCTTGCGCAAGTCCTCCACAGCCCCACTGCACCTGGGCCTCCAGCCTTTCCCACTCTCCTAACCCTAACCCTAACCCTAAGGCTAAGGCTAAGGCTAATGTGAGGGGTGGCCTCAGTGTCACCCCATCAGCGGCCTAGCTGCCTGAAAAGACAAAGTAGTCCTGGCAGCAATCTTGGGGCAGCCCCGCAGTGCCTTGCGCAAGTCCTCCACAGCCCCACTGCACCTGGGCCTCCAGCTTTTCCCACTCTCCTAACCCTAACCCTAACCCTAACCCTAAGGCTAAGGCTAATGTGAGGGGTGGCCCCAGTGTCACCCCATCAGCGGCCTAGCTGCCTGAAAAGACAAAGTAGTCCTGGCAGCAATCTTGGGGCAGCCCCGCAGTGCCTTGCGCAAGTCCTCCACAGCCCCACTGCACCTGGGCCTCCAGCCTTTCCCACTCTCCTAACCCTAACCCTAACCCTAACCCTAAGGCTAAGGCTAATGTGAGGGGTGGCCCCAGTGTCACCCCATCAGCGGCCTAGCTGCCTGAAAAGACAAAGTAGTCCTGGCAGCAATCTTGGGGCAGCCCCGCAGTGCCTTGCGCAAGTCCTCCACAGCCCCACTGCACCTGGGCCTCCAGCCTTTCCCACTCTCCTAACCCTAACCCTAACCCTAACCCTAAGGCTAAGGCTAAGGCTAATGTGAGGGGTGGCCTCAGTGTCACCCCATCAGCGGCCTAGCTGCCTGAAAAGACAAAGTAGTCCTGGCAGCAATCTTGGGGCAGCCCCGCAGTGCCTTGCGCAAGTCCTCCACAGCCCCACTGCACCTGCGCCTCCAGCCTTTCCCACTCTCCTAACCCTAACCCTAACCCTAACCCTAACCCTAAGGCTAAGGCTAATGTGAGGGGTGGCCTCAGTGTCACCCCATCAGCGGCCTAGCTGCCTGAAAAGACAAAGTAGTCCTGGCAGCAATCTTGGGGCAGCCCCGCAGTGCCTTGCGCAAGTCCTCCACAGCCCCACTGCACCTGCGCCTCCAGCCTTTCCCACTCTCCTAACCCTAACCCTAACCCTAACCCTAACCCTAAGGCTAATGTGAGGGGTGGCCTCAGTGTCACCCCATCAGCGGCCTAGCTGCCTGAAAAGACAAAGTAGTCCTGGCAGCAATCTTGGGGCAGCCCCGCAGTGCCTTGCGCAAGTCCTCCACAGCCCCACTGCACCTGCGCCTCCAGCCTTTCCCACTCTCCTAACCCTAACCCTAAGGCTAAGGCTAAGGCTAATGTGAGGGGTGGCCCCAGTGTCACCCCATCAGCGGCCTAGCTGCCTGAAAAGACAAAGTAGTCCTGGCAGCAATCTTGGGGCAGCCCCGCAGTGCCTTGCGCAAGTCCTCCACAGCCCCACTGCACCTGGGCCTCCAGCCTTTCCCACTCTCCTAACCCTAACCCTAACCCTAAGGCTAAGGCTAAGGCTAATGTGAGGGGTGGCCTCAGTGTCACCCCATCAGCGGCCTAGCTGCCTGAAAAGACAAAGTAGTCCTGGCAGCAATCTTGGGGCAGCCCCGCAGTGCCTTGCGCAAGTCCTCCACAGCCCCACTGCACCTGGGCCTCCAGCCTTTCCCACTCTCCTAACCCTAACCCTAACCCTAAGGCTAAGGCTAAGGCTAATGTGAGGGGTGGCCTCAGTGTCACCCCATCAGCGGCCTAGCTGCCTGAAAAGACAAAGTAGTCCTGGCAGCAATCTTGGGGCAGCCCCGCAGTGCCTTGCGCAAGTCCTCCACAGCCCCACTGCACCTGCGCCTCCAGCCTTTCCCACTCTCCTAACCCTAACCCTAACCCTAACCCTAACCCTAACCCTAAGGCTAAGGCTAATGTGAGGGGTGGCCTCAGTGTCACCCCATCAGCGGCCTAGCTGCCTGAAAAGACAAAGTAGTCCTGGCAGCAATCTTGGGGCAGCCCCGCAGTGCCTTGCGCAAGTCCTCCACAGCCCCACTGCACCTGCGCCTCCAGCCTTTCTCACTCTCCTAACCCTAACCCTAACCCTAACCCTAACCCTAAGGCTAAGGCTAATGTGAGGGGTGGCCTCAGTGTCACCCCATCAGCGGCCTAGCTGCCTGAAAAGACAAAGTAGTCCTGGCAGCAATCTTGGGGCAGCCCCGCAGTGCCTTGCGCAAGTCCTCCACAGCCCCACTGCACCTGCGCCTCCAGCCTTTCCCACTCTCCTAACCCTAACCCTAACCCTAACCCTAACCCTAAGGCTAAGGCTAAGGCTAATGTGAGGGGTGGCCCCAGTGTCACCCCATCAGCGGCCTAGCTGCCTGAAAAGACAAAGTAGTCCTGGCAGCAATCTTGGGGCAGCCCCGCAGTGCCTTGCGCAAGTCCTCCACAGCCCCACTGCACCTGCGCCTCCAGCCTTTCCCACTCTCCTAACCCTAACCCTAACCCTAACCCTAAGGCTAAGGCTAAGGCTAATGTGAGGGGTGGCCCCAGTGTCACCCCATCAGCGGCCTAGCTGCCTGAAAAGACAAAGTAGTCCTGGCAGCAATCTTGGGGCAGCCCCGCAGTGCCTTGCGCAAGTCCTCCACAGCCCCACTGCACCTGGGCCTCCAGCCTTTCCCACTCTCCTAACCCTAACCCTAACCCTAACCCTAAGGCTAAGGCTAATGTGAGGGGTGGCCCCAGTGTCACCCCATCAGCGGCCTAGCTGCCTGAAAAGACAAAGTAGTCCTGGCAGCAATCTTGGGGCAGCCCCGCAGTGCCTTGCGCAAGTCCTCCACAGCCCCACTGCACCTGGGCCTCCAGCCTTTCCCACTCTCCTAACCCTAACCCTAACCCTAACCCTAAGGCTAAGGCTAAGGCTAATGTGAGGGGTGGCCTCAGTGTCACCCCATCAGCGGCCTAGCTGCCTGAAAAGACAAAGTAGTCCTGGCAGCAATCTTGGGGCAGCCCCGCAGTGCCTTGCGCAAGTCCTCCACAGCCCCACTGCACCTGCGCCTCCAGCCTTTCCCACTCTCCTAACCCTAACCCTAACCCTAACCCTAACCCTAAGGCTAAGGCTAATGTGAGGGGTGGCCTCAGTGTCACCCCATCAGCGGCCTAGCTGCCTGAAAAGACAAAGTAGTCCTGGCAGCAATCTTGGGGCAGCCCCGCAGTGCCTTGCGCAAGTCCTCCACAGCCCCACTGCACCTGCGCCTCCAGCCTTTCCCACTCTCCTAACCCTAACCCTAACCCTAACCCTAACCCTAAGGCTAATGTGAGGGGTGGCCTCAGTGTCACCCCATCAGCGGCCTAGCTGCCTGAAAAGACAAAGTAGTCCTGGCAGCAATCTTGGGGCAGCCCCGCAGTGCCTTGCGCAAGTCCTCCACAGCCCCACTGCACCTGCGCCTCCAGCCTTTCCCACTCTCCTAACCCTAACCCTAAGGCTAAGGCTAAGGCTAATGTGAGGGGTGGCCCCAGTGTCACCCCATCAGCGGCCTAGCTGCCTGAAAAGACAAAGTAGTCCTGGCAGCAATCTTGGGGCAGCCCCGCAGTGCCTTGCGCAAGTCCTCCACAGCCCCACTGCACCTGGGCCTCCAGCCTTTCCCACTCTCCTAACCCTAACCCTAACCCTAAGGCTAAGGCTAAGGCTAATGTGAGGGGTGGCCTCAGTGTCACCCCATCAGCGGCCTAGCTGCCTGAAAAGACAAAGTAGTCCTGGCAGCAATCTTGGGGCAGCCCCGCAGTGCCTTGCGCAAGTCCTCCACAGCCCCACTGCACCTGGGCCTCCAGCCTTTCCCACTCTCCTAACCCTAACCCTAACCCTAAGGCTAAGGCTAAGGCTAATGTGAGGGGTGGCCTCAGTGTCACCCCATCAGCGGCCTAGCTGCCTGAAAAGACAAAGTAGTCCTGGCAGCAATCTTGGGGCAGCCCCGCAGTGCCTTGCGCAAGTCCTCCACAGCCCCACTGCACCTGCGCCTCCAGCCTTTCCCACTCTCCTAACCCTAACCCTAACCCTAACCCTAACCCTAACCCTAAGGCTAAGGCTAATGTGAGGGGTGGCCTCAGTGTCACCCCATCAGCGGCCTAGCTGCCTGAAAAGACAAAGTAGTCCTGGCAGCAATCTTGGGGCAGCCCCGCAGTGCCTTGCGCAAGTCCTCCACAGCCCCACTGCACCTGCGCCTCCAGCCTTTCTCACTCTCCTAACCCTAACCCTAACCCTAACCCTAACCCTAAGGCTAAGGCTAATGTGAGGGGTGGCCTCAGTGTCACCCCATCAGCGGCCTAGCTGCCTGAAAAGACAAAGTAGTCCTGGCAGCAATCTTGGGGCAGCCCCGCAGTGCCTTGCGCAAGTCCTCCACAGCCCCACTGCACCTGCGCCTCCAGCCTTTCCCACTCTCCTAACCCTAACCCTAACCCTAACCCTAACCCTAAGGCTAAGGCTAAGGCTAATGTGAGGGGTGGCCCCAGTGTCACCCCATCAGCGGCCTAGCTGCCTGAAAAGACAAAGTAGTCCTGGCAGCAATCTTGGGGCAGCCCCGCAGTGCCTTGCGCAAGTCCTCCACAGCCCCACTGCACCTGCGCCTCCAGCCTTTCCCACTCTCCTAACCCTAACCCTAACCCTAACCCTAAGGCTAAGGCTAAGGCTAATGTGAGGGGTGGCCCCAGTGTCACCCCATCAGCGGCCTAGCTGCCTGAAAAGACAAAGTAGTCCTGGCAGCAATCTTGGGGCAGCCCCGCAGTGCCTTGCGCAAGTCCTCCACAGCCCCACTGCACCTGCGCCTCCAGCCTTTCCCACTCTCCTAACCCTAACCCTAACCCTAACCCTAAGGCTAAGGCTAATGTGAGGGGTGGCCCCAGTGTCACCCCATCAGCGGCCTAGCTGCCTGAAAAGACAAAGTAGTCCTGGCAGCAATCTTGGGGCAGCCCCGCAGTGCCTTGCGCAAGTCCTCCACAGCCCCACTGCACCTGCGCCTCCAGCCTTTCCCACTCTCCTAACCCTAACCCTAACCCTAACCCTAAGGCTAAGGCTAATGGGAGGGGTGGCCCCAGTGTCACCCCATCAGCGGCCTAGCTGCCTGAAAAGACAAAGTAGTCCTGGCAGCAATCTTGGGGCAGCCCCGCAGTGCCTTGCGCAAGTCCTCCACAGCCCCACTGCACCTGGGCCTCCAGCCTTTCCCACTCTCCTAACCCTAACCCTAACCCTAACCCTAAGGCTAAGGCTAATGTGAGGGGTGGCCTCAGTGTCACCCCATCAGCGGCCTAGCTGCCTGAAAAGACAAAGTAGTCCTGGCAGCAATCTTGGGGCAGCCCCGCAGTGCCTTGCGCAAGTCCTCCACAGCCCCACTGCACCTGGGCCTCCAGCTTTTCCCACTCTCCTAACCCTAACCCTAACCCTAACCCTAACCCTAAGGCTAAGGCTAATGTGAGGGGTGGCCCCAGTGTCACCCCATCAGCGGCCTAGCTGTCTGAAAAGACAAAGTAGTCCTGGCAGCAATCTTGGGGCAGCCCCGCAGTGCCTTGCGCAAGTCCTCCACAGCCCCACTGCACCTGCGCCTCCAGCCTTTCCCACTCTCCTAACCCTAACCCTAACCCTAACCCTAAGGCTAAGGCTAAGGCTAATGTGAGGGGTGGCCTCAGTGTCACCCCATCAGCGGCCTAGCTGCCTGAAAAGACAAAGTAGTCCTGGCAGCAATCTTGGGGCAGCCCCGCAGTGCCTTGCGCAAGTCCTCCACAGCCCCACTGCACCTGGGCCTCCAGCCTTTCCCACTCTCCTAACCCTAACCCTAACCCTAAGGCTAAGGCTAAGGCTAATGTGAGGGGTGGCCTCAGTGTCACCCCATCAGCGGCCTAGCTGCCTGAAAAGACAAAGTAGTCCTGGCAGCAATCTTGGGGCAGCCCCGCAGTGCCTTGCGCAAGTCCTCCACAGCCCCACTGCACCTGCGCCTCCAGCCTTTCCCACTCTCCTAACCCTAACCCTAACCCTAACCCTAACCCTAACCCTAACCCTAAGGCTAATGTGAGGGGTGGCCTCAGTGTCACCCCATCAGCGGCCTAGCTGCCTGAAAAGACAAAGTAGTCCTGGCAGCAATCTTGGGGCAGCCCCGCAGTGCCTTGCGCAAGTCCTCCACAGCCCCACTGCACCTGCGCCTCCAGCCTTTCCCACTCTCCTAACCCTAACCCTAACCATAACCCTAAGGCTAAGGCTAATGTGAGGGGTGGCCCCAGTGTCACCCCATCAGCGGCCTAGCTGCCTGAAAAGACAAAGTAGTCCTGGCAGCAATCTTGGGGCAGCCCCGCAGTGCCTTGCGCAAGTCCTCCACAGCCCCACTGCACCTGGGCCTCCAGCCTTTCCCACTCTCCTAACCCTAACCCTAACCCTAACCCTAAGGCTAAGGCTAATGTGAGGGGTGGCCCCAGTGTCACCCCATCAGCGGCCTAGCTGCCTGAAAAGACAAAGTAGTCCTGGCAGCAATCTTGGGGCAGCCCCGCAGTGCCTTGCGCAAGTCCTCCACAGCCCCACTGCACCTGCGCCTCCAGCCTTTCCCACTCTCCTAACCCTAACCCTAACCCTAACCCTAACCCTAACCCTAAGGCTAATGTGAGGGGTGGCCCCAGTGTCACCCCATCAGCGGCCTAGCTGCCTGAAAAGACAAAGTAGTCCTGGCAGCAATCTTGGGGCAGCCCCGCAGTGCCTTGCGCAAGTCCTCCACAGCCCCACTGCACCTGCGCCTCCAGCCTTTCCCACTCTCCTAACCCTAACCCTAACCCTAACCCTAACCCTAACCCTAACCCTAAGGCTAATGTGAGGGGTGGCCCCAGTGTCACCCCATCAGCGGCCTAGCTGCCTGAAAAGACAAAGTAGTCCTGGCAGCAATCTTGGGGCAGCCCCGCAGTGCCTTGCGCAAGTCCTCCACAGCCCCACTGCACCTGCGCCTCCAGCCTTTCCCACTCTCCTAACCCTAACCCTAACCCTAACCCTAAGGCTAAGGCTAAGGCTAATGGGAGGGGTGGCCTCAGTGTCACCCCATCAGCGGCCTAGCTGCCTGAAAAGACAAAGTAGTCCTGGCAGCAATCTTGGGGCAGCCCCGCAGTGCCTTGCGCAAGTCCTCCACAGCCCCACTGCACCTGGGCCTCCAGCCTTTCCCACTCTCCTAACCCTAACCCTAACCCTAATCCTAAGGCTAAGGCTAATGTGAGGGGTGGCCTCAGTGTCACCCCATCAGCGGCCTAGCTGCCTGAAAAGACAAAGTAGTCCTGGCAGCAATCTTGGGGCAGCCCCGCAGTGCCTTGCGCAAGTCCTCCACAGCCCCACTGCACCTGCGCCTCCAGCCTTTCCCACTCTCCTAACCCTAACCCTAACCCTAACCCTAACCCTAACCCTAACCCTAAGGCTAATGTGAGGGGTGGCCTCAGTGTCACCCCATCAGCGGCCTAGCTGCCTGAAAAGACAAAGTAGTCCTGGCAGCAATCTTGGGGCAGCCCCGCAGTGCCTTGCGCAAGTCCTCCACAGCCCCACTGCACCTGCGCCTCCAGCCTTTCCCACTCTCCTAACCCTAACCCTAACCCTAACCCTAAGGCTAAGGCTAATGTGAGGGGTGGCCCCAGTGTCACCCCATCAGCGGCCTAGCTGCCTGAAAAGACAAAGTAGTCCTGGCAGCAATCTTGGGGCAGCCCCGCAGTGCCTTGCGCAAGTCCTCCACAGCCCCACTGCACCTGGGCCTCCAGCCTTTCCCACTCTCCTAACCCTAACCCTAACCCTAACCCTAAGGCTAAGGCTAATGTGAGGGGTGGCCCCAGTGTCACCCCATCAGCGGCCTAGCTGCCTGAAAAGACAAAGTAGTCCTGGCAGCAATCTTGGGGCAGCCCCGCAGTGCCTTGCGCAAGTCCTCCACAGCCCCACTGCACCTGCGCCTCCAGCCTTTCCCACTCTCCTAACCCTAACCCTAACCCTAACCCTAACCCTAACCCTAACCCTAAGGCTAATGTGAGGGGTGGCCCCAGTGTCACCCCATCAGCGGCCTAGCTGCCTGAAAAGACAAAGTAGTCCTGGCAGCAATCTTGGGGCAGCCCCGCAGTGCCTTGCGCAAGTCCTCCACAGCCCCACTGCACCTGCGCCTCCAGCCTTTCCCACTCTCCTAACCCTAACCCTAACCCTAACCCTAAGGCTAAGGCTAAGGCTAATGGGAGGGGTGGCCTCAGTGTCACCCCATCAGCGGCCTAGCTGCCTGAAAAGACAAAGTAGTCCTGGCAGCAATCTTGGGGCAGCCCCGCAGTGCCTTGCGCAAGTCCTCCACAGCCCCACTGCACCTGCGCCTCCAGCCTTTCCCACTCTCCTAACCCTAACCCTAACCCTAAGGCTAAGGCTAAGGCTAATGTGAGGGGTGGCCTCAGTGTCACCCCATCAGCGGCCTAGCTGCCTGAAAAGACAAAGTAGTCCTGGCAGCAATCTTGGGGCAGCCCCGCAGTGCCTTGCGCAAGTCCTCCACAGCCCCACTGCACCTGCGCCTCCAGCCTTTCCCACTCTCCTAACCCTAACCCTAACCCTAACCCTAACCCTAAGGCTAAGGCTAATGTGAGGGGTGGCCCCAGTGTCACCCCATCAGCGGCCTAGCTGCCTGAAAAGACAAAGTAGTCCTGGCAGCAATCTTGGGGCAGCCCCGCAGTGCCTTGTGCAAGTCCTCCACAGCCCCACTGCACCTGGGCCTCCAGCCTTTCCCACTCTCCTAACCCTAACCCTAACCCTAACCCTAACCCTAAGGCTAATGTGAGGGGTGGCCCCAGTGTCACCCCATCAGCGGCCTAGCTGCCTGAAAAGACAAAGTAGTCCTGGCAGCAATCTTGGGGCAGCCCCGCAGTGCCTTGCGCAAGTCCTCCACAGCCCCACTGCACCTGGGCCTCCAGCCTTTCCCACTCTCCTAACCCTAACCCTAACCCTAACCCTAAGGCTAAGGCTAAGGCTAATGGGAGGGGTGGCCTCAGTGTCACCCCATCAGCGGCCTAGCTGCCTGAAAAGACAAAGTAGTCCTGGCAGCAATCTTGGGGCAGCCCCGCAGTGCCTTGCGCAAGTCCTCCACAGCCCCACTGCACCTGGGCCTCCAGCCTTTCCCACTCTCCTAACCCTAACCCTAACCCTAACCCTAACCCTAAGGCTAAGGCTAAGGCTAATGTGAGGGGTGGCCTCAGTGTCACCCCATCAGCGGCCTAGCTGCCTGAAAAGACAAAGTAGTCCTGGCAGCAATCTTGGGGCAGCCCCGCAGTGCCTTGCGCAAGTCCTCCACAGCCCCACTGCACCTGGGCCTCCAGCCTTTCCCACTCTCCTAACCCTAACCCTAACCCTAACCCTAAGGCTAAGGCTAAGGCTAATGTGAGGGGTGGCCTCAGTGTCACCCCATCAGCGGCCTAGCTGCCTGAAAAGACAAAGTAGTCCTGGCAGCAATCTTGGGGCAGCCCCGCAGTGCCTTGCGCAAGTCCTCCACAGCCCCACTGCACCTGCGCCTCCAGCCTTTCCCACTCTCCTAACCCTAACCCTAACCCTAAGGCTAAGGCTAAGGCTAATGTGAGGCGTGGCCTCAGTGTCACCCCATCAGCGGCCTAGCTGCCTGAAAAGACAAAGTAGTCCTGGCAGCAATCTTGGGGCAGCCCCGCAGTGCCTTGCGCAAGTCCTCCACAGCCCCACTGCACCTGGGCCTCCAGCCTTTCCCACTCTCCTAACCCTAACCCTAACCCTAACCCTAACCCTAAGGCTAAGGCTAATGTGAGGGGTGGCCCCAGTGTCACCCCATCAGCGGCCTAGCTGCCTGAAAAGACAAAGTAGTCCTGGCAGCAATCTTGGGGCAGCCCCGCAGTGCCTTGCGCAAGTCCTCCACAGCCCCACTGCACCTGCGCCTCCAGCCTTTCCCACTCTCCTAACCCTAACCCTAACCCTAAGGCTAAGGCTAAGGCTAATGTGAGGGGTGGCCTCAGTGTCACCCCATCAGCGGCCTAGCTGCCTGAAAAGACAAAGTAGTCCTGGCAGCAATCTTGGGGCAGCCCCGCAGTGCCTTGCGCAAGTCCTCCACAGCCCCACTGCACCTGGGCCTCCAGCCTTTCCCACTCTCCTAACCCTAACCCTAACCCTAAGGCTAAGGCTAAGGCTAATGTGAGGGGTGGCCCCAGTGTCACCCCATCAGCGGCCTAGCTGCCTGAAAAGACAAAGTAGTCCTGGCAGCAATCTTGGGGCAGCCCCGCAGTGCCTTGCGCAAGTCCTCCACAGCCCCACTGCACCTGCGCCTCCAGCCTTTCCCACTCTCCTAACCCTAACCCTAACCCTAACCCTAAGGCTAAGGCTAAGGCTAATGTGAGGGGTGGCCCCAGTGTCACCCCATCAGCGGCCTAGCTGCCTGAAAAGACAAAGTGGTCCTGGCAGCAATCTTGGGGCAGCCCCGCAGTGCCTTGCGCAAGTCCTCCACAGCCCCACTGCACCTGCGCCTCCAGCCTTTCCCACTCTCCTAACCCTAACCCTAACCCTAACCCTAACCCTAAGGCTAATGTGAGGGGTGGCCCCAGTGTCACCCCATCAGCGGCCTAGCTGCCTGAAAAGACAAAGTAGTCCTGGCAGCAATCTTGGGGCAGCCCCGCAGTGCCTTGCGCAAGTCCTCCACAGCCCCACTGCACCTGCGCCTCCAGCCTTTCCCACTCTCCTAACCCTAACCCTAACCCTAAGGCTAAGGCTAAGGCTAATGTGAGGGGTGGCCTCAGTGTCACCCCATCAGCGGCCTAGCTGCCTGAAAAGACAAAGTAGTCCTGGCAGCAATCTTGGGGCAGCCCCGCAGTGCCTTGCGCAAGTCCTCCACAGCCACACTGCACCTGGGCCTCCAGCTTTTCCCACTCTCCTAACCCTAACCCTAACCCTAACCCTAACCCTAAGGCTAAGGCTAATGTGAGGGGTGGCCCCAGTGTCACCCCATCAGCGGCCTAGCTGTCTGAAAAGACAAAGTAGTCCTGGCAGCAATCTTGGGGCAGCCCCGCAGTGCCTTGCGCAAGTCCTCCACAGCCCCACTGCACCTGCGCCTCCAGCCTTTCCCACTCTCCTAACCCTAACCCTAACCCTAACCCTAAGGCTAAGGCTAAGGCTAATGGGAGGGGTGGCCTCAGTGTCACCCCATCAGCGGCCTAGCTGCCTGAAAAGACAAAGTAGTCCTGGCAGCAATCTTGGGGCAGCCCCGCAGTGCCTTGCGCAAGTCCTCCACAGCCCCACTGCACCTGGGCCTCCAGCCTTTCCCACTCTCCTAACCCTAACCCTAACCCTAACCCTAAGGCTAAGGCTAATGGGAGGGGTGGCCTCAGTGTCACCCCATCAGCGGCCTAGCTGCCTGAAAAGACAAAGTAGTCCTGGCAGCAATCTTGGGGCAGCCCCGCAGTGCCTTGCGCAAGTCCTCCACAGCCCCACTGCACCTGCGCCTCCAGCCTTTCCCACTCTCCTAACCCTAACCCTAACCCTAACCCTAACCCTAAGGCTAAGGCTAATGGGAGGGGTGGCCTCAGTGTCACCCCATCAGCGGCCTAGCTGCCTGAAAAGACAAAGTAGTCCTGGCAGCAATCTTGGGGCAGCCCCGCAGTGCCTTGCGCAAGTCCTCCACAGCCCCACTGCACCTGCGCCTCCAGCCTTTCCCACTCTCCTAACCCTAACCCTAACCCTAACCCTAAGGCTAAGGCTAATGGGAGGGGTGGCCCCAGTGTCACCCCATCAGCGGCCTAGCTGCCTGAAAAGACAAAGTAGTCCTGGCAGCAATCTTGGGGCAGCCCCGCAGTGCCTTGCGCAAGTCCTCCACAGCCCCACTGCACCTGGGCCTCCAGCCTTTCCCACTCTCCTAACCCTAACCCTAACCCTAACCCTAAGGCTAAGGCTAATGTGAGGGGTGGCCCCAGTGTCACCCCATCAGCGGCCTAGCTGCCTGAAAAGACAAAGTAGTCCTGGCAGCAATCTTGGGGCAGCCCCGCAGTGCCTTGCGCAAGTCCTCCACAGCCCCACTGCACCTGCGCCTCCAGCCTTTCCCACTCTCCTAACCCTAACCCTAACCCTAACCCTAACCCTAACCCTAACCCTAACCCTAAGGCTAATGTGAGGGGTGGCCTCAGTGTCACCCCATCAGCGGCCTAGCTGCCTGAAAAGACAAAGTAGTCCTGGCAGCAATCTTGGGGCAGCCCCGCAGTGCCTTGCGCAAGTCCTCCACAGCCCCACTGCACCTGCGCCTCCAGCCTTTCCCACTCTCCTAACCCTAACCCTAACCCTAACCCTAAGGCTAAGGCTAAGGCTAATGGGAGGGGTGGCCTCAGTGTCACCCCATCAGCGGCCTAGCTGCCTGAAAAGACAAAGTAGTCCTGGCAGCAATCTTGGGGCAGCCCCGCAGTGCCTTGCGCAAGTCCTCCACAGCCCCACTGCACCTGGGCCTCCAGCCTTTCCCACTCTCCTAACCCTAAACCTAACCCTAAGGCTAAGGCTAAGGCTAATGTGAGGGGTGGCCTCAGTGTCACCCCATCAGCGGCCTAGCTGCCTGAAAAGACAAAGTAGTCCTGGCAGCAATCTTGGGGCAGCCCCGCAGTGCCTTGCGCAAGTCCTCCACAGCCCCACTGCACCTGCGCCTCCAGCCTTTCCCACTCTCCTAACCCTAACCCTAACCCTAACCCTAACCCTAAGGCTAAGGCTAATGTGAGGGGTGGCCCCAGTGTCACCCCATCAGCGGCCTAGCTGCCTGAAAAGACAAAGTAGTCCTGGCAGCAATCTTGGGGCAGCCCCGCAGTGCCTTGTGCAAGTCCTCCACAGCCCCACTGCACCTGGGCCTCCAGCCTTTCCCACTCTCCTAACCCTAACCCTAACCCTAACCCTAACCCTAAGGCTAATGTGAGGGGTGGCCCCAGTGTCACCCCATCAGCGGCCTAGCTGCCTGAAAAGACAAAGTAGTCCTGGCAGCAATCTTGGGGCAGCCCCGCAGTGCCTTGCGCAAGTCCTCCACAGCCCCACTGCACCTGCGCCTCCAGCCTTTCCCACTCTCCTAACCCTAACCCTAACCCTAACCCTAACCCTAAGGCTAAGGCTAATGTGAGGGGTGGCCTCAGTGTCACCCCATCAGCGGCCTAGCTGCCTGAAAAGACAAAGTAGTCCTGGCAGCAATCTTGGGGCAGCCCCGCAGTGCCTTGCGCAAGTCCTCCACAGCCCCACTGCACCTGGGCCTCCAGCCTTTCCCACTCTCCTAACCCTAACCCTAACCCTAACCCTAACCCTAAGGCTAAGGCTAAGGCTAATGTGAGGGGTGGCCTCAGTGTCACCCCATCAGCGGCCTAGCTGCCTGAAAAGACAAAGTAGTCCTGGCAGCAATCTTGGGGCAGCCCCGCAGTGCCTTGCGCAAGTCCTCCACAGCCCCACTGCACCTGCGCCTCCAGCCTTTCCCACTCTCCTAACCCTAACCCTAACCCTAACCCTAAGGCTAAGGCTAAGGCTAATGTGAGGGGTGGCCTCAGTGTCACCCCATCAGCGGCCTAGCTGCCTGAAAAGACAAAGTAGTCCTGGCAGCAATCTTGGGGCAGCCCCGCAGTGCCTTGCGCAAGTCCTCCACAGCCCCACTGCACCTGCGCCTCCAGCCTTTCCCACTCTCCTAACCCTAACCCTAACCCTAAGGCTAAGGCTAAGGCTAATGTGAGGCGTGGCCTCAGTGTCACCCCATCAGCGGCCTAGCTGCCTGAAAAGACAAAGTAGTCCTGGCAGCAATCTTGGGGCAGCCCCGCAGTGCCTTGCGCAAGTCCTCCACAGCCCCACTGCACCTGGGCCTCCAGCCTTTCCCACTCTCCTAACCCTAACCCTAACCCTAACCCTAACCCTAACCCTAAGGCTAATGTGAGGGGTGGCCCCAGTGTCACCCCATCAGCGGCCTAGCTGCCTGAAAAGACAAAGTAGTCCTGGCAGCAATCTTGGGGCAGCCCCGCAGTGCCTTGCGCAAGTCCTCCACAGCCCCACTGCACCTGCGCCTCCAGCCTTTCCCACTCTCCTAACCCTAACCCTAACCCTAACCCTAAGGCTAAGGCTAAGGCTAATGGGAGGGGTGGCCCCAGTGTCACCCCATCAGCGGCCTAGCTGCCTGAAAAGACAAAGTAGTCCTGGCAGCAATCTTGGGGCAGCCCCGCAGTGCCTTGCGCAAGTCCTCCACAGCCCCACTGCACCTGGGCCTCCAGCCTTTCCCACTCTCCTAACCCTAACCCTAACCCTAAGGCTAAGGCTAAGGCTAATGTGAGGGGTGGCCCCAGTGTCACCCCATCAGCGGCCTAGCTGCCTGAAAAGACAAAGTAGTCCTGGCAGCAATCTTGGGGCAGCCCCGCAGTGCCTTGCGCAAGTCCTCCACAGCCCCACTGCACCTGCGCCTCCAGCCTTTCCCACTCTCCTAACCCTAACCCTAACCCTAACCCTAAGGCTAAGGCTAAGGCTAATGTGAGGGGTGGCCCCAGTGTCACCCCATCAGCGGCCTAGCTGCCTGAAAAGACAAAGTAGTCCTGGCAGCAATCTTGGGGCAGCCCCGCAGTGCCTTGCGCAAGTCCTCCACAGCCCCACTGCACCTGGGCCTCCAGCCTTTCCCACTCTCCTAACCCTAACCCTAACCCTAAGGCTAAGGCTAAGGCTAATGTGAGGGGTGGCCCCAGTGTCACCCCATCAGCGGCCTAGCTGCCTGAAAAGACAAAGTAGTCCTGGCAGCAATCTTGGGGCAGCCCCGCAGTGCCTTGCGCAAGTCCTCCACAGCCCCACTGCACCTGCGCCTCCAGCCTTTCCCACTCTCCTAGCCCTAACCCTAACCCTAAGGCTAAGGCTAAGGCTAATGTGAGGGGTGGCCCCAGTGTCACCCCATCAGCGGCCTAGCTGCCTGAAAAGACAAAGTAGTCCTGGCAGCAATCTTGGGGCAGCCCCGCAGTGCCTTGCGCAAGTCCTCCACAGCCCCACTGCACCTGCGCCTCCAGCCTTTCCCACTCTCCTAACCCTAACCCTAACCCTAACCCTAACCCTAAGGCTAAGGCTAATGTGAGGGGTGGCCTCAGTGTCACCCCATCAGCGGCCTAGCTGCCTGAAAAGACAAAGTAGTCCTGGCAGCAATCTTGGGGCAGCCCCGCAGTGCCTTGCGCAAGTCCTCCACAGCCCCACTGCACCTGCGCCTCCAGCCTTTCCCACTCTCCTAACCCTAACCCTAACCCTAACCCTAACCCTAAGGCTAAGGCTAAGGCTAATGTGAGGGGTGGCCTCAGTGTCACCCCATCAGCGGCCTAGCTGCCTGAAAAGACAAAGTAGTCCTGGCAGCAATCTTGGGGCAGCCCCGCAGTGCCTTGCACAAGTCCTCCACAGCCCCACTGCACCTGCGCCTCCAGCCTTTCCCACTCTCCTAACCCTAACCCTAACCCTAAGGCTAAGGCTAAGGCTAAGGCTAATGTGAGGGGTGGCCTCAGTGTCACCCCATCAGCGGCCTAGCTGCCTGAAAAGACAAAGTAGTCCTGGCAGCAATCTTGGGGCAGCCCCGCAGTGCCTTGCGCAAGTCCTCCACAGCCCCACTGCACCTGCGCCTCCAGCCTTTCCCACTCTCCTAACCCTAACCCTAACCCTAAGGCTAAGGCTAAGGCTAATGTGAGGCGTGGCCTCAGTGTCACCCCATCAGCGGCCTAGCTGCCTGAAAAGACAAAGTAGTCCTGGCAGCAATCTTGGGGCAGCCCCGCAGTGCCTTGCGCAAGTCCTCCACAGCCCCACTGCACCTGGGCCTCCAGCCTTTCCCACTCTCCTAACCCTAACCCTAACCCTAAGGCTAAGGCTAAGGCTAATGTGAGGGGTGGCCCCAGTGTCACCCCATCAGCGGCCTAGCTGCCTGAAAAGACAAAGTAGTCCTGGCAGCAATCTTGGGGCAGCCCCGCAGTGCCTTGCGCAAGTCCTCCACAGCCCCACTGCACCTGCGCCTCCAGCCTTTCCCACTCTCCTAACCCTAACCCTAACCCTAACCCTAAGGCTAAGGCTAAGGCTAATGTGAGGGGTGGCCCCAGTGTCACCCCATCAGCGGCCTAGCTGCCTGAAAAGACAAAGTAGTCCTGGCAGCAATCTTGGGGCAGCCCCGCAGTGCCTTGCGCAAGTCCTCCACAGCCCCACTGCACCTGGGCCTCCAGCCTTTCCCACTCTCCTAACCCTAACCCTAACCCTAACCCTAAGGCTAAGGCTAATGTGAGGGGTGGCCCCAGTGTCACCCCATCAGCGGCCTAGCTGCCTGAAAAGACAAAGTAGTCCTGGCAGCAATCTTGGGGCAGCCCCGCAGTGCCTTGCGCAAGTCCTCCACAGCCCCACTGCACCTGCGCCTCCAGCCTTTCCCACTCTCCTAACCCTAACCCTAACCCTAACCCTAAGGCTAAGGCTAAGGCTAATGTGAGGGGTGGCCCCAGTGTCACCCCATCAGCGGCCTAGCTGCCTGAAAAGACAAAGTAGTCCTGGCAGCAATCTTGGGGCAGCCCCGCAGTGCCTTGCGCAAGTCCTCCACAGCCCCACTGCACCTGGGCCTCCAGCCTTTCCCACTCTCCTAACCCTAACCCTAACCCTAACCCTAAGGCTAAGGCTAATGTGAGGGGTGGCCCCAGTGTCACCCCATCAGCGGCCTAGCTGCCTGAAAAGACAAAGTAGTCCTGGCAGCAATCTTGGGGCAGCCCCGCAGTGCCTTGCGCAAGTCCTCCACAGCCCCACTGCACCTGGGCCTCCAGCCTTTCCCACTCTCCTAACCCTAACCCTAACCCTAACCCTAACCCTAAGGCTAATGTGAGGGGTGGCCCCAGTGTCACCCCATCAGCGGCCTAGCTGCCTGAAAAGACAAAGTAGTCCTGGCAGCAATCTTGGGGCAGCCCCGCAGTGCCTTGCGCAAGTCCTCCACAGCCCCACTGCACCTGCGCCTCCAGCCTTTCCCACTCTCCTAACCCTAACCCTAACCCTAACCCTAAGGCTAAGGCTAAGGCTAATGTGAGGGGTGGCCTCAGTGTCACCCCATCAGCGGCCTAGCTGCCTGAAAAGACAAAGTAGTCCTGGCAGCAATCTTGGGGCAGCCCCGCAGTGCCTTGCGCAAGTCCTCCACAGCCCCACTGCACCTGCGCCTCCAGCCTTTCCCACTCTCCTAACCCTAACCCTAACCCTAACCCTAACCCTAAGGCTAAGGCTAAGGCTAATGTGAGGGGTGGCCTCAGTGTCACCCCATCAGCGGCCTAGCTGCCTGAAAAGACAAAGTAGTCCTGGCAGCAATCTTGGGGCAGCCCCGCAGTGCCTTGCGCAAGTCCTCCACAGCCCCACTGCACCTGGGCCTCCAGCCTTTCCCACTCTCCTAACCCTAACCCTAACCCTAACCCTAAGGCTAAGGCTAAGGCTAATGTGAGGGGTGGCCTCAGTGTCACCCCATCAGCGGCCTAGCTGCCTGAAAAGACAAAGTAGTCCTGGCAGCAATCTTGGGGCAGCCCCGCAGTGCCTTGCGCAAGTCCTCCACAGCCCCACTGCACCTGCGCCTCCAGCCTTTCCCACTCTCCTAACCCTAACCCTAACCCTAAGGCTAAGGCTAAGGCTAATGTGAGGCGTGGCCTCAGTGTCACCCCATCAGCGGCCTAGCTGCCTGAAAAGACAAAGTAGTCCTGGCAGCAATCTTGGGGCAGCCCCGCAGTGCCTTGCGCAAGTCCTCCACAGCCCCACTGCACCTGGGCCTCCAGCCTTTCCCACTCTCCTAACCCTAACCCTAACCCTAACCCTAACCCTAACCCTAAGGCTAATGTGAGGGGTGGCCCCAGTGTCACCCCATCAGCGGCCTAGCTGCCTGAAAAGACAAAGTAGTCCTGGCAGCAATCTTGGGGCAGCCCCGCAGTGCCTTGCGCAAGTCCTCCACAGCCCCACTGCACCTGCGCCTCCAGCCTTTCCCACTCTCCTAACCCTAACCCTAACCCTAAGGCTAAGGCTAAGGCTAATGGGAGGGGTGGCCTCAGTGTCACCCCATCAGCGGCCTAGCTGCCTGAAAAGACAAAGTAGTCCTGGCAGCAATCTTGGGGCAGCCCCGCAGTGCCTTGCGCAAGTCCTCCACAGCCCCACTGCACCTGGGCCTCCAGCCTTTCCCACTCTCCTAACCCTAACCCTAACCCTAAGGCTAAGGCTAAGGCTAATGTGAGGGGTGGCCCCAGTGTCACCCCATCAGCGGCCTAGCTGCCTGAAAAGACAAAGTAGTCCTGGCAGCAATCTTGGGGCAGCCCCGCAGTGCCTTGCGCAAGTCCTCCACAGCCCCACTGCACCTGCGCCTCCAGCCTTTCCCACTCTCCTAACCCTAACCCTAACCCTAACCCTAACCCTAAGGCTAAGGCTAATGTGAGGGGTGGCCCCAGTGTCACCCCATCAGCGGCCTAGCTGTCTGAAAAGACAAAGTAGTCCTGGCAGCAATCTTGGGGCAGCCCCGCAGTGCCTTGCGCAAGTCCTCCACAGCCCCACTGCACCTGCGCCTCCAGCCTTTCCCACTCTCCTAACCCTAACCCTAACCCTAACCCTAAGTCTAAGGCTAAGGCTAATGGGAGGGGTGGCCTCAGTGTCACCCCATCAGCGGCCTAGCTGCCTGAAAAGACAAAGTAGTCCTGGCAGCAATCTTGGGGCAGCCCCGCAGTGCCTTGCGCAAGTCCTCCACAGCCCCACTGCACCTGGGCCTCCAGCCTTTCCCACTCTCCTAACCCTAACCCTAACCCTAAGGCTAAGGCTAAGGCTAATGTGAGGGGTGGCCTCAGTGTCACCCCATCAGCGGCCTAGCTGCCTGAAAAGACAAAGTAGTCCTGGCAGCAATCTTGGGGCAGCCCCGCAGTGCCTTGCGCAAGTCCTCCACAGCCCCACTGCACCTGCGCCTCCAGCCTTTCCCACTCTCCTAACCCTAACCCTAACCCTAACCCTAAGGCTAAGGCTAAGGCTAATGGGAGGGGTGGCCTCAGTGTCACCCCATCAGCGGCCTAGCTGCCTGAAAAGACAAAGTAGTCCTGGCAGCAATCTTGGGGCAGCCCCGCAGTGCCTTGCGCAAGTCCTCCACAGCCCCACTGCACCTGCGCCTCCAGCCTTTCCCACTCTCCTAACCCTAACCCTAACCCTAACCCTAAGGCTAAGGCTAATGTGAGGGGTGGCCCCAGTGTCACCCCATCAGCGGCCTAGCTGCCTGAAAAGACAAAGTAGTCCTGGCAGCAATCTTGGGGCAGCCCCGCAGTGCCTTGCGCAAGTCCTCCACAGCCCCACTGCACCTGCGCCTCCAGCCTTTCCCACTCTCCTAACCCTAACCCTAACCCTAACCCTAACCCTAACCCTAACCCTAAGGCTAATGTGAGGGGTGGCCTCAGTGTCACCCCATCAGCGGCCTAGCTGCCTGAAAAGACAAAGTAGTCCTGGCAGCAATCTTGGGGCAGCCCCGCAGTGCCTTGCGCAAGTCCTCCACAGCCCCACTGCACCTGCGCCTCCAGCCTTTCCCACTCTCCTAACCCTAACCCTAACCCTAACCCTAAGGCTAAGGCTAAGGCTAATGGGAGGGGTGGCCTCAGTGTCACCCCATCAGCGGCCTAGCTGCCTGAAAAGACAAAGTAGTCCTGGCAGCAATCTTGGGGCAGCCCCGCAGTGCCTTGCGCAAGTCCTCCACAGCCCCACTGCACCTGCGCCTCCAGCCTTTCCCACTCTCCTAACCCTAAACCTAACCCTAAGGCTAAGGCTAAGGCTAATGTGAGGGGTGGCCTCAGTGTCACCCCATCAGCGGCCTAGCTGCCTGAAAAGACAAAGTAGTCCTGGCAGCAATCTTGGGGCAGCCCCGCAGTGCCTTGCGCAAGTCCTCCACAGCCCCACTGCACCTGCGCCTCCAGCCTTTCCCACTCTCCTAACCCTAACCCTAACCCTAACCCTAACCCTAAGGCTAAGGCTAATGTGAGGGGTGGCCCCAGTGTCACCCCATCAGCGGCCTAGCTGCCTGAAAAGACAAAGTAGTCCTGGCAGCAATCTTGGGGCAGCCCCGCAGTGCCTTGTGCAAGTCCTCCACAGCCCCACTGCACCTGGGCCTCCAGCCTTTCCCACTCTCCTAACCCTAACCCTAACCCTAACCCTAACCCTAAGGCTAATGTGAGGGGTGGCCCCAGTGTCACCCCATCAGCGGCCTAGCTGCCTGAAAAGACAAAGTAGTCCTGGCAGCAATCTTGGGGCAGCCCCGCAGTGCCTTGCGCAAGTCCTCCACAGCCCCACTGCACCTGCGCCTCCAGCCTTTCCCACTCTCCTAACCCTAACCCTAACCCTAACCCTAAGGCTAAGGCTAAGGCTAATGTGAGGGGTGGCCTCAGTGTCACCCCATCAGCGGCCTAGCTGCCTGAAAAGACAAAGTAGTCCTGGCAGCAATCTTGGGGCAGCCCCGCAGTGCCTTGCGCAAGTCCTCCACAGCCCCACTGCACCTGCGCCTCCAGCCTTTCCCACTCTCCTAACCCTAACCCTAACCCTAAGGCTAAGGCTAAGGCTAATGTGAGGCGTGGCCTCAGTGTCACCCCATCAGCGGCCTAGCTGCCTGAAAAGACAAAGTAGTCCTGGCAGCAATCTTGGGGCAGCCCCGCAGTGCCTTGCGCAAGTCCTCCACAGCCCCACTGCACCTGGGCCTCCAGCCTTTCCCACTCTCCTAACCCTAACCCTAACCCTAACCCTAACCCTAACCCTAACCCTAAGGCTAATGTGAGGGGTGGCCCCAGTGTCACCCCATCAGCGGCCTAGCTGCCTGAAAAGACAAAGTAGTCCTGGCAGCAATCTTGGGGCAGCCCCGCAGTGCCTTGCGCAAGTCCTCCACAGCCCCACTGCACCTGCGCCTCCAGCCTTTCCCACTCTCCTAACCCTAACCCTAACCCTAACCCTAAGGCTAAGGCTAATGTGAGGGGTGGCCCCAGTGTCACCCCATCAGCGGCCTAGCTGCCTGAAAAGACAAAGTAGTCCTGGCAGCAATCTTGGGGCAGCCCCGCAGTGCCTTGCGCAAGTCCTCCACAGCCCCACTGCACCTGGGCCTCCAGCCTTTCCCACTCTCCTAACCCTAACCCTAACCCTAAGGCTAAGGCTAAGGCTAATGTGAGGGGTGGCCCCAGTGTCACCCCATCAGCGGCCTAGCTGCCTGAAAAGACAAAGTAGTCCTGGCAGCAATCTTGGGGCAGCCCCGCAGTGCCTTGCGCAAGTCCTCCACAGCCCCACTGCACCTGCGCCTCCAGCCTTTCCCACTCTCCTAACCCTAACCCTAACCCTAACCCTAAGGCTAAGGCTAAGGCTAATGTGAGGGGTGGCCCCAGTGTCACCCCATCAGCGGCCTAGCTGCCTGAAAAGACAAAGTAGTCCTGGCAGCAATCTTGGGGCAGCCCCGCAGTGCCTTGCGCAAGTCCTCCACAGCCCCACTGCACCTGGGCCTCCAGCCTTTCCCACTCTCCTAACCCTAACCCTAACCCTAACCCTAAGGCTAAGGCTAATGTGAGGGGTGGCCCCAGTGTCACCCCATCAGCGGCCTAGCTGCCTGAAAAGACAAAGTAGTCCTGGCAGCAATCTTGGGGCAGCCCCGCAGTGCCTTGCGCAAGTCCTCCACAGCCCCACTGCACCTGCGCCTCCAGCCTTTCCCACTCTCCTAACCCTAACCCTAACCCTAACCCTAAGGCTAAGGCTAATGTGAGGGGTGGCCCCAGTGTCACCCCATCAGCGGCCTAGCTGCCTGAAAAGACAAAGTAGTCCTGGCAGCAATCTTGGGGCAGCCCCGCAGTGCCTTGCGCAAGTCCTCCACAGCCCCACTGCACCTGCGCCTCCAGCCTTTCCCACTCTCCTAACCCTAACCCTAACCCTAACCCTAACCCTAAGGCTAAGGCTAATGTGAGGGGTGGCCTCAGTGTCACCCCATCAGCGGCCTAGCTGCCTGAAAAGACAAAGTAGTCCTGGCAGCAATCTTGGGGCAGCCCCGCAGTGCCTTGCGCAAGTCCTCCACAGCCCCACTGCACCTGCGCCTCCAGCCTTTCCCACTCTCCTAACCCTAACCCTAACCCTAACCCTAACCCTAAGGCTAAGGCTAAGGCTAATGTGAGGGGTGGCCTCAGTGTCACCCCATCAGCGGCCTAGCTGCCTGAAAAGACAAAGTAGTCCTGGCAGCAATCTTGGGGCAGCCCCGCAGTGCCTTGCGCAAGTCCTCCACAGCCCCACTGCACCTGCGCCTCCAGCCTTTCCCACTCTCCTAACCCTAACCCTAACCCTAAGGCTAAGGCTAAGGCTAAGGCTAATGTGAGGGGTGGCCTCAGTGTCACCCCATCAGCGGCCTAGCTGCCTGAAAAGACAAAGTAGTCCTGGCAGCAATCTTGGGGCAGCCCCGCAGTGCCTTGCGCAAGTCCTCCACAGCCCCACTGCACCTGCGCCTCCAGCCTTTCCCACTCTCCTAACCCTAACCCTAACCCTAAGGCTAAGGCTAAGGCTAATGTGAGGCGTGGCCTCAGTGTCACCCCATCAGCGGCCTAGCTGCCTGAAAAGACAAAGTAGTCCTGGCAGCAATCTTGGGGCAGCCCCGCAGTGCCTTGCGCAAGTCCTCCACAGCCCCACTGCACCTGGGCCTCCAGCCTTTCCCACTCTCCTAACCCTAACCCTAACCCTAAGGCTAAGGCTAAGGCTAATGTGAGGGGTGGCCCCAGTGTCACCCCATCAGCGGCCTAGCTGCCTGAAAAGACAAAGTAGTCCTGGCAGCAATCTTGGGGCAGCCCCGCAGTGCCTTGCGCAAGTCCTCCACAGCCCCACTGCACCTGCGCCTCCAGCCTTTCCCACTCTCCTAACCCTAACCCTAACCCTAACCCTAAGGCTAAGGCTAAGGCTAATGTGAGGGGTGGCCCCAGTGTCACCCCATCAGCGGCCTAGCTGCCTGAAAAGACAAAGTAGTCCTGGCAGCAATCTTGGGGCAGCCCCGCAGTGCCTTGCGCAAGTCCTCCACAGCCCCACTGCACCTGGGCCTCCAGCCTTTCCCACTCTCCTAACCCTAACCCTAACCCTAACCCTAAGGCTAAGGCTAATGTGAGGGGTGGCCCCAGTGTCACCCCATCAGCGGCCTAGCTGCCTGAAAAGACAAAGTAGTCCTGGCAGCAATCTTGGGGCAGCCCCGCAGTGCCTTGCGCAAGTCCTCCACAGCCCCACTGCACCTGCGCCTCCAGCCTTTCCCACTCTCCTAACCCTAACCCTAACCCTAAGGCTAAGGCTAAGGCTAAGGCTAATGTGAGGGGTGGCCTCAGTGTCACCCCATCAGCGGCCTAGCTGCCTGAAAAGACAAAGTAGTCCTGGCAGCAATCTTGGGGCAGCCCCGCAGTGCCTTGCGCAAGTCCTCCACAGCCCCACTGCACCTGGGCCTCCAGCCTTTCCCACTCTCCTAACCCTAACCCTAACCCTAACCCTAAGGCTAAGGCTAATGTGAGGGGTGGCCCCAGTGTCACCCCATCAGCGGCCTAGCTGCCTGAAAAGACAAAGTAGTCCTGGCAGCAATCTTGGGGCAGCCCCGCAGTGCCTTGCGCAAGTCCTCCACAGCCCCACTGCACCTGCGCCTCCAGCCTTTCCCACTCTCCTAACCCTAACCCTAACCCTAACCCTAAGGCTAAGGCTAATGTGAGGGGTGGCCCCAGTGTCACCCCATCAGCGGCCTAGCTGCCTGAAAAGACAAAGTAGTCCTGGCAGCAATCTTGGGGCAGCCCCGCAGTGCCTTGCGCAAGTCCTCCACAGCCCCACTGCACCTGCGCCTCCAGCCTTTCCCACTCTCCTAACCCTAACCCTAACCCTAACCCTAACCCTAAGGCTAAGGCTAATGGGAGGGGTGGCCTCAGTGTCACCCCATCAGCGGCCTAGCTGCCTGAAAAGACAAAGTAGTCCTGGCAGCAATCTTGGGGCAGCCCCGCAGTGCCTTGCGCAAGTCCTCCACAGCCCCACTGCACCTGCGCCTCCAGCCTTTCCCACTCTCCTAACCCTAACCCTAACCCTAACCCTAAGGCTAAGGCTAAGGCTAAGGCTAATGTGAGGGGTGGCCTCAGTGTCACCCCATCAGCGGCCTAGCTGCCTGAAAAGACAAAGTAGTCCTGGCAGCAATCTTGGGGCAGCCCCGCAGTGCCTTGCGCAAGTCCTCCACAGCCCCACTGCACCTGCGCCTCCAGCCTTTCCCACTCTCCTAACCCTAACCCTAACCCTAAGGCTAAGGCTAAGGCTAATGTGAGGCGTGGCCTCAGTGTCACCCCATCAGCGGCCTAGCTGCCTGAAAAGACAAAGTAGTCCTGGCAGCAATCTTGGGGCAGCCCCGCAGTGCCTTGCGCAAGTCCTCCACAGCCCCACTGCACCTGGGCCTCCAGCCTTTCCCACTCTCCTAACCCTAACCCTAACCCTAAGGCTAAGGCTAAGGCTAATGTGAGGGGTGGCCCCAGTGTCACCCCATCAGCGGCCTAGCTGCCTGAAAAGACAAAGTAGTCCTGGCAGCAATCTTGGGGCAGCCCCGCAGTGCCTTGCGCAAGTCCTCCACAGCCCCACTGCACCTGCGCCTCCAGCCTTTCCCACTCTCCTAACCCTAACCCTAACCCTAACCCTAAGGCTAAGGCTAAGGCTAATGTGAGGGGTGGCCCCAGTGTCACCCCATCAGCGGCCTAGCTGCCTGAAAAGACAAAGTAGTCCTGGCAGCAATCTTGGGGCAGCCCCGCAGTGCCTTGCGCAAGTCCTCCACAGCCCCACTGCACCTGGGCCTCCAGCCTTTCCCACTCTCCTAACCCTAACCCTAACCCTAACCCTAAGGCTAAGGCTAATGTGAGGGGTGGCCCCAGTGTCACCCCATCAGCGGCCTAGCTGCCTGAAAAGACAAAGTAGTCCTGGCAGCAATCTTGGGGCAGCCCCGCAGTGCCTTGCGCAAGTCCTCCACAGCCCCACTGCACCTGCGCCTCCAGCCTTTCCCACTCTCCTAACCCTAACCCTAACCCTAAGGCTAAGGCTAAGGCTAATGTGAGGGGTGGCCCCAGTGTCACCCCATCAGCGGCCTAGCTGCCTGAAAAGACAAAGTAGTCCTGGCAGCAATCTTGGGGCAGCCCCGCAGTGCCTTGCGCAAGTCCTCCACAGCCCCACTGCACCTGCGCCTCCAGCCTTTCCCACTCTCCTAACCCTAACCCTAACCCTAACCCTAAGGCTAAGGCTAAGGCTAATGGGAGGGGTGGCCTCAGTGTCACCCCATCAGCGGCCTAGCTGCCTGAAAAGACAAAGTAGTCCTGGCAGCAATCTTGGGGCAGCCCCGCAGTGCCTTGCGCAAGTCCTCCACAGCCCCACTGCACCTGCGCCTCCAGCCTTTCCCACTCTCCTAACCCTAACCCTAACCCTAACCCTAAGGCTAAGGCTAAGGCTAATGTGAGGGGTGGCCTCAGTGTCACCCCATCAGCGGCCTAGCTGCCTGAAAAGACAAAGTAGTCCTGGCAGCAATCTTGGGGCAGCCCCGCAGTGCCTTGCGCAAGTCCTCCACAGCCCCACTGCACCTGCGCCTCCAGCCTTTCCCACTCTCCTAACCCTAACCCTAACCCTAACCCTAAGGCTAAGGCTAAGCCTAATGTGAGGGGTGGCCCCAGTGTCACCCCATCAGCGGCCTAGCTGCCTGAAAAGACAAAGTAGTCCTGGCAGCAATCTTGGGGCAGCCCCGCAGTGCCTTGCGCAAGTCCTCCACAGCCCCACTGCACCTGCGCCTCCAGCCTTTCCCACTCTCCTAACCCTAACCCTAACCCTAACCCTAAGGCTAAGGCTAATGTGAGGGGTGGCCCCAGTGTCACCCCATCAGCGGCCTAGCTGCCTGAAAAGACAAAGTAGTCCTGGCAGCAATCTTGGGGCAGCCCCGCAGTGCCTTGCGCAAGTCCTCCACAGCCCCACTGCACCTGGGCCTCCAGCCTTTCCCACTCTCCTAACCCTAACCCTAACCCTAAGGCTAAGGCTAAGGCTAATGTGAGGGGTGGCCCCAGTGTCACCCCATCAGCGGCCTAGCTGCCTGAAAAGACAAAGTAGTCCTGGCAGCAATCTTGGGGCAGCCCCGCAGTGCCTTGCGCAAGTCCTCCACAGCCCCACTGCACCTGCGCCTCCAGCCTTTCCCACTCTCCTAACCCTAACCCTAACCCTAACCCTAACCCTAACCCTAACCCTAACCCTAAGGCTAATGTGAGGGGTGGCCTCAGTGTCACCCCATCAGCGGCCTAGCTGCCTGAAAAGACAAAGTAGTCCTGGCAGCAATCTTGGGGCAGCCCCGCAGTGCCTTGCGCAAGTCCTCCACAGCCCCACTGCACCTGCGCCTCCAGCCTTTCCCACTCTCCTAACCCTAACCCTAACCCTAACCCTAAGGCTAAGGCTAAGGCTAATGGGAGGGGTGGCCTCAGTGTCACCCCATCAGCGGCCTAGCTGCCTGAAAAGACAAAGTAGTCCTGGCAGCAATCTTGGGGCAGCCCCGCAGTGCCTTGCGCAAGTCCTCCACAGCCCCACTGCACCTGCGCCTCCAGCCTTTCCCACTCTCCTAACCCTAACCCTAAACCTAACCCTAAGGCTAAGGCTAAGGCTAATGTGAGGGGTGGCCTCAGTGTCACCCCATCAGCGGCCTAGCTGCCTGAAAAGACAAAGTAGTCCTGGCAGCAATCTTGGGGCAGCCCCGCAGTGCCTTGCGCAAGTCCTCCACAGCCCCACTGCACCTGCGCCTCCAGCCTTTCCCACTCTCCTAACCCTAACCCTAACCCTAACCCTAACCCTAAGGCTAAGGCTAATGTGAGGGGTGGCCCCAGTGTCACCCCATCAGCGGCCTAGCTGCCTGAAAAGACAAAGTAGTCCTGGCAGCAATCTTGGGGCAGCCCCGCAGTGCCTTGCGCAAGTCCTCCACAGCCCCACTGCACCTGGGCCTCCAGCCTTTCCCACTCTCCTAACCCTAACCCTAACCCTAACCCTAACCCTAAGGCTAATGTGAGGGGTGGCCCCAGTGTCACCCCATCAGCGGCCTAGCTGCCTGAAAAGACAAAGTAGTCCTGGCAGCAATCTTGGGGCAGCCCCGCAGTGCCTTGCGCAAGTCCTCCACAGCCCCACTGCACCTGCGCCTCCAGCCTTTCCCACTCTCCTAACCCTAACCCTAACCCTAACCCTAAGGCTAAGGCTAAGGCTAATGTGAGGGGTGGCCTCAGTGTCACCCCATCAGCGGCCTAGCTGCCTGAAAAGACAAAGTAGTCCTGGCAGCAATCTTGGGGCAGCCCCGCAGTGCCTTGCGCAAGTCCTCCACAGCCCCACTGCACCTGCGCCTCCAGCCTTTCCCACTCTCCTAACCCTAACCCTAACCCTAAGGCTAAGGCTAAGGCTAATGTGAGGCGTGGCCTCAGTGTCACCCCATCAGCGGCCTAGCTGCCTGAAAAGACAAAGTAGTCCTGGCAGCAATCTTGGGGCAGCCCCGCAGTGCCTTGCGCAAGTCCTCCACAGCCCCACTGCACCTGGGCCTCCAGCCTTTCCCACTCTCCTAACCCTAACCCTAACCCTAACCCTAACCCTAAGGCTAATGTGAGGGGTGGCCCCAGTGTCACCCCATCAGCGGCCTAGCTGCCTGAAAAGACAAAGTAGTCCTGGCAGCAATCTTGGGGCAGCCCCGCAGTGCCTTGCGCAAGTCCTCCACAGCCCCACTGCACCTGGGCCTCCAGCCTTTCCCACTCTCCTAACCCTAACCCTAACCCTAAGGCTAAGGCTAAGGCTAAGGCTAAGGCTAATGTGAGGGGTGGCCTCAGTGTCACCCCATCAGCGGCCTAGCTGCCTGAAAAGACAAAGTAGTCTTGGCAGCAATCTTGGGGCAGCCCCGCAGTGCCTTGCGCAAGTCCTCCACAGCCCCACTGCACCTGGGCCTCCAGCCTTTCCCACTCTCCTAACCCTAACCCTAAGGCTAAGGCTAAGGCTAAGGCTAATGTGAGGGGTGGCCTCAGTGTCACCCCATCAGCGGCCTAGCTGCCTGAAAAGACAAAGTAGTCCTGGCAGCAATCTTGGGGCAGCCCCGCAGTGCCTTGCGCAAGTCCTCCACAGCCCCACTGCACCTGCGCCTCCAGCCTTTCCCACTCTCCTAACCCTAACCCTAACCCTAACCCTAAGGCTAAGGCTAATGTGAGGGGTGGCCCCAGTGTCACCCCATCAGCGGCCTAGCTGCCTGAAAAGACAAAGTAGTCCTGGCAGCAATCTTGGGGCAGCCCCGCAGTGCCTTGCGCAAGTCCTCCACAGCCCCACTGCACCTGCGCCTCCAGCCTTTCCCACTCTCCTAACCCTAACCCTAACCCTAACCCTAACCCTAAGGCTAAGGCTAAGGCTAATGTGAGGGGTGGCCTCAGTGTCACCCCATCAGCGGCCTAGCTGCCTGAAAAGACAAAGTAGTCCTGGCAGCAATCTTGGGGCAGCCCCGCAGTGCCTTGCGCAAGTCCTCCACAGCCCCACTGCACCTGCGCCTCCAGCCTTTCCCACTCTCCTAACCCTAACCCTAACCCTAACCCTAACCCTAAGGCTAAGGCTAATGTGAGGGGTGGCCCCAGTGTCACCCCATCAGCGGCCTAGCTGCCTGAAAAGACAAAGTAGTCCTGGCAGCAATCTTGGGGCAGCCCCGCAGTGCCTTGCGCAAGTCCTCCACAGCCCCACTGCACCTGCGCCTCCAGCCTTTCCCACTCTCCTAACCCTAACCCTAACCCTAACCCTAACCCTAACCCTAAGGCTAAGGCTAATGTGAGGGGTGGCCTCAGTGTCACCCCATCAGCGGCCTAGCTGCCTGAAAAGACAAAGTAGTCCTGGCAGCAATCTTGGGGCAGCCCCGCAGTGCCTTGCGCAAGTCCTCCACAGCCACACTGCACCTGCGCCTCCAGCCTTTCCCACTCTCCTAACCCTAACCCTAACCCTAACCCTAACCCTAAGGCTAATGTGAGGGGTGGCCTCAGTGTCACCCCATCAGCGGCCTAGCTGCCTGAAAAGACAAAGTAGTCCTGGCAGCAATCTTGGGGCAGCCCCGCAGTGCCTTGCGCAAGTCCTCCACAGCCCCACTGCACCTGCGCCTCCAGCCTTTCCCACTCTCCTAACCCTAACCCTAAGGCTAAGGCTAAGGCTAATGTGAGGGGTGGCCCCAGTGTCACCCCATCAGCGGCCTAGCTGCCTGAAAAGACAAAGTAGTCCTGGCAGCAATCTTGGGGCAGCCCCGCAGTGCCTTGCGCAAGTCCTCCACAGCCCCACTGCACCTGGGCCTCCAGCCTTTCCCACTCTCCTAACCCTAACCCTAACCCTAAGGCTAAGGCTAAGGCTAATGTGAGGGGTGGCCTCAGTGTCACCCCATCAGCGGCCTAGCTGCCTGAAAAGACAAAGTAGTCCTGGCAGCAATCTTGGGGCAGCCCCGCAGTGCCTTGCGCAAGTCCTCCACAGCCCCACTGCACCTGCGCCTCCAGCCTTTCCCACTCTCCTAACCCTAACCCTAACCCTAAGGCTAAGGCTAAGGCTAATGTGAGGGGTGGCCTCAGTGTCACCCCATCAGCGGCCTAGCTGCCTGAAAAGACAAAGTAGTCCTGGCAGCAATCTTGGGGCAGCCCCGCAGTGCCTTGCGCAAGTCCTCCACAGCCCCACTGCACCTGGGCCTCCAGCCTTTCCCACTCTCCTAACCCTAACCCTAACCCTAAGGCTAAGGCTAAGGCTAATGTGAGGGGTGGCCCCAGTGTCACCCCATCAGCGGCCTAGCTGCCTGAAAAGACAAAGTAGTCCTGGCAGCAATCTTGGGGCAGCCCCGCAGTGCCTTGCGCAAGTCCTCCACAGCCCCACTGCACCTGCGCCTCCAGCCTTTCCCACTCTCCTAACCCTAACCCTAACCCTAACCCTAACCCTAAGGCTAAGGCTAATGTGAGGGGTGGCCCCAGTGTCACCCCATCAGCGGCCTAGCTGCCTGAAAAGACAAAGTAGTCCTGGCAGCAATCTTGGGGCAGCCCCGCAGTGCCTTGCGCAAGTCCTCCACAGCCCCACTGCACCTGCGCCTCCAGCCTTTCCCACTCTCCTAACCCTAACCCTAACCCTAAGGCTAAGGCTAAGGCTAATGTGAGGGGTGGCCCCAGTGTCACCCCATCAGCGGCCTAGCTGCCTGAAAAGACAAAGTAGTCCTGGCAGCAATCTTGGGGCAGCCCCGCAGTGCCTTGCGCAAGTCCTCCACAGCCCCACTGCACCTGCGCCTCCAGCCTTTCCCACTCTCCTAACCCTAACCCTAACCCTAACCCTAACCCTAAGGCTAAGGCTAAGGCTAATGTGAGGGGTGGCCTCAGTGTCACCCCATCAGCGGCCTAGCTGCCTGAAAAGACAAAGTAGTCCTGGCAGCAATCTTGGGGCAGCCCCGCAGTGCCTTGCGCAAGTCCTCCACAGCCCCACTGCACCTGGGCCTCCAGCCTTTCCCACTCTCCTAACCCTAACCCTAACCCTAACCCTAACCCTAAGGCTAAGGCTAATGTGAGGGGTGGCCCCAGTGTCACCCCATCAGCGGCCTAGCTGCCTGAAAAGACAAAGTAGTCCTGGCAGCAATCTTGGGGCAGCCCCGCAGTGCCTTGCGCAAGTCCTCCACAACCCCACTGCACCTGGGCCTCCAGCCTTTCCCACTCTCCTAACCCTAACCCTAACCCTAACCCTAACCCTAACCCTAAGGCTAAGGCTAATGTGAGGGGTGGCCTCAGTGTCACCCCATCAGCGGCCTAGCTGCCTGAAAAGACAAAGTAGTCCTGGCAGCAATCTTGGGGCAGCCCCGCAGTGCCTTGCGCAAGTCCTCCACAGCCCCACTGCACCTGCGCCTCCAGCCTTTCCCACTCTCCTAACCCTAACCCTAAGGCTAAGGCTAAGGCTAATGTGAGGGGTGGCCCCAGTGTCACCCCATCAGCGGCCTAGCTGCCTGAAAAGACAAAGTAGTCCTGGCAGCAATCTTGGGGCAGCCCCGCAGTGCCTTGCGCAAGTCCTCCACAGCCCCACTGCACCTGCGCCTCCAGCCTTTCCCACTCTCCTAACCCTAACCCTAACCCTAAGGCTAAGGCTAAGGCTAATGTGAGGCGTGGCCTCAGTGTCACCCCATCAGCGGCCTAGCTGCCTGAAAAGACAAAGTAGTCCTGGCAGCAATCTTGGGGCAGCCCCGCAGTGCCTTGCGCAAGTCCTCCACAGCCCCACTGCACCTGGGCCTCCAGCCTTTCCCACTCTCCTAACCCTAACCCTAACCCTAACCCTAACCCTAAGGCTAATGTGAGGGGTGGCCTCAGTGTCACCCCATCAGCGGCCTAGCTGCCTGAAAAGACAAAGTAGTCCTGGCAGCAATCTTGGGGCAGCCCCGCAGTGCCTTGCGCAAGTCCTCCACAGCCCCACTGCACCTGCGCCTCCAGCCTTTCCCACTCTCCTAACCCTAACCCTAACCCTAACCCTAACCCTAAGGCTAAGGCTAAGGCTAATGTGAGGGGTGGCCTCAGTGTCACCCCATCAGCGGCCTAGCTGCCTGAAAAGACAAAGTAGTCCTGGCAGCAATCTTGGGGCAGCCCCGCAGTGCCTTGCGCAAGTCCTCCACAGCCCCACTGCACCTGCGCCTCCAGCCTTTCCCACTCTCCTAACCCTAACCCTAACCCTAACCCTAAGGCTAAGGCTAATGTGAGGCGTGGCCTCAGTGTCACCCCATCAGCGGCCTAGCTGCCTGAAAAGACAAAGTAGTCCTGGCAGCAATCTTGGGGCAGCCCCGCAGTGCCTTGCGCAAGTCCTCCACAGCCCCACTGCACCTGGGCCTCCAGCCTTTCCCACTCTCCTAACCCTAACCCTAACCCTAACCCTAACCCTAACCCTAAGGCTAATGTGAGGGGTGGCCCCAGTGTCACCCCATCAGCGGCCTAGCTGCCTGAAAAGACAAAGTAGTCCTGGCAGCAATCTTGGGGCAGCCCCGCAGTGCCTTGCGCAAGTCCTCCACAGCCCCACTGCACCTGCGCCTCCAGCCTTTCCCACTCTCCTAACCCTAACCCTAACCCTAACCCTAACCCTAAGGCTAATGTGAGGGGTGGCCTCAGTGTCACCCCATCAGCGGCCTAGCTGCCTGAAAAGACAAAGTAGTCCTGGCAGCAATCTTGGGGCAGCCCCGCAGTGCCTTGCGCAAGTCCTCCACAGCCCCACTGCACCTGGGCCTCCAGCCTTTCCCACTCTCCTAACCCTAACCCTAACCCTAAGGCTAAGGCTAAGGCTAATGTGAGGGGTGGCCCCAGTGTCACCCCATCAGCGGCCTAGCTGCCTGAAAAGACAAAGTAGTCCTGGCAGCAATCTTGGGGCAGCCCCGCAGTGCCTTGCGCAAGTCCTCCACAGCCCCACTGCACCTGCGCCTCCAGCCTTTCCCACTCTCCTAACCCTAACCCTAACCCTAACCCTAAGGCTAAGGCTAATGTGAGGGGTGGCCTCAGTGTCACCCCATCAGCGGCCTAGCTGCCTGAAAAGACAAAGTAGTCCTGGCAGCAATCTTGGGGCAGCCCCGCAGTGCCTTGCGCAAGTCCTCCACAGCCCCACTGCACCTGCGCCTCCAGCCTTTCCCACTCTCCTAACCCTAACCCTAACCCTAACCCTAACCCTAACCCTAAGGCTAAGGCTAAGGCTAATGTGAGGGGTGGCCTCAGTGTCACCCCATCAGCGGCCTAGCTGCCTGAAAAGACAAAGTAGTCCTGGCAGCAATCTTGGGGCAGCCCCGCAGTGCCTTGCGCAAGTCCTCCACAGCCCCACTGCACCTGCGCCTCCAGCCTTTCCCACTCTCCTAACCCTAACCCTAACCCTAACCCTAAGGCTAAGGCTAATGTGAGGGGTGGCCCCAGTGTCACCCCATCAGCGGCCTAGCTGCCTGAAAAGACAAAGTAGTCCTGGCAGCAATCTTGGGGCAGCCCCGCAGTGCCTTGCGCAAGTCCTCCACAGCCCCACTGCACCTGCGCCTCCAGCCTTTCCCACTCTCCTAACCCTAACCCTAACCCTAACCCTAACCCTAAGGCTAAGGCTAAGGCTAATGTGAGGGGTGGCCTCAGTGTCACCCCATCAGCGGCCTAGCTGCCTGAAAAGACAAAGTAGTCCTGGCAGCAATCTTGGGGCAGCCCCGCAGTGCCTTGCGCAAGTCCTCCACAGCCCCACTGCACCTGCGCCTCCAGCCTTTCCCACTCTCCTAACCCTAACCCTAACCCTAACCCTAACCCTAAGGCTAAGGCTAATGTGAGGGGTGGCCCCAGTGTCACCCCATCAGCGGCCTAGCTGCCTGAAAAGACAAAGTAGTCCTGGCAGCAATCTTGGGGCAGCCCCGCAGTGCCTTGCGCAAGTCCTCCACAGCCCCACTGCACCTGCGCCTCCAGCCTTTCCCACTCTCCTAACCCTAACCCTAACCCTAACCCTAACCCTAACCCTAAGGCTAAGGCTAATGTGAGGGGTGGCCTCAGTGTCACCCCATCAGCGGCCTAGCTGCCTGAAAAGACAAAGTAGTCCTGGCAGCAATCTTGGGGCAGCCCCGCAGTGCCTTGCGCAAGTCCTCCACAGCCACACTGCACCTGCGCCTCCAGCCTTTCCCACTCTCCTAACCCTAACCCTAACCCTAACCCTAAGGCTAAGGCTAATGTGAGGGGTGGCCTCAGTGTCACCCCATCAGCGGCCTAGCTGCCTGAAAAGACAAAGTAGTCCTGGCAGCAATCTTGGGGCAGCCCCGCAGTGCCTTGCGCAAGTCCTCCACAGCCCCACTGCACCTGCGCCTCCAGCCTTTCCCACTCTCCTAACCCTAACCCTAAGGCTAAGGCTAAGGCTAATGTGAGGGGTGGCCTCAGTGTCACCCCATCAGCGGCCTAGCTGCCTGAAAAGACAAAGTAGTCCTGGCAGCAATCTTGGGGCAGCCCCGCAGTGCCTTGCGCAAGTCCTCCACAGCCCCACTGCACCTGGGCCTCCAGCCTTTCCCACTCTCCTAACCCTAACCCTAACCCTAAGGCTAAGGCTAAGGCTAATGTGAGGGGTGGCCTCAGTGTCACCCCATCAGCGGCCTAGCTGCCTGAAAAGACAAAGTAGTCCTGGCAGCAATCTTGGGGCAGCCCCGCAGTGCCTTGCGCAAGTCCTCCACAGCCCCACTGCACCTGCGCCTCCAGCCTTTCCCACTCTCCTAACCCTAACCCTAACCCTAAGGCTAAGGCTAAGGCTAATGTGAGGGGTGGCCTCAGTGTCACCCCATCAGCGGCCTAGCTGCCTGAAAAGACAAAGTAGTCCTGGCAGCAATCTTGGGGCAGCCCCGCAGTGCCTTGCGCAAGTCCTCCACAGCCCCACTGCACCTGCGCCTCCAGCCTTTCCCACTCTCCTAACCCTAACCCTAACCCTAACCCTAACCCTAACCCTAAGGCTAAGGCTAAGGCTAATGTGAGGGGTGGCCTCAGTGTCACCCCATCAGCGGCCTAGCTGCCTGAAAAGACAAAGTAGTCCTGGCAGCAATCTTGGGGC